>NC_141103.1:21210691-21618191 GCF_041138505.1 Cibotium barometz | reverse complement strand
AGTCTATCTTCTCTTCTCCTTTTCTTCTCTCTTATTTTTTAGAAATCCAGGATTTCTCTTTTCTCTCCTCTCCTTACTAGGATTCTCATGTGATGTCATGCATGAGCATTGACAACAACGCATTATGATGTCGTGCATGACGTCGAGGAGAGAGGACTTACAAAAACGAGGAAGGTCGGCCAGCGACTCACGAATCGCCGATAACTGCAACTCTCCCCTCTCTCTCTCTCTCTCTCCCTTCCTCCTCGCTCTGTGTGTTTAATATACTACCACAAGAGTACTAGTTGCTGGCATGGCAGCGCCGATCACTAACGACGCCGCAGCCTTCAGCTGCTTCTCCACGGCAGAGGCGGTTACCGACGGAATCGACGCGTCCGACAGGACGGCCATTGTCACAGGTTATACAAGTTCTTACAATGAAGAAAGCCGGAAAATGATTCATTGACTCTATGCTTAGTTTCTAGATGCTTAATATGGCGCAGGTGCATCGAGCGGAATTGGGGCAGAGACGGCGCGGGTACTGGCGCTTCGTGGGGCTCAGGTGGTGCTTGCCGTGAGAAATGTCGGCGCGGGAGAGCGGGTGAAGGAGGTCATCCTGCAGGAGATTCCACACGCGCGGCTGCACGTGCTGCAACTGGAACTCAGCTCCATAGCCTCCGTCCGCACCTTCTGCCAAAACTTCAAGGCTTTGAAGCTACCCCTCAACATCCTCATGTAATAATATTACCTTTTCTGTGACTGCAGCAATCATAGCTGATCTGGTTCGATCAATTAATGCTAATAATTAATCAACACGCGATGTATAATTAACAGCAACAATGCCGCCATCAGGGGTTGCCCTTTCAAGCTCTCAGCAGATGGCTTCGAGATGCAGTTCGCCACTAATCACATTGGTAAGCGGGTTAGTTATAAGCTGATCAACTAAAACAGGCCACTAGTAGCTCTAATCCAAAGCTAAATAAAATTTTGGAAACAGGCCACTTCCTCTTGACGAGCCTTCTGCTGGACGATCTGAGGAGGGCGGCCAGCGGCACTGGCATTCAAGGCAGGGTCGTGAACGTCTCATCCTCGGGCCACGCTTTATTCTCCTATCCCGGCGGCATCCGCTTCGATCAGCTTACCAACAATTCAAGGTAAATGTATCAATTATAATGGGTAGCCGCTAAGCTGCCATCCCATCTATCTAATTATGATCTCTTTCCATGCCACAACACAGCTACGATCCTTGGTGTGCTTACGGACAATCCAAGCTCGCCAACATTCTCCATGCAATGGAACTCGCCAGGAGATTCCAGGTTTCTATTACCTTCACACTTTTTATGCCCAGCAGTGAGCACCAATATCTCTAATACATGGTCATAATAAACGCTCTTGGATGCTGCAGGAAGAGGGAGTCAATGTGGTCGCTAACGCTGTTCACCCTGGAGCCATTCTTAGTACAAACCTCACCACCTACGTCCCCCAAGAAACATGTCACTACCTATACACTTTCCTTACTTACCTTTTCTAATTATGGATCCTTATGCCAGTTTCAATTACAGCTCATTGATACTTCTGGACTTTTGAATGTGCAGTGCAACAAATGATTAAGGATATTGAGAAAAGCACACCCATATTTAGGAAATCTATCTCCCAGGTTAGTAAAAATCAATCTTGACTTGAGTGAAAGAAGTTGTGCTTATGTGCGTGAGAAAAAAAGAGGGGGGTCAGAGAGTAATGATCATTTGGTGTGCGGCTTTCTCACACAGGGTGCTGCTACTCAATGCCTTCTTGCTCTTCATCCTTCTATCAACACTAAAACTGGAAAGTACTTTGACGACTGTCAAGAGGCCGAGCCAAGCAAGATTGCAAATGATTCAAAACTTGCCAAGGACCTTTGGGACTTCAGTGTGAAGGTTACATCATTGGAAGTGTGCTAGCGATTTCGACCAACATATATTTGCCATGTCTCATCATTAGTTTGTTTCCTCTTAAGAATAAATACTATGCATTACATTTTTTACACCTTATAGTAGTGTATGTTGCCCCGATTTCCATGTAATGAATTGCAATAAGTATGTCAATACCTTGTGATCATTTATGGTGTAATGAATCAATCTAGATCTGCATACTTTTTTTTAAAACCTACAAAATACTTATAGGTAC
Source organism: Cibotium barometz (assembly GCF_041138505.1). NCBI lineage: Eukaryota > Viridiplantae > Streptophyta > Polypodiopsida > Cyatheales > Cibotiaceae > Cibotium > Cibotium barometz. The sequence continues at coordinate 21,616,046 of NC_141103.1, read as the reverse complement.
TCTATTTTGACGACAATTGACAGTTTGCAAAGGGTCTAGGAGAAAATGTTGAGTACATATTGAAATCTTCGATGGAAATGGTAGACGAGTATAAAAGAGGGAGCAATTGCAAACGATAAAACTGTCTCAAGAAGTATATACAGCCCAAGCATGAGTCTTCGGTCTCGTGGTGTGGAGAGGATCACTAGTAGATTAATTCCATGCGACTCAAACAAAACTTTACGTAGACCATTGTGGATGATAAAAAAGAGCATCGAAATTTGCGTTGATGATAACGTATATATACATGAAGATAAAGACGCGATTGAAAAGCATATTTTTTTCTTTTTTGTTTTCTGTTTGGTGTGATTTTGGAAAAAAAATCAAGTGTTTTTAGTTCTTATAGTCTTAATCAAGTGTTTTTAGTTACTTTTCAAACAAATGCAAAGATATATGTAGCAATATTTATAAGAAATTAATATGACAATATCTATAACGTACTCATGTGTACGTATTTTTTTGGGCCCATTTGACTTGGTGATTTTCAGAATCTACATTTAATGTTGAAAAGTGGGAAATACTTAGAGGACATAAAAGATTGATTTTGGTCACAAATTGAGTAATTTTAGAGATGTCAATTTTTGGTCAATTTTGGGACTTTTTATGCCTGATTTGTGCTGTCATTTGTAAGTGATTTCTTTTCTATACTTAACCATGCTGGACAATGTATAAGAGGTTCATAGTGAGTAGTTTAGACTGAAGGAAACTCATATGGGGGTTTACATAGTAAATTTAGCCGCCGCAAACGGGCCCCTGAAACAAGGCCCGGACACCAAATTCTTCCTTAATTTTTAGTAATTGCTTCGCATGAGGGGGAATATAACTTTATTTTCTAGAGAGAAGGTATTAAAGAAAGTTAGATTATCACAAGAGGAACAAAATCCGTGTTCAGACTATTCGGAGATTCCACACAGTTTGGCCGGTATTCGCAACAAAACAAATCCGACACCACTTTCCAGATCATCTCTATTTCGATTAAAGATCATGATTTTAGAAGTATTTCTATCTTTATCGTTTTTGTGCATGATAATCTACTAATTCTCATGGGCTATTTTTTGGATTGTTATTCCAGAGCCTTGAGGTGATATCTCTGCGCGCGCGCGAGCGCGCGCAAGAGAGAGAGAGAGAGAGAGAGAGAGAGAGAGAGAGAGAGAGAGAGAGATTTTGAGATTTGGATCGTCCATCCTTAGACACGGAACGCTAGATGGAGAACAAGATTTATGCCCTCTAGGAGCCATGTGGTAGAACCGAGAGAGGACAAGATCTAGAAAGAGGCATACGTGGGATAGCCGCGACATCCATCGTGGAGGTTGGATGGATGGGTGTCGGAGAAAAGCCCTAGATTGGCTAGATCTTTTTGTTGGTGATTCTCTCTTTGATTTTAAGTATATGTATTGGTGATTATTATGTGATTTTGGATTGTCAAAATTAGAAAAAAAAAAACGATTATGGTTTATTGAAAATCTCTTCTTTCTCTAAAACAAGCATGGTGTGTGTTGTAATCTATCCACCATAAGGAGTGCAATATTGATCTTTCTCATGCACGATCAAAAGGCATCTCATTGTTTTTTGGTAGAGGTAATGGTATTAATATTACTCACTCTCTTTTATTGCCATAATGTGCATTTCATGTACATAAGTATTTAAGGTTGGTTTTCATGCTTTTAGAAAAGAGTGGTGGGTTGTGGAGCAAATGATATGGAGAAAAGGTATTTCTTAAAGCATGGCACATATGCCCTCCTTGAGCAATTTGAGCGAGAGGAGGTTAATGTCAATTGGATAGACGTCGTCGTTATGGTGAGTACTCTACACTTTGAACTCATTCTAAAGTTTTGCATCACTTGTGCCATTTCTTAGTTTTTCATTATGAACCTTTTTGTAGGAAATAATGCCAAACCTCATCTCCACCGATGATTAGGTTCAGCCTTGCTCGCAAGGAACTATGTACAAGAGCAATACCTTAAGTACTTTTATGTTGTCTCTATGTGTTTGAGCATATATTATAAACATAAATTAAAGATGCAACTTCTAAGTAATAAAAATCCATGTTTTGTGAAATTTTACTATAGTTGTTGTGGGTACTCTTCAATGCCGACATAGTGGTCAATTCACTCTACAAGAGTGCACTTGGATGTACCATTATGCCACATGTTTATTTTTGTTGAAAAAGACGTCGATAATAGGCCCGCCTGTAATAGTGCAGATAAGAAGAGTAAGAGTAAGAGAAAAAAAAAATGAGATGAAAGATAGAGAGCATAAGCAAGATGGTAGAGATATAGTGAGAGGAATTTATGGTGTATCAAGGATTGTGTTGCTTTTAAATGCATTAATTGCAAAGGAAACTATGTGTGATAAAGTTCAAGATGTGTGTGTGTGTGTGTGTGTATCTATGAGATAGAGACCGAGACAAAAAGTTAAGACAATGTGTGAGAAGGAGATAAACTTTTTCAGAGAGAGGGAGGAGGAGAGAAGGTATTATACCTAGGTAGAGATAGAGAGAGAGGGGATAGAAACAATGTGAGAAAGGGGGAGAGATGGAGGGTAGAGGAGGAAAGGAGACATGGAGCTAGGTAGAGATATAGAGAGGGGGGATAGAGAGAGTTAGAGAGAGTGTGTGAGGAAGGGTAGAGATACATAGAGATATATATTAGAGAGAGAGAGAGAGAGAGAGAGTTGAGAGAATGAGACAAGGGGATGTTATGAGGGTGTGTATCTATGTATGTGTCTCTCGCTTTCAAGAAGGTAGAGAGATAGTGACAAAAAGAGAGATAGTGTGTATTTCATATCTAATGATAGTGTGTGTGATAGAGAAAGACATATATTGGGAGAGGGAGGATCAAAGGAGACACAAAGATAGAGACGGAGGGGGAGGGGGGAGAGAGAGAGTGGCTCATGTCTGTGTGTGAGCCCAGGAGAGGGTGAGAATTAAGATAGACATAGAGAGAAAAGAGAGAGAGGATGATCAAGAAGGTAGAGATCAGTGGTAAGATAAATAGATGGTATTTGTATGTCTATGAGAGAGGGAGAATGAGGTGGGAATGGAGGTGCCAATGGAAAAGGGGTAGCTTGGATAGATTGGAATTTATATGGAAAGAGACTGGAAGGAGATCATATATATGGGGAGGGAGGGGGTGAGGCTTCTTTGACAAATTCATGAGATGCTACAAGGCTAGATGTATTTGGGAAAATCATCCACACGCAATATTATTATCATGCTCCATTGTTTAAACTAGATCTCCTAAAAGTTCTCATATGACATGATATGTCATGTTTTAGCAAGTATAATTTATAAAGTACATATGACATGCTTTATATTCCACATGATAAAGCTTCTATAGAATGATTTACTTTTGGGTGAGAGAATTCACTATAAGGGATAAGGGCTATGGATGTGAGCATAGCCAATCACACTAGTAATGTTATGTGCAACTAGTAATGTGGCCAGATCATTAGCCTAGTGCTTACCACCATGATAACGGCCATACACATGGCTACTTGGTCGTGCAAATGATTACATGTATGGCTCTGTGTAAAGTTACAAATAGGGCTGCACATTTAGTTGTGTGTATATAGTTGCAATTATGGTTGCATGCTTGGTCGCGTGTATAGCTACAAAAATGGTCACGTTTCTAGTCATGTGTATAGCTGCTGCGAGTGTGGTCGTCCCGTTGATAAAATTAAAAAATATAGAGCACGCCTTTAGGATGCACCATGTAGTCTACAGCTATACAACAAAAAGAGGGGTTAGTGATAGTTATAGCATGGCTTTTATAAAAGGATATGGAAAAATGTTGAGGTGTAAGGATTGTTGTAAGCATTGCTATAACCGTCGCTATTTTTTCAACGCTATATCCCATGTTATAACTGCCACCTATATCCCTACTATTTTCGCTGAGCAATGTTGATAAAAGCATTAGCATCACTATTGTAGCTTCTCAACAGGGCGGTGTTGATAAAAAACAGGGTCGCTATTTGCGTCACTCAACGATGTTGATAAAAAAACGTCATCGTTGCTACTTCTCACTCAGCGGTGCTGTGAAATTGTTTTTGGGGCAGATTGGGACTAATGCCCCAATCTTCCCTTTTAAAAAAAATTCAATATACTGAAAACAGTTCTAATTTGTACAAACAAACATATCCATATATAAAAATACATTTGAAACATATTAACTCCCAAAATGTTAATTGTATTAAATCCCAAATGCTATAAAAGGCACGCTACATCCAAAATGCCATAACAAGCGAGTTGAGTATGGAGATACATAACATTAAAAACAATAGGCCAGTCTCTACTCATCCTCCTCGTCTTCCTACTCCTCCTCCTAATCCTCCTCGCCTATCGCCACTTTATCATCTTCTTGTATCACACAAGATTAAGTAATGTTAAAACATAAATTAGATAAATTTCTAAAAGCTTATAAAACCAAAATAATATAAACTTGCAGTGGGCATAGCTTTGTAGTTCAAAGCAACACCCTGTTGTTGCAACCATTCAAATGTGGCTAAGATCCCATTGCGATAAGAAAAGTCGTACTCCTCACAAGGAGAATGGCCCACCACATTTTCCTACGTTAAACACAAATTTAAAAAAAATAATTTAAATAAAATCCACATCTCCAGACTCTGAAGTCCAACCAGTTTTGAATACAAAATGTTAAGAGTTCTAATATTTACAAACTGAGCAAGGAAAGATGGAGTTCCACTCGATCCAAGATGAGAAGCCCCTCTTTTATGCATGCGTACTCCGGTTACTTCTCTTTGTTGCTTGAATAGATTGGGATTTTCGCGTACTCGGGTTGCTTCTCTTTGTTGCTTGAATAGATCGGGATTTTTGGGATACATCTTTTTGGACTTCTTCCAATCCTTTTCTAATTCTCCTGGCAGCTTGATGCCGCCACGCTTGTTGATGGCCTTGGCAATCAATGATTTCCTATCACCCACATGACCCCGCATACAATCTAGCATCTTAAGGTCATTAAGTTGTAAGTCGGGGTGGGGTAGATGAAAATCTATCTTAAATACTTGTAGAATGTATTGCTTCTTTGCATTGTATTGAGTTCTCCAGTCAATGCCCCAAATGTTTCTGAACTCAAGATTTACAAGGTGATGCATGTGTGCTATGATAGGCTTCTCCTTCCTATCCTCAATGATTGACCCATCTATCCTCCTCACATGATAAGGAAGCATCGCTGGGTCGTAGGCATGGGGATCCACCACCTGCCATTCCAGCACATCCTGTGGTAATGGGAAGCAGATCTATTATTGCCCCCCCAAAACAACCCCCCACATTCATCCCTACCAAAATGACAACCCCTACTACAACGGACGAGAAGACCTCCTATCTGACAAGGTCATGGACTAGGTGACACAAAAGAGAGTGGAGTGGCCTGGTCACATCTTCCACATGAATTCCTAGCACCTAGATGTGGTCTAGATCCTCCAATGAGAGTGGACATGGGTATAGGAGTGTATAAGCCAAGAGTAGAACCACCCATCAGAGTACTCCACTATTGGAGCTATATATAGCTAGCCATAACTCACTCTAGGCCTTGCCTATATATATGTGACTTGTGCCTAATATGATTCATTCTTGTGGAGTATATGTGGTGTCTCTTGTCTCGTCTCTCTCCCTCTCTCAACATGGTATCAGAGCAATTCTAATCATAAGGGAAGTATCTACGTCTTCTTGTTCAATTCATGATTATGATTTCATGTCTTACAAGATTTATCTTTGGTAACAGTTTTGTGTTGGGTTGGTTGGTTCTTTGATTATATGTTGCCTACATGATTCTATAGCTCCACTTGTTGTAATTAGAATTGTTTCTTAATCGTGTCCTTAAAACAGTGCTGATGCGTAGATGGTACAGTGCTGGTGAATCCTATCAAAACGGTTTGTCAATCGGAGTTCTGAGTCAAAATTTAGGACAATTCAGGCAAACTGCATCTGAAACAGTAAAACAAGTTCTTTATGAGAGCAAAGAGGTAGTTGTCCTTGAGTCATGAGCACGATTTGATCGTCAAAGCTTTCCGTGAAAGCTTTAGACAGATGCTTCTTGTACAAGCTACAATTAGATACAAAACTTGCCATGCAAGTTGCGTCATAACGGAGTGCTTTTTCTTATTATTATTTTTGTCTTTTATGGACCTCTAAGTTTACTTACGTGAATGAGACACGGGTCTCCACTTTTAGAGCTCTAATTTTGGTTCACATTCTATTGTTTACATGATCACTTTATGCTCGTCAATCATCATCTGGTGCATGGCTATTTTTGGCTACGTTTCTCATATCTTGTACATCCTCATGTAATAATATTACCTTTTCTGTGGCTGCAGCAATCATAGCTGAGGCCATGCTTTATTCTCCTATCCCATCTGTATAAACTAATGGGTAGCCACTAAGCTGCCATCCCATCTATCTAATTATGATCTCTTTCCATGCCACAACACAGCTACGATCCTTGGTGTGCTTATGAACAATCCAAGCTCGCCAACATTCTCCATGCAAAGCAACTCGCCAGGAGATTCCAGGTTTCTAGTACCTTCACACTTTTTATGCCTAACAGTGAGCACCAATATATCTAATACATGGTTATAATAGATGCTCTTGGATGTGCAGGAAGAGGGAGTCAATGTGGTCGCTAACACTGTTCACCCTGGAGCCATTCTTAGTACAAACCTCACCACCTACGTCCCCCAAGAAACATGTCACTACCTACACACTTTCCTTACTTACCTTTTCTAAATATGGATCCTTAAGCCAGTTTCAATTACAGCTCATTGATACTTCTGGACTTGAATGTGCAGTGCAACAAATCTTTAAGGATATTGAGAAAAGCAAACCCATATTTAGGAAATCTATCTCCCAGGTTAGTAAACATCAATCTTGACTTGAGTGAAAGAAGTTGTGCTTGTGTGCGTGAGAAAAAAAGAGACGGGTCAGAGAGTAATGATCATTTGGTGTGCGGCTTTCTCACACAGGGTGCTGCTACTCAAGGCCTTCTTGCTCTTCATCCTTCTATCAACACTAAAACTGGAAAGTACTTTGACAACTGTCAAGAAGTCGAGCCAAGCAAGATTGCAAATGATTCAAAACTTGCCAAGGACCTTTGTGACTTCAGTGTGAAGGTTACATCATTGGAAGTGTGCTAGATATTTCGACCAACATATATTTGCCATGTCTCATCATTAGTTTGTTTCCTCTTAAGAATAAATACTATGCATTACATTTTTAACACCTTATAGTAGTGTATGTTGCCCCGATTTCCATGTAATGAATCGCAATAAGTATGTCAATACCTTGTGATCATTTATGGTGTAATGAATCAATTTAGATCTACATACTTTTTTTTAAAACCTACAAAATACTTATAGGTACTCTATTTTGATGACAATTGACAGTTTGCAAAGGGTCTAGGAGAAAATGTTGAGTACATATTGAAATCTTCGATGGAAATGGTAGATGAGTATAAAAGAGGGAGCAATTGCAAACGATAAAATTGTCTCAAGAAGTATATACAGCCCAAGCATGAGTCTTCGGTCTCATGGAGAGGATCACTAGTAGATTAATTTCATGTCACTCAAACACGTAGACCATTGTGTATGATAAAAAAGAGCACCGAAATTCACGTCGATGATAACGTCTATATACACGAAGATAAAGATGCAGTTGAAAAGCATATTTTTTCCTTTTTTTTTTTGGTTTGGTGTGATTTTTGAAAATATTCAAGTGTTTTAAGTTCTCATAGTCTTAATCAATTGTTTTAAGTTACTTTTCAAACAAATGCAAAGATTGAAAAAAATTCAAGTGTTTTTAGTTCTCATAGTCTTAATCAATTGTTTTTAGTTACTTTTCAAACAAATGCAAAGATATATGTAGCAATATCTATAAGAAATTAATATGACAATATCTGTAGCGTACTCATGTGTACGTATTTTTTTGGGCCCATTTGATTTGGTGATTTTCAGAATCTACATTTAATGTTGAAAAGTGGGAAATACTTAGATGACATAAAAGATTGATTTTGGTCACAAATTGAGCAATTTTAGAGATATTAATTTTTGGTCAATTTTGGGACTTTTTATGCCTGATTTGTGATGTCATTTGTAAGTGATTTCTATTCTATACTTAACCATGCTAGACAATGTATGAGAGGTTCATAGTGAGTAGTTGAAGGAAACTCATATGGGGGTTTACATAGTAAATATAGCTACAAACGGGCGCCTGAAACAAGGCCCAGACACAAAATTCACCCTTAATTTTTAGTAACGGCTTCGCATAAGGGGGTATATAAATTTATTTTCTAGAGAGAAGTTTTAAAGAAAGTTAGATCATCACAAGAGGAACAAATTCAGTGTTCAAACCATTTAGAGATTCCACACAGTTGGGTTGGTATTCGCAACAAAACGATCCGACACCACTTTCCAGATCATCTCTATTTTGGTTAAAGATCCATTTTTTAGAAGTATTTCTATCTTTATCGTTTTTATGCATGATAATCTACTAATTCTCGTGGGCTATTTTTTGGGTTGTTATTCCAGAGCCTTGAGGTGATTTTTGTGCGAGAGAGAGAGAGCGAGAGCGAGAGAGAGCGAGAGAGAGAGAGCGAGAGAGAGAGAGAGAGAGAGAGAGAGAGAGTGAGTGAGAGAGAGTGAGTGAGTGAGAGAGAGAGAGAGAGATTTTGAGATTTGGATCGGTCATCATTAGATACGAAACGTTGGACAAAGAACAAGATTCTCTGAAGTGTGATGTAATATTTCTGTAAATTTGAGAAATTTTGTGCATGTATCATGGAACAGATTATGGGTACGTTACAATATTTGTTTGCAAAATCTTACACTAATAGTCCCATACAAGGACATATGTAGTAATATTTACAAGAAATTATGACAAGTGTCTGCCAAAGCTTGCATTAATGGTCCCAAACAAGAAAACTATGACAAAAATATATATTACTTGTCAAATAAAAAAGAAATATGATGTTATAGCTCATCATCAACTCTCTTATCCTCAGCTAGATCCATGGCTCCAAATACATCTATTTCTATAAATACTTCTCCATCTGCATCTTCGTCAATGAGTGGAGCCTCGTTTGTTTTAGGAATAGAAGGTAGTTTATCTGTATCGTTCTCTTCTCTGTTTGGCCATTGGAGATGGTTGTCTTGAAAGTTGTTCTTCTATTTCTTCTTTGAATTCTAGATTACCCAATATGTTTACTTCTGGTTAAAGTTTTAGTTGTTCAAGTACTATACCTTGATTTGACCCTTCTTCTAGTTGTTCAACTAGAATAATATGTGCTTCTTGAGTGGGTTCCTCAACCTGTACTTAATCAGGTATATCCATATCTTCAAATATTTGTTTATTGCTAATCAATTTGTATTACAAACAACCACCTATGATCTCTAGGGTCTACCTTAAAGACATATCTTCAAATATTTATTTATTGCTAATCAATTTGTATTACAAACAGCCACCTATGATCTCTAAGGTCTACCTTAAAGACAACCTACTCACAATTCTCTAGTAGTACAAATGTGTGCCTTTGGTATGTCCATATCTTTATGATGTCTACTTGAACAAATCCACTCTTATGTCTGTGCATGGTTTCTTCGCATAAAAAATGAACCAAGAAAATCTTTGAACCCAACCTTGATAATGGCTTATATTGTTCCAGAGTATTCAAGCATGCAAACTTCACTCTTCAGGTCACTTGCACTTGAACTATTTTCTTCACTTGCACTTGAACTATTTTCTTGCATGAAACTAGCCTTACATTGCAATAAAATATTTTTCTCTTCTTATTTATTCGCTCCACTCAAAAGTGACGACTTCATGACCAAAGTGCACCAAATTTGCAATATTGTAGGTAAAAGAAGATCATGAAATTGTATGAAAAAGGAAAACTTATACAAGACTATGTCTTATGGTTTCTTGTGTACATGAAAGAACTCACTTACATGGTAACCACAACCATATGCAAGCTCCTTATCATCTTTGCTTATAACCTCACCACTGTGTTTTTCTTGTCATATGGTTTACTTCAGCCATCTACTAGAATAAAATTCTAGAAGTTGAGAGAGCGAATCTGGGCATGGCAATACTCGAGTTGTTCGACTCTTTCTAAAATTTAAACAATCCGAGTCTCTTTTTCTCTTTGCTAGTTTATATGTCTCGATCCATTTCTACATATAACACGAGAGTTTAAGATGCAGAATTTATGAATCGTCTCTTGTAATGCCATATCCATTATTCTTTTAAGGCCTTGACCTTGAGGCTCAACAAGTCGATTATCCTTTTCCTATGTCCATAGTCTTGGCATATTTGGGTCGGACGTACTAAGATAAGCTATTATGTATATAAAAGATTCTTGAACAAGCCATTCCATTGCGATACTACCCTCAGGGTGAGCTTCAAACTTCTTGGATGCATCATGAACCTGGATATCTTCCCATAGCATACATAGGTCATCAACTAGTGGTGCCAACTCGAGGTACATGTTCTTCACCTTCTACTTCCCTGGAACTATTAGGAAAGTAAAAGGTGCCCCTTCTTTATCCCTAACCATGGTGGAAGGTTATACTTGACTAGGCAAATGTGCTATGTACTCATGATGAACTTCGTAAGAGAAATGGATTCACTCCATCGATTGCTAGTCTAAGGCGAATGTGATGAGGCTATTCCTCCCCAAAGTCCAACCACTTCTCTTCAATATGTCTACGTGGTGTTGGAGGATCGGTGGCACCCACAAAACATCATTTATGAATCTAGTGTTCCGATTCTAAGTCATTAAATATGCAATGGATTCACATCTGAGCATTGTTTGAATATGTGGAATGATGTGGATCCTTTATCCTTGGACATCTTGCATATAACTCAATGAACCACATTGTGGACACTCATGAAGAGTATAGCATACTCTTGCAAAAGAGAATACAATTCTTTAAATAAGCATGGTGTGTGTTGAAATCAATCCATATGGAGTGCAATATTGATCTTTATCATGCACGATCACAAGGCATCTCATTGTTTTTTGGTAGAATTAATGGTATTAATGTTACTCTTACTCTCATATTGTGCATTTTATGTACGTAAGTATTTATGGTTGGTTTTCATGCTTTTAGAAAATAGTGGTGGGTTGTGCAGCAAATGATATGGAGAAAAGGTATTTCTTAAAGCATGGCACATATGCCCTCCTTGTGCAATTTAAGCGAGAGGACGTTGTCGTGACGTGGGCGGTGTCGCTGGGAAAGCGCGAGGCTTCTGGCTGTGAGAGTAAGTGGTTGAACTTCAAGGGACATCACCAGCAAAATCTAGAACCATCATAAATTAAAGACTCAACCATACATGGGTAGTCAAAGCAAACGAAAGCCTCATGATCCAAGCCAAAAACTGGCATTAACATAGCTTGATTCATAAAACTCAACACATCAAACCCTAGAAAAACATCTCATAGGTATATACATCCAAGATTCACGGCCAGCATTGGCACCATAGCTCATATCAAAGACAAGGCTGACATCATCATAACATGTCATAAACATAGGACCTCAACTTTATGAACCATCACATCATATTCACAATACTGAGCCTTCAAGGCTTATGCATTCTCTTTGCATTCCTGTTCTGCTGTAGCTGAAAGCCTCGGGATCATGAAGAAGGACTGCAGCCAAAAGACTCCCAGGTGTTGCAGAGATAGAACTGATGCCATCCTTAAAGCCATCCCTGACAGACCTATGACATTTAACGCAGCGGAGCAGAACAATGGTTGGACATGGTGACCATAAAAATGCACAAAATGCCAGGTCTAGTGTAAATGAGAGTCATGGTTATGGCAACTTTGAAATTTGTTGTGACCAGTATAGGTTACATATAAGAAGATTAAGGGGGACGGTATGGGAGGGATATTACAAATAGCTGATGTCAGTGCCCGCCAGAAGCTCTCAAAGCGGCGGCTCATACCACTATACCTCATTTCTTCTGCAGCAGCTGTAGCGCCCGTCAGTTGCCTGCTGAGGTTGCCTAGCCTCCCCAGTCACTCTCCTCTGCGCACGCAAGGCGGCTGGCCTTTTTCTTCCACGCCTCCTCTCTGCAAGCCGATTTGGAAAATAGAGACACCCTGTACCAGGTGCTTTGCCGCACACAATCAATTAATTCTTCCCTGTAGACAACTCTGGCCTCTTTACTGGTTACCTGCAGCGCCTCAATAAGGCGATTCCCCTCTCACAAGACGGCACCCTCAGCTGCGCCTGCCTGCAGCTTTTTGGCTCTGTGTGCAGCTATGCGAGAAAGCCTCCCTACACCACACGTCCCTAGCCTTCTCTTTTTTTGTGACGATCCCTGCCGCCCCGCCACCATCACCAGCCCCCGCACTCTTCACGTGCTTCACCAAGCTTCGCCAACCTCCAGAAGGTGCGCTGGCAGCCACCTAAAGCTCCATGTGGCCTTCAATTTTATGGCCACGTCAATATTATAATTTTTTTTCTTCTTGGAAGGCCTACAAAATGGCCACACTCATTTTCTTTTTCACACTAATACTCAAGCTGCATTGTCCACCTTAATATTTTATGGCTCAAACCTCCATATACTTTCAAACACAGCTTCAATGCCCATACATTTGGGCGTGTACACATACTCAGAGCCAAACGAGGAGCTGAAATCAATTCTAGCGAACCTCCAGCAGACCACGTCCAGACAGGCCTGTACATGCTCACATCAATACCATCTACCCTGTACGCCTAGCAACGCTTTCAAAAGCAAAACCTTCACTCACGCCATGTACACATATGTACACAGACACTTAATCCCATGCATCTGGATTTGCATTTAATGGCCTCACATGCATGGTTTCACACCATAGACGTGCCGTGGCATGACATCCACCCCCTCTAAACCTGCACATCCTCTGGTATGTGCCACACAGGTCCTGGAATTCAGTGTCGATGCATTATTTGCACACCAACATTGGTATATGTACAAGCATCCAACTAGGCGTCTTAAACCCTGTCAAACCTGACCCAGTTGGTATCACCCTAGTAAACATGAAACAGTAGAAGAATATACATAGTGCCACTCACAAGGGGTTATCCTTTGTTGAAACATAGCATGACATCTTAGCCTACCCCCCCTTTGCCTGCAAGATATTTATATCTTAGCAATCACATCTGAATGGTTCTGCTTTCCCACCTGGATCAAATACCAATCGCTTTTGTTATATGTGCCATATCCTTTGCTCATATGAAGCCCTATCCTCACTTAGATTCTCTGCATATGCATAATTATCCTCATCATTCAAAGTGGGATGCTCTTCAAAATGATTTGCTTCAAAATTTTCCTCAGGCCATGTTTGAAGCCTTTGCACCACATATTGTATGGCCACACCAAATAACAACTGCATTAACAGCATGGAACACACACTTGGTAACATCCCATCCAAATCTACTGTGCCCGGATCCAGCTCACCCACTGATAAACATTCATTCTTCTCATCCAAAGACGGAAAATCATCAACACATACAAAGTCCAACAAGGCATCATCGAGAATAGCCTCCAGATCTGAATCAATCTCATCACAATCATTTGGCTTACATAACACCTGCACATCCTCACTTGCAACCAACAGTTGACTAGCATCAAGCATAGAAGAGCCCAAAGCTGATGGGGATCTATTATATACCATGAAATCATCCAATGCATCATCTAGGATAGCATCCAATTCAAGATCAATCGCATTGAAGCCATTATCATCTTGCAATCCCACATGTTGATTATCATGAACATTCATACCCCCATAGTTATATCCATTTAGTTGCTCATATGCAGCCTCATGAGACTCTGTGACCACACTTTGCATATCTTGCATGTTATCTCCCAGTATTTCTTGATACCTACCTGTCTACAGATGGGCTTAGAATTATGGGTCCCTCACCCGTGTACCCTTGAATCTGTATATCATTGAATCTTGTATGATCCAAAAAGACAGATTCAATTTTCCTCTCCAAATCATCATCATAAACAAGCTTCCAAGCTCGAGATTGTTGCTCACAAATGTGGTTGCAAGGTAACCCTGACACTGATGACATAGCATCACCCTGTTTATTGTTGGAACACCCAGTTAGCATTCCAGAATAACCCAAATCCAAAGAACCTTGGCAACCAGCTTCAGAAGCAACATCACTGTTGGAATCACCCATATCACTCTAAATCAATCACACATACTTGTGGCCCGTCTGCATATTCATGTACATCATCCTACTTATAAGCATCATAACCAGATAAGAATGCAGTAATGATAGCATCTTCTTCTTGTCTTAGATCTTCAAACTCTGCAATCATGCTTTCAGCAAGAAGCATTGGTTCCTGCTGTTCTTCACACATATGATACGACACCTGAGGAATACCCTTCAAATAAGCACTTTCGTCATGAGAATCCTCAAGTTTACACAGCTTACATGCTTCATAGCCCAAGAGGAAACTATTAGCGATGTCCTCTTCCTCGTGTATTGGGTCTTGAGCACCTGTCCTGAAGCTCTCTGAATCAAGTGTCTCCTCAAGCATAGGCATACACACATCATTTGGTATGATCATAGGACCCTGTATGTCTGCACCCTCAAACAAGGAAGACAGATTATACTTGCAGAGTTCACCCATTGCATCTTTATGAGGCTGTAGCAAAGCATCCCTTTTGGCACTGTGAAGGCCTTGTTGTTCAATAATGGCTTTTTGCAGTCCCAATTTAGCATAAACAGCCTCCACAATCTATGTATCAGCCTTGAATAGCAATTGATTGTCCTCCATAAGACATGCATCGACAACCGCTTCTAAATTGGCTCGGATTGTTGTTGGAACACTATCACAGCTCACATTATACCTGGAACTCGCATAAATAAGTGCATCTGCAAAATCACTCCATCGTTTGGAGTGATACTCTGCTAGTTCCAGCACTTCATCTTTTAAATCAGGACTTATAAGGTATGCAAAAGATGCAATCATCATATTTTCTGGAACCCCTTGATTCTTCATCTCTGTCTCGTAACACCTTAGATAGCTTTCTGGATCATAACCATCAAATATATTGACCCTGTCATACACCAATTGCACTGCAATTTCCACCGCTTCCTGAATTCGCTTTTCTTCTTCAATCTTCCTGAACCGCTCTTCAAGCTCTTTCATCTCTGCATATAAATGCTCCATTTTGCTAGCCATCTCTACGTACTCTCACCCCAGCGGTTTCACGTCGGGTTCACCAAAGCTGTCGTGACATGGGCGGTGTCGCTGGGAAAGCGCGAGGCTTCTGGCTGTGAGAGTAAGTGGTTGAACTTCAAGGGACATCACCAGCAAAAGCTAGAACCATCATAAATTAAAGACTCAACCATACATGGGTAGTCAAAGCAAACGAAAGCCTCATGATCCAAGCCAAACACTGGCATTAACATAGCTTGATTCATAAAACTCAACACATCAAACCCCAGAAAAACATCTCATAGGTATATACATCCAAGATTCACGGCCAGCATTGGCACCATAGCTCATATCAAAGACAAGGCTGACATCATCATAACATGTCATAAACATAGGACCTCAACTTTATGAACCATCACATCATATTCACAATACTGAGCCTTCAAGGCTTATGCATTCTCTTTGCATTCCTGTTCTGCTGTAGCTGAAAGCCTCGGGATCATGAAGAAGGACTGCAGCCAAAAGACTCCCAGGTGTTGCAGAGATAGAACTGATGCCATCCTTAAAGCCATCCCTGACAGACCTATGACATTTAACGCAGCGGCGGGCAGAACAATGGTTGGACATGGTGACCATAAAAATGCACAAAATGCCAGGTCTAGTGTAAATGAGAGTCATGGTTCTGGCAACTTTGAAATTTGTTGTGACCAGTATAGGTTACATATAAGAAGATTAAGGGGGACGGTATGGGAGGGATATTACAAATAGCTGATGTCAGTGCCCGCCAGAAGCTCTCAAAGCGGCGGCTCATACCACTATACCTCATTTCTTCTGCAGGCAGCTGTAGCGCCCGTCAGTTGCCTGCTGAGGTTGCCTGGCCTCCCCAGTCACTCTCCTCTGCGCACGCAAGGCGGCTGGCCTTTTTCTTCCACGCCTCCTCTCTGCAAGCCCATTTGGAAAATAGAGACACCCTGTACCAGGTGCTTTGCCGCACACAATCAATTAATTCTTCCCTATAGACAACTCTGACCTCTTTACTGGTTACCTGCAGCGCCTCAATAAGGCAATTCCCCTCTCACAAGATGGCACCCTCAGCTGCGCCTGCCTGTAGCTTTTTGGCTCTGTGTGCAGCTATGCGAGAAAGCCTCCCTACACCACACGTCCCTAGCCTTCTCTTCTTTTGTGACGATCCCTGCCGCCCCGCCATCACCAGCCCCCGCACTCTTCACGTGCTTCACCAAGCTTCGCCAACCTCCAGAAGGTGCGCTGGCAGCCACCTAAAGCTCCATGTGGCCTTCAATTTTATGGCCACGTCAATATTATAATTATTTTTCTTCTTGAAAGGCCTACAAAATGGCCACACTCATTTTCTTTTTCACACTAATACTCAAGCTGCATTGTCCACCTTAATATTTTATGGCTCAAACCTCCATATACTTTCAAACACAGCTTCAATGCCCATACATTTGGGCGTGTACACATACTCAGAGCCAAACGAGGAGCTGAAATCAATTCTAGCGAACCTCCAGTAGACCACGTCCAGACAGGCCTGTACATGCTCACATCAATACCATCTACCCTGTACGCCTGGCAACGCTTTCAAAAGCAAAACCTTCACTCACGCCATGTACACATATGTACACAGACACTTAATCCCATGCATCTGGATTTGCATTTAATGGCCTCACATGCATGGTTTCACACCATAGACGTGCCGTGGCACGACAACGTCAATGTCAATTGGACAGATGGGTCGTTATGGTAAGTACTCTATTCTTTGCACCCATGCTAAAGTTTTGCATCACTTGCCATTTCTTAGTTTTCCATTATGAACGTTTTTTAAGGAAACAATGCCAAACCTCGTCTCCACCGATGATTAGGTTCAGCCTTGCTCACAAGGCACTATGTATAGGAGCATTACCTTAAGTACTTTCATGTTGTCTCTATGTGTTTAGTTTGAGCATGTATTGTAAGTGTAAATTAAAGATGCAACTTCTTCTAAGTAATAAAAATCCATGTTTTGTAAAATTTGAGTACAGCTGTTGTGGGTACTCTTCAATGCTGACATAGTGGTCAATTCACTCTACAAGACTGCGCTTGGATGTATCATTATGCCACATGTTTGTTTTTGTTGAAAAATACGTCGATAATAGGTCTGCCGCGCCGGTAATAGTGTAGATAAGAAGAGTAAGAGCAAGAGATTAAAAAATGTGAGATTAAAGATAGAAAGCATAAGCAAGATGATAGAGATATAGTGAAAGGAATTTTCAATCTATTGAAAACAGTTCTAATTTATACAAACAGACGTATCGATATATGAAAATACATTTGAAACATAGTAAGTCCCAAAATATTAATTGTATTAAATCCCAAATGCTATAAAAGGTGAGCTACATCCAAAATGCCATAATAGGCGAGTTGAGTATGGAGTTACATAACATTAAAAACAATAGGCCAGTCTCTACTCATCCTCCTCGTCTTCCTCCTCCTCCTAATCCTCCTCGCCTATCACCACTTCATCATCATCTTCCTGTATCACACAAGATTAAGTAATGTTAAAACACAAACTAGATAAATTTCTAAAAGCTTATAAAACCAAAATAATATAAACATACAGTGGGCATAGCTTCATAGTTCAAAGCAACACCTTGTTGTTGCAACCATTCGAATGTGGCTGAGATCCCATTGCAATAGGAAAATTTTGTAATATTTATAAGAAATTAATATGGCAATATCTGTAACGTACTCATGTGTATGTATTGTTTTGGGCCCATTTGACTTGGTGATTTTTAGAATCTACATTTAATGTTAAAAAGTGAGAAATACTTAGAGGACATAAAAGATTGATTTTGGTCACAAATTGAGTAATTTTAGAGATGTCGATTTTTGTGTCATTTGTAAGTGATTTCTATTCTATACTTAACCATGTTAGACAATATGAAAGAGGTTCAGAGTGAGTAGTTTAGACTAAAGGAAACTCATATGGGGGTTTAAATAGTAAATATAGCCGCACGGGCACCTGAAACAAGGCCCGGACACCAAATTCACCCTTAATTTTTAGTAACAGGGGGTATATAACTTTATTTTCTAGATAGAAATATTAAAGAAAGATTATCACAAGAGGAATAAATTTTGTGTTTAGAGCATTCGGAGATTCCACAGAGTTTGGCCGATATTCGCAACAAAACAAATCTGACACCACTTTCCAGATCGTCTCTATTTTGATTAAAGATCATGTTTTTAGAAGTATTTCTATCATTATCGTTTTTGTGCATGATTATCTACTTATTCTCGTGGGCTTTGTTTTGGGTTGTTATTCCAGATCCTTGAGGTGATTTTTGTGCGAGAGAGAGAGAGAGAGAGAGAGAGAGAGAGAGAGAGAGAGAGAGAGAGAGAGAGATTTGGATTGGCCATCATTAGACACGGAACGCTGGATCGAGAACAAGATTTATGCCCTCTAGGAGCCATGTGGTAGAACCCAGAGAGGACAAGATCTAGAAAGAGGCATACCTGGGACAGCCGCGACATCCAGCATGGAGGTTGGTTGGATGGACGTGGGAGAAAAGCCCTAGATTGGCTAGATCTTTCTGTTGGTGATTCTCTCTCTGATTTTAAGTATATGTATTGGTGATTATAATGTGATTTTGGATTGTCAAAATTAGAAAAAAAAACGATTATGGTTTATTGAAAATCTCTTCTTTCTCTGAAGTGTGATGTAATATTTCTGTAAATTTGAGAAATTTTGTGCATGTATCATGGAACAAATTATGGGTATGTTACAATATTTGTCTGCAAAATCTTACACTAATGGTCCGAAATACAAGGACATATGTAGTAATATTTACAAGAAATTGTGACAAGTGTCTGCCAAAGCTTGCATTAATGGTCCCAAACAAGAAAACTATGACAAAAATATATATTACTTGTCAAATAAAAAAGAAATATGATGTTATAGCTCATCATCGACTCTCTTATCCTCAGCTAGATCCATGGCTCCAAATACATCTATTTCTCTACATCTTCGTCAATGAGTGGAGCCTTGTTTGTTGTAGGAATAGAAGGTAGTTTATTTGTATCGGCCTCTTCTCTGTTTGGCATTGGAGATGGGTGTATTGAAAGTTGTTATTCTATTTCTTCTTAGAATTCTAGATTACCCATTATGTTTACTCAACTTGTACTTCATCAAGTATTTCCATATCTTCAAATATTTGTTTATTGATAATCAATTTGTATTACAAACAACCACCTATGATCTCTAGGGTCTACTTTAAAGGCAACCTACTCACAATTCTCTAGTAGTACAAATGTGTGCCTTTGGTATGTCCATATCTTTATGATGTCTACTTCAACAAATCCACTCTTATCTCTTGCATGATTTCTTAGCATAAAAAATGAACCAAGAAAACTTTCTGAACCCAACCTTGATAATGGCTTATATTGTTCCAGAGTAATCAAGCATGCAAACTTCACTCTTCAGGTCACTTGCGCTTGAACTATTTTCTTGCATGAAACTAGCCTTACATCGCAATAAAATATTTTTCTCTTCTTATCTATTCGCTCCACTCAAAAGTGACGACTTCATGACCAAAGTGCACCAAATTTGCAATATTGTAAGTAAAAGATGAACATGAAATTGTATGAAAAAGGAAAACTTATACAAGACTATGTCTTATGGTTTCTTGTGTACATGTAAGAACTCACTTACATGGTACTCACAACCATATGCAAGCTTCTTATCATCTTTGCTTATAACCTCACCACTGTGTTTTGCTTGTCATATGGTTTACTTAAGCCATCTACTAGAATAAAATTCTAGAAGTTGAGCGAGCGAATCTGGGCATGGCAATACTCGGGTTGTTCGACTCTTTCTAAAATTTAAACAATCTGAGTCTCTTTTTTTCTTTGCTAGGTTATATGTCTCGATCCATTTCTACATATAACACGAGAGTTTAAGTTGCAAAATTTATGGATCTTCTCTTGTAATGCCATATCCATTATTCTAACAAGCCATCTCATTGCCATACTACCCTCAGGGTGAGCTCCAAGCTTCTTGGATGCATCATGAACCTGGATGTCTTCCCATAACATACATAGGTCATCAATTAGTGGAGCCAACTCGAGGTACATGTTCTTCACCTTGTACTTCCCTGGAACTATTAGGAAAGTAAAAGGTGCCCCTTCTTTATCCCTAACCATGGTTGACTAAGCAAATGTGCTATGTACTCATGATGAACTTTGTCAGCCAAATGGATTGACCCCATCCATTTCTAGTTTAAGGAGAATGTGATGAGT
Organism: Cibotium barometz; assembly: GCF_041138505.1. NCBI lineage: Eukaryota > Viridiplantae > Streptophyta > Polypodiopsida > Cyatheales > Cibotiaceae > Cibotium > Cibotium barometz. Next base: position 21,595,540 of record NC_141103.1, on the reverse strand, counting down.
CTATTCCTCCCCAAAGTCCAACCACTTCTCTTCAATATGCCTACGTGTTAGAGGATCGGTGGCACCCGCCCACAAAACATCATTTATGAATCTAGTGTTCCGATTCTAAGTCATTAAATATGCAATGGATTCACATCAGAGCATTGTTTGAATATGTGGAATGATGGGGATCCTTTATCCTTGGACATCTTGCATATAACTCAATGAAACACGTTGTGGACACTCATGATCAAGAGTAGCATACTCTTGCAAAAGAGAATACAATTCTTTAAACAAGCATGGTGTGTGTTGTAATCGATCCATATGGAGTGCAATATTGATCTTTCTCATGCATGATCAGGAGGCATCTCATTGTTTTTTGGTAGAATTAATGGTATTAATATTACTCTTACTCTCTTTGGTAGAATTAATGGCATTAATATTACTCTTACTCTCTTTTATTGCCATAATGTGCATTTCATGTACGTAAGTACTTATGATTGGTTTTCATGCTTTTAGAAAAGAGTGGTGGGTTGTGCAGGAAATGATATGGAGAAAAGGTATTTCTTAAAGCATGGCATATATGCCCTCCTTGCAGATGTGGTCGTTATGGTAAGTACTTTACGCTTTGCACCCATGCTAAAGTTTTGCATCACTTGCCATTTCTTAGTTTTCCATTATGAACGTTTTCTTAGGAAACAATGCCAAACCTCATCTCCACTGTTGAGATTAGGTTCAGCCTTGCTCGCAAGGCACTATGTACATGAGCATTACTTTAAGTACTTTTATGTTGTCTCTATGTGTTTGAGCATATATTGTAAGTGTAAATTAAAGCTGCAACTTCTTCTAAGTAATTAAAATCCAAGTTTTGTACATTTTTAGTACAGTTGTTGTGGGTACTCTTCAATGCTGACATAGTGGTCATTTCACTCTACAAGACTATGCTTGAATGTATCATTATGCCACATGTTTGTTTTTGTTGAAAAAGACGTCGATAATAGGCCTGCCGCCTGTAATAGTGTAGATAAGAAGAGTAAGAGCAAGAGATTAAAAAATGTGAGATTAAAGATAGAAAGCATAAGCAAGATGATAGAGATATAATGAGAGGAATTTATGGTGTATCAAGGATTGTGTAGCTTTCAAATGCATTAATTGCAAAGAAAACTATGTGTGATAAAGTTCCGGATGTGTGTCTGTGTGTGTGTGTATCTATGAGAAAGAGACCATCATAAAAAGTTAAGACAATGTGTGAGAAGGAGATAAACTGTTTCAAAGAGAGGGGGGAAGAAAGAAGGTATTATACATAGGTAGAGATAGAGATAGAGGGGATAGAAACAATGTGCGAGAAAGGGGGAGAGATTGAGGGTAGATGAGGAAAGGAGACGTGGATCTAGGTAGGGATATAGAGAGGGGGGATAGAGAGAGTGTGTGAGGAAGGGTAGAAAAACATAGATATATATATGAGAGAGAGAGAGAGAGAGAGAGAGAGAGAGAGAGAGAGTTGAGAGAATGAGACAGGGGGATGTTATGAGGGTGTGTGTCTATGTATGTGTCTCTCGCTTTCTTGAGGGTAGAGAGATTGTGAGATAGTGTGTATTTCCTATCTAATGATAGTGTGTGTGATAGAGAAAGACACATATTGAGAGGGAGAGGGAGGATGAAAGGAGACACAAAGATATAGAGAGGGAGGGGGGAGAGAGAGAGTGGCTTATGTCTGTGTGTGAGCCTAGGAGAGGGTGAGAATTAAGATAGACACAAAGAGAAAAGAGAGAGAGGATGACCAAGAAGGTAGAGATCAATATTGAGATAAATAGATGGTATTTGTATGCCTAGGAGAGGGTGAGAATTAAGATAGACACAGAGAGAAAATAGAGACAGGATGACCAAGAAAGTAGAGATCAATAGTAGTGAGATAAACAGATGGTATTTGTATGTCTATGAGAGAGGAAGGTAGAGATCAACAGTGAGATAAACAGATGGCATTTGTATGTCTATGAGAGAGGGAGAATGAGGTGGGCATGCATGTGACAATGGAAAAGGGGTAGCTTGGATAGATTGGAATTTATATGGAGAGAGACTGCAAGGATATTATATATATGGGGATGGAGGGGTGAGGCTTCTTTGACAAATTCATGAGATGCTACAAGGCTAGATGCATTTGGGTGAATCATCCACATGCCATATTATTACCATGCTCCATTGTTTAAACTAGATCTCCCAAAAGTTCTCATATGACATGACATGATATGTCATGTTTTAACAAGTATAATTTATAAAGTACATATGACATGCTTTATATTCCACATGATATAGCTTCTATAGAATGATTTACCTTTGGGTGAGAGAATTCGCTATAAGGGATAAGGGCTATGGCTGTGAGCATAGCCAATCACACCCATAATAAAAAAAAAGAAAAATTAAAAACTTTGCTATGTGCAACTAGTAATGTGGCCAGATGCATAGCCTAGTGCTTGCCACCATGAGAACGGCCATGCAAATGGCTATTTGGCCGTGCAAATGATTGCATGTATGGATCCATGTAAAGTTACAACTAGGGCTACACATTTAGTTGTGTGTATAGTTACAACTAGGGCTGCACATTTAGTTGTGTGTATAGTTGCAATTATGGTTGCAATTATGGTTGCGTGTATAGCTACAAAAATGGTCACGTTTCTAGTCATGTGTATAGATGCGAGTGTGGTCATGCCAATGCATACAATAAAAAAACAGAGAGCACTCTTTTAGGATGCACCATGTAGTCTACAAGCACTACAAGAAAAAGAGGGGTTAGTGACAATTATAGCATGGCTTTTATAAAAGGATCTAAAAAAATGTTGAGGTGTAAGCATCATTCTAAGCATTGATATAACCGTCACTACTATTTCAACGCTATAACCGCCTGCTATATCCCATGTTATAGCTGTTGCCTACATCGCATGCTATTTTCCCTGCTCAGTGCACGTGGACAATGATGTCTAAAAACAGTAATGTCATTATTTTTGCCGATCAGCAGTGTTGATAAAATCATTAGCATCGCTATTTTAACCGGCCCGTTGAGCAGCACTGATAAAAAATCAGTGTTGCTATTTGCGCCACTCAGCGATGTTGATAAAAAACGGTATCATTGCTATTTCTGCCACTTAGCAATGCTGTGAAATTTTTTTGGGGTAGATTGGGACTAATGCCCCAATCTTCCCTACAAAAAAAAACAATTCAATATATTGAAAATAGTTCTAATTTATACAAATAGACATATCGATATATGAAAATACACTTGAAACATAGTAAGTCCAAAAAAAATTCATTGTTTTATATCCCAAATGCTATAAAAGGCGAGCTACATACAAAATGCCATAACAAGCGAGTTGAGTATGGAGTTACATAACATTAAAAACAATAGGCTAGTCTCTACTCATCCTCGTCATCTTCCTCCTCCTCCTAATCCTCCTCGCCTATTTCCACTTCATCATCTTCGTGTATCACACAAGATTAAGTAATGTTAAAACACAAACTAGATAAATTTCTAAAAGCTTATAAAACCAAAATAATATAAACGTACAGTGGGCATAGCTTCATAGTTCAAAGTGACACCCTATTGTTGCAACCATTCAAATGTTGCTGAGATCCCATTGCGATAAGAAAATTTTGTAATATTTATAAGAAATTAATATGACAATATCTGTAACGTACTCATGTGTATGTATTTTTTTGGGCCCATTTGACTTGGTGATTTTTAGAATCAACATTTAATGTTGAAAAGTGGGAAATACTTAGAGGACATAAAAGATTGATTTTGGTCACAAATTGAGTAATTTTAGAGATGTCAGTTTTTGGTCAATTTTGGGGCTTTTTATGCCTGATTTGTACTGTCATTTGTAAGTGATTTCTATTCTATACGTAACCATGTTAGACAATGTATAAGAGGTTCATAGTGAGTAGTTTAGACTGAAGGAAACTCATATGGGGGTTTACATAGTAAATATAGCCACAAAACGGGCGCCTGAAACAAGGCCCACACACCAAATTCACCCTTAATTTTTAGTAACGGCTTCGCATGAGGGGGTATATAACTTTATTTTCTAGAGAGAAGGCCCACACACCAAATTCACCCTTAATTTTTAGAACGGCTTCGCATGAGGGGGTATATAACTTTATTTTCTAGAGAGAAGTATTAAAGAAAGTTAGATCATCACAAGAGGAACAAATTCCATGTTCGGACCATTCGGAGATTCCACACAATTTGGCCGGTATTCGCAACAAAACGAATCCAATACCACTTTCCAGATCATCTCTATTTTGGTTAAAGATCATATTTTTAGAAGTATTTCTATCTTTATCATTTTTGTGCATGATAATCTACTAATTCTAGTGGGCTATTTTTTGGGTTGTTATTCCGAAGCCTTGAGGTGATTTTTGTGCAAGAGAGAGAGAGAGAGAGAGAGAGAGAGAGAGAGAGAGAGAGATTTTGAGATTTGGATTGGCCATCCTTAGACAGGGAACGCTGGATGAAGAACAAGACTTATGCCCTCTCGGAGCGATGTGGAAGAACCCAGAGAGGATGAGATCTAGAAAGAGGCATACTTGGGATAGCCGCAACATCCATCGTGGAGGCTGGGTGGATAGGCATCGGAGAAAAGACCTAGATTGGCTAGATCTTTTGGTTGGTGATTCTCTCTCTAATTTTAAGTATATGTATTGGTGATTATTTTGTGATTTTGGATTGTTAGAATTAGAAAAAAAACGATTATGGTTTATTGAAAATCTCTTCTTTCTCTAAAGTGTGATGTAATATTTTTGTAAATTTGAGAAATTTTGTGCATGTATCATGGAACAGATTATAGGTACGTTACAATATTTGTCTGCAAAATCTTACACTAATGGTTCCAAAAACAAGGATATATACTTGTCAAATAAAAAAGAAATATGATGTTATAGCTCATCATCAACTCTCTTATCCTCAGCTAGATCCTTGGCTCCAAATACATCTATTTCTATAAATACCTCTCCATCTACATCTTCATCAATGAGTGGAGCCTCATTTAGATGTAGGAATTGAAGGTAGTTTATCTGTATCGGCCTCTTCTCTGTTTGGAATTGGAGATGGGTGTATTGAAAGTTGTTCTTCTATTTCTTCTTTGAATTCTACATTACCCATTATGTTTACTTCTGGTTCAAGTTTTAGTTGTTCAATTACTATACCTTGATTTGACCCTTCTTCTGGTTGTTCAACTAGAATCAATATCTGCTTCTTGTGCTTCTAGAGTGGGTTCCTCAACCTGTACTTCATTAGGTATATCCATATCTTCAAATATTTGTTTATTGCTAATCAATTTTTATTACAAACAACCACCTATGATCTCTAGGGTCTACCTTAAAGACAACTTACTCACAATTCTTGAATAGTACAAATGTGTGCCTTTGGTATGTCCATATCTTTATGATGTCTACTTGAACAAATCCACTCTTATCTCTGTGCACAGTTTCTTCGCATCAAAAATGAACCAAGAAAACTTTCGCAACCCAACCTTGATAATGTCTTATATTGTTCCAGAGTAATCAAGCATGAAAACTTCACTCTTCAAGTCACTTGCACACTTGAACTATTTTCTTGCATGAAACTAGCCTTACATCACAATAAAACATTTTTCTCTTCTTATCTATTCGCTCCACTCAAAAGTGATGACCATGACCAAAGTGCACCAAATTTGCAATATTGTAAGTAAAAGAAGATCATCAAATTATATGAAAAAGGAAAACTTATACAAGACTATGTCTTATGGTTTCTTGTGTACATGTAAGAACTCACTTACATGGTAATCACAACCATATGCAAGCTCCTTATCCTCTTTGCTTATAACCTCACCATTGTGTTTTGCTTGTCATATGGTTTACTCGAGCCATGTACTAGAAGAAAATTCTAGAAGTTGACCAAGCGAATCTAGGTATGGCAATACTCGCGTTGTTTGACTCTTTCTAAAATTTAAATTATCTCAGTCTCTTTTTCTCTTTCCTAGGTTATATGTCTCGATCCATTTCTCCATAACATGAGAGTTTAAGATGCAAAATTTAGGAATCTTCTCTTGTAATGCCATATCCATTATTCTTTTAAGACCTTGTCCTTGAGACTCAATGAGTCGATCATCCTCTTCCTATGTCCATAGTCCTGGCATATTTGGGGCGGATGTACTATCCATGAATAACTCATTGCCAATGAAGTGGGCAAGAGCTTGCATCAATGGAGACTACACACACACACTACAAGCATGCAGCATACACAAGAGAAAGAAAGAAGCATTCAACTAATCATAGATTAATCTACTTCAATGATGCTAAAATAGATTAAGAGAAAGAAGTGGAGCTATACTCATTGGAGCTTGATGCTCATTAGAGTACAATAGAGAGAGAGAGTTAGAGAGTTGCCATAGCTTGAGAGCTCAAGAGCTTCACTCAATAGCTTATGAGAATGGCAAAAATGTCTATTTTCTTTAGCTAACATCTCTTTTGTAGAGATGTTAGCTAACCCTAACCTTAGGCCTCTTTCACACATGGGCGGACAACCCCATAAGTGAGCCTTGCTTGAGCTACCATAGCTTGAGAGCTCAAGAGCTTCACTCAATAGCTTATGAGAATGGCAAAAATGTCCACTTTCTTTAGCTAGCATCTCTTTTGTAGAGATGTCACTAACCCTAACCTTAGGCCTCTTTCACACATGGGCAGACAACCCCATAAGGGAGCCTTGCTTAATACACTTAGAACTCTCATTTAGAACCCACATTGGCCTAAAACGATTTACATTGCACTTCGGCACAAAAATATGGAAAAGTTATATGCGCCTTTATGTTCCCATGGCTACAATCCCACTCTCTCGCATTCATTGCTTCCGGCCTCCTTCCATAATCCGTGTTCCCGTGAGTGTTCCCTGGAAATTCCCCCCTTCCTAAATCGCGCACATCCTCGGGCGTGGTAGAAATAAAAGCTGCAAAAAACAATGGAAGACAAGTAAAGCCTTTTATTGAAAAAAAACCAGCATGAAAATCTCACACGTGAGCATGCAAGTGAAAGGCCGATTAGAGTTTTAAAGAGTGCTAAAAGAAGTGAGTAAAGACTAGTCAAAGTGAGACTAAGTGGTAGACAGGTGCTATGCAAAGGCAAGTGTGCTTGTACACCACAGGTTATGACCGCAATCTCAATGTCCTACAAGTATTTAAGTTACTCCTAATAAGTGGCAATCCTACTCCTAAATATGAGCAATGGTGGTGATTGGACCTTTTTTCTTTCTTTCTTTCTTTCTTTCTTTCTTTTTTTGGTGTGTGTGTAAAAGATGAATAAAGAGCAAGGTTCCATCCCAATGAGACCCAAGCAATGGCCAATATATCTCCGCCAAGAGAATCTAAAGGCCGCTAAGTATCTCAAGGGCGACAGACGCTTTTCTTTCTTTTTGACATAAGGAGTACCCCATGAAGATGAGGGCATCGGTCTCGAGGGCCCATAATGTACCCCAGAGTCCTACCAACATCTATCAAGGCGATAGAGTCCTTGAAGGTCTTCTTCTGAATTTTTTAGACATCAGTGTTCACCCCATGGAAACCAAGGCATCAGCCCCAAGGTGCTAAGACAACCCAAGGTCCTACCAAGCATTCCACATGGCTGTAGACACGTCATGTCTCGATTCACTTGTATATATTTTTTAGGGCATGATTTTCATAAATTTTTTATTAATCCTAGCACCTAGCCCATACCTAAGAGGTAGCTACCACTAGGGATAACTAATATACTTCGAGAGCATAAGAACTTTGCATACTCCATTGGTATATATCCTACACCGTCTTCAAATAGAAATACCTTCTACTAAGTCCTCTAAGAATCTAGAAATCACTCACCACATTTTAACAACTAATTTAAAACTTAAACTAGCCAACTGTGTGTGAATATGCAAACAATATATGCAAAAGTGAAAAGCACATAAAGAACAAAAGATTATGATTTGAATACACCTGTTGTAGTGCTCGTTGATGTTGTGCATTTGCATTGATGCATTGCTGATGTCGTGCAGATTGCTTCTCTTTGCTCTTTGTAGGCATTGCATGTCTCCCCCCTTCTTAATTTGTGTGCACGGTAGGTGGACTATTGGGGCGTGTTTGTATGCTCTTGTTTAGCTGAGATCTCTGCAAAATGTCTTATTAACAAACAAGAAAAGAAAAGAATAAAATTTATTATTATTGGTGCCAATCATCAAATATAGCCGAGGGGAAAAACCCAGTGGGAGAAAAGTGCCCTGGCTTGTTGATCTTATTGTGGAGTTGATAAGCTTACCCTTGCACTGGTGGTGGATCCGTGTCCACTTCTACTGGAAATATGGTATCAATCACTTCAAGATGCAAGGACAACCCTGTACAAAAACCAGCCTCTGGAGAAGGTGATAGAGGAAGAAGTGCTTCCTCGCTAAAATATGGCATTGGTTCTATGGGAAGGTTAAGCTGACAATTCCCATTTTGGAACTGCTCAATATAGGTACTCATAGTGATCCAAAATTGACATGAGGCTGGGGGAAGGAGGGCTTGCAAGATAGGTGGTTGCAAGTCATTTATGCATGTATCCCTCCATTGTTGTGCTTGAACCTCCTCAGGTAATCTACGTTGATTTGGTCCTCGGTCTGGTACTCTCACATCAAGAAGGTTATGTCGTTGGGGCGTAACTCCCACAATTTGTTTCATTAAGCCCGTGCCATATCGTGGAAAGTAAGAGCGGCGTAGCTAGCAAATGTGTGAAGCTTCTCCTAATACGAGTCGTGCACACTCTTGACAATGTGGAAATGGATGATGCTGTTGATAGAATAAAGTGACAAAGTGATGCCCATAGCAATTTTCACCTAAGGGAGCATAAAAGTACCTAGAATGAGTTTGAAAAGGAGGAACCGCAATGTTCAGATTGAGTACTATTAGGGTCAAAGCATGGTGGACATGTATCTCGCCAAGTATCCGTGTCAGGAGGTATCTGGGCATAGAACCATGAAATTTAGAGACTTCAAAACTTTATACATTCATATCCATTATTACAATCCCTATCAAAAACAATGTAGATAAGATCATCTCAAAAAGAACACAATCCTATAAAGGCATAAGGAACCACATTAGTAAAAGTGAGGCTATTCAAACACTGATCTACCAAAGAGCTTCAATTGTAGTGTTAATGCCTTACCTTTGGTTTTGTGTATGTCCTTTTTAAGAGATGGGAAGGATAGCAATTGTCGAGGAATTTGAGCAAGATAATAGGATTTAGGCAGTGAAGTGCTAGAATCTATGCTCAAAGGAGACTCATGTAAAGTTGGATTTGTCTTAGGTACACAAGTTGATAGTGGAAGTGTGTAACAAGGAGAAGTTGGGACAACTGGTGATTCAATACATGTTTGGGGAAGGTCAACACAAGGAGACTTGTAGGTGCTATCACAACCACCTATCCTATCTTGAAGAGGTTGTGTTGATTTCCTTTGCACCCACTGATATGAAAAACCAAGAGTGGCTTTTGGAATCTTATTAATACACTCTTCTGGCTCTACATTAGGACTTGTTTGGGGTCTTCTTGGGCTCTTTAATTTGCCCCAAGCCTAATGACAGTCATTAAGGAATGGTGCAATGGGAGAAGGCCATGTGGAGAAAAATGTTGGGTTCCCTGCCCCTAATATGTAGAGGTCAAACTTGAATCATACGTTTTTTTTTTTAATAAATTGGGCTGAAAATGCAAAATCTTTCAATAAAATCAGATTTCCCACCTTTTTTTAATAAAGACAGCTCAAACTGGCATAAATGACCCCACCTCAAAAAGTGGGCTAGGGCCAGAAACGCCCCCCCATCATTATCCCTCATTTAAAGCTACTTTTCCCTCTCCCCACTCCCTCTTCCTCTCTCTAAAACTAGCAATTCGGTTTTGAGTCTCTCTCTAACTAAAAAAATCTTTTTTGGCCTCCTCCCTCCCCATTCTGCCTTCCCCTTCCCTCCTAAAGTTAGATCTATCTTTCTGTGCCTTCTTGGCTATGGAAAGCTTGGAAAACAGTCCACTTTTTCCCCCATCAAGTCCATCCTCTCTTGATTGCACACATTCTTCACTCTCCTCTTGCTAGCTTATACACATTCTTGACTCCTCTTGCCAGCTTATATGCTCTGCTAGCATTAGGTTGCAGAGATCTTCTTGGCTATGGAAAGCTTGGAAAACAGTCCTTTTTTCCCCATCAAGTCCATCCTCTCTTGCTTGCACACATTCTTCACTCTCCTCTTGCTAGCTTATACACATTCTTGACTCCTCTTGCCAGCTTATATGCTCTGCTAGCATTAGGTTGCAGAGATCTTCTCACACACCTACAACTTCATAGCATTTAGCTTAGTCAGTTAGCCAAGCACAATGAGTCGCCGACCTCGTTCAAGGGTGGAGTCCTTTAGCAGCAGCAGCAACGAACAAGACGACACTGGCTTGTGGGTTACAAGCACCTTTGCAAAAGGAATGTGGGTGACGATGCGTCCAAGCATAAGGGGAGCCCACAAAGTCTCTCGCAGATACATAGGGTTAAAGTCACACCATTGGAAGGGTCGCATAGTGGATCTCAAGCAGGGGGCTGACGGAAGCAAGCAGGTGATGATCCAACACGTCTACAAGGCATCGCAACTCCGTGTTGACAATGCCAATCACAAACGCTTTCCTGCAAATTGTAAGTTTTATTTGTGCTTCTTGTTTTATGGGCTGCACTGAGACATGCTAATATCATTTCATGTTACGGAAGCTTGATTTTTTCAAGTGTGTTCTTGTAATGTTCTGTGCAGACATCTTTCCGTCGACATTTGTGGAATGGGAGCCTTTAGAGGCCCTTTCTGGAACCTTTGAGGCGCACCACTTTGAAATCGGCAAGCTACTATATACTGGTTGTTCAACATCAGAGCTTTTAGAGCGCTTAGTTTTCTTCTTTCATGCAGAGTATATTGTACCCACGTCAAGAGATGGTTCTGGGACTCTACCGAGGCTAACTACACCAAGTCTCACGGACCATGATTGGCCAAAGCCCGACAATACTTTGGTTGCACTAACCAGACGTCGGATTGAGATTGATGTGTGCAATGCAATGAAGTGCACCTATGGGTCACATCGTGCGACTCTCACGTTCTTCATGCCTTTACATTTGTTTGTGTTTTTGTTCAAGGAGGCTGATGTTCACCGGACTCCTACAATGTGGATTGCAAAGGGAGGCACAGTAATGAGTGCCTTTTTGCCACCTTCGTGGGATTTGAAGGTTATTCAACATCAGGGTGACAAGATAAAGTGCATGGTGGTGTCGGAGAAGATGGTCGTTCGGTACCAGCTTGGAAAGCAACAACTCTCTATTATCTTTCCTTACAGACGTTGGAAGCTGACTGGAGGCGAATGGCAAGCACTCGATTTGGACATCAACGATGCAGAACAGCTTGATGTACATGTTAGCACGCAAGCTCATGTGTGGGATATCGTAGTAAATGCTGATTGGAATATGGCAAACCTAAGGGAGTACTTAGGCCTTAGCACTGAAGGTTTGCACTGAAAGGTGACTTTTCATTTGTGATTGATAACACACCTCTACGTAAGAGGAAAGAGGCATCTTACTTTTGTAAAAGCATTCCCTTCCCCAGATGTATCCATATCAAGCAAGCTATGTAACAGATTTTGAGAGATTAACTCAAAACAATTTTGGCTACTCGCAATTTGCGTTCAATTTTGTGCACTTTTAAGTTTTGTCGCGTGTTTTTATTTTTTTGGAGGTTTTAAGTGAGTTTTTAAACATAAAAAAAGTTTTAAAGACCTCTTTATAAGTCACTTTTGGCCACTTTGAGTTCATCTCCTCACTCTCGGCATCTTTGCCTTCTGTGAAAATCAAACAATTAATGACATCAAGATGTTTTTCGAGCTGATTTTAAGTTTTATCTTCTTGATGTGTTTATATGTTGTTGTCGTGTCCTGTCAGGATGTTTCAATCAATTTTTGTGAACGCTCGTCTGCCACCGCCCGTCCGACTTTGGCTCGACTCGACGGGCCGATTTCTCCCGCGTATGGCCCCAGAAGGGTATATCAGCTGTGCGGGGTGCGCCGGGGCCGAGGGGGGGGCCGGTGGTCGCTCCGTGGAGCCTGTGTGCCACGGAGCGACTTTTGGCTGTTTGACCAGGTCAAACAGCCAAAAGTCAGCCAAAAGTCGCTCCGTGGCACACAGGCTCCACGGAGAGACACCGCACAGCTGATATACCCTTCTGGGGCCATACGCGGGAGAAATCGGCCCGTCGAGTCGAGCCAAAGTCGGACGGGCGGTGGCAGACGAGCGTTCACATGAGGTCGAATGTACATAGCGACAACAATTACATGCAAAAGACTACAATTACCTTGACAAGATAACAATCACTTGCAATAGAAAATAACTTTTTTGAAAATAGACATGGTTTTTCATTAATCAAATTGAGATTACAAAACACGGTTTGTTGCATTACAAAGGCTTCCCCTATCTAGTGAAAGAGAGCTTCCTCTCCACGGATACGCCTAGCTGGATGAAGATCAGATGGCTTCAAAGTGACACGTTTTGCATGCACCATGCACAAAACCGCGTCTTGGAAAAGCGAAACCAAAATATCCTCGGCACCTTGTTGTTGTTGCAGAGCGCCTAGTGCCGCCGCTTGCACACGATTGACATCCCGGCGCTGGTCGTGGATAATCTCTTTGACGAGACGCCCAAAAGGTGCCTTTGGAATAATTGGTGTGCAGGTCTTTTGATATTTGCGAATTTCTCTAAGGGCAACTGTCCCTGGTCTCCACCTTTGCTTCTTCTGCGTTGTTGGGGGCGGTGGTGCTTGCGCGTGGCGAGTCCAAGCTGGCGTGTCATTTTTAAACTTCTCGCTGCTCTTGGAAGTTATCGGAAGGGGGTTCTGTGCGTTCAGGAATGGTTTTCCCCTTCTTAGCCTTTGCAGGTGTTGGAGTTTTCTTTGCCTTTGCAGATGGAGTCTTCGGAGCTACTCTCTGCTCTGCCTCCTTCCTTACTCGCTCCTCTTCATCTTTCCTGTCTTTTTCCTCACGAAGCCTCCGTGTGTTTGCTACCCTGGCTTCTCGTTCAAGCTTCTGTCTCTTATTTTCTACTTCCTCAGTTGAGAGTTTTCTCTTTCCTTTACCAAGTGCACGAGCCAAGACTCTGTCTAGCATCGCATTGACAATCCTATTGCTCGGCAGGTGCTCCCTTTCTACTGTGGCTTCATTTCTCCTCTTTGTATATTCTGCTTGAAGACTTTGTATAGCCGCTTCCAAAATTGTGTCATCTTCGTATCCGGCCATTCGCAGGTCAGCAACAAATCCGTGAGCTTTTCTGTTAAGCCAATCCTCCTCCGCAACAAAGAATGCTAATCTTCTCTTGTTGCTTGCGGCGGCCTCAGCTTCTTCTACAGCCTTGCCTTCCTAACTGCCTCCGCCTTCCTAACTGCCTCATCTTCTTCCTCCTTCTTGGCAGCCTCATCCTCCTATGCTTTCTTTGCTGCCTCGTCCTCTTGAGTTCTGACGGTCTCTTCGGCTTCTTTTCTTGCTCTCTCAGCTGCCTCCATGTCCTCTGCTTCTTTGTGTAATCTCTTCGCTTCTTGGCATTCTTGGGCTTCTTGGGCCTCTCGCTCAAGCCTCACACGCTCAGCTTCCAGATCCACTTGGGCTTGTGGGTAAATGTTTGGGATTGCAGTTCTATGTGCCACCGGTAAGGGCCCAAGGTCTTTGAAAATGTCATCCTGCGTATTGGAGGGAGGATCATTTGGGGCCTCCATGTGCGTGAGATATTAGTGCACGAGCGAGAGAGAGAGAGAGAGAGAGAGAGCGTGCGAGAGAGAGTCAAGGGGAGAAGAAGAGAGAGAGCTCACAAGTCAAGACTTTTAAAAATGACTATAAAACTCACTGATATTTATAGGGGGCCAAAATTACAAAAAAGTCAATTTACAAAATGAACGCGCCAAAAAGTGGCGAACAAGAATTATTGGGTGGGTAACCACACACGGCCATTTCTTAGTCGACCACTGTGCCATTGCCTCGCTCTTTCACGTGCCATTTTGACGCATTGCACCCTTCTCTTTCGCCTTGCACCTAACACCTTCATGATTTTGCGCCTCAAAGACAAATTTCCGGCTCGCTTTTGGGCCTTTCTCCCAGTAAGTGCACGGTAAAACCAATTGAACATTTCCTGAAACGCATTGCTGCGAACCTTGCCACCGCCATGACCCGTGTTCTTAAAATAGGCCGCCTTGGCTTGGTAATGTGATCGTTCCATGCCTTGGTTGCTCCAGAGTGCAAGAGACCCATATTCATCTAGAAAGAAGGAACTGTGCGCATAGAGAATATGCATGTAGTGTGTTATATGAGTTCCCCCCCAAGCATCGATCATTTCTTCTGTGAATCTGTCAATCGAAGTCTTGAATGTAGCTATCTCTGCTTCATCAAGATACGGGCGCTCAAGAAGCCTCATCATCTCACAAGCTTCCCACACATGTGCATGCTTCAATCCTAGTGTCGCCTCATTGCCTCGATAGGTTGTTACATCACAAATCTGCTTCCATAATTCAAAATGTGAATGGCTTTGAGCCTCACCATAGTTTGAGAGCAGGTGTCTTGCTTTTGCACCACCCATACATATCTTATTAGGGTTATCTTGGGTACTTGATGGGTTTTTGCGATCCTTAGAGAGGGTGACAGCACCTGCATGAAGCCCCACGGATGATAAAACAACTTCAAGCTCTTGGATGCCCTGTTCTCGCCGTGACTCTGGCTCCATGTTCCAAGCATAATTGATGTGGAGCATCAACAATTTGTCCAGAATTCTAAGTCTTGCGTGCAAGGTACACACATGTACTCGCGAGAGTGGAATTGAAAGAATAGGGTTCCAAGTAGCATCCTCCTCTGCGCGAGATGGTGCCTTGCTTTGATTGCAGCTCATAATTCCATTGAGCCAGACGTGCATACCCTTCCCTTTTTGTAATTGATTTGAGCCCTTTGCACTTGCCTGCTTACGACCTTTCACCTTGGTTGCTTGTTTGGCCTTCCCCACCGCGACACTTGGCATCCTTGGATGACAACAAAAGATGCATGGAAACAAAGTGTTAGCACCGCTTTTAGTTCCCAACATGCATTTGAGGGTCTTGAGATCACCACCAAGGTGCCACTCTATTTCAAAGTGACCAGTGCCAGGCACATGCAAGACTTCACCATTTGATTGCCTGTGTATCACTCCTTGAATACCTGTACGGGTGAAGTACCACCTCAGACTGTCATGGTCCTCGTGCGGAAGGGTCCATGCCGCCTGCCACCATATGTTCTTCTTAGACTGCACTCCAAAGTAATCTTGCTTGCGTCGCTTTGTGTGCAAGTTATTCTCCGCATCACCTGTTTCATCTTCGCCGTCTAAGCTCTTTCGCTTCAATGCCCTGCTCATGAGTGTCAGACTTGTACGTTCCACCCTTTGGTGAAAAGATGCAGGGGGGAAGAGAGCTTGAGCTCTTGCAAGCACACACACACACACTCACAAACCCTAATAGAGAACACACAAGGTGAGAGGCTGAAAATCTTCTTCTTCTCTACTCAACACTCAACACTCCATATACAAGATAAGAGTACACAATAATATGAAAGGTACTCAACCAATACATACACGGGTTCTCTATAGTGTGAACCCGACTAAATGAGCTGGCGCTATAACTATGCCAGTCTCTAGAGTGGCTGTCACACAGCCTGTCATCCCACTGGCCGCGTATCACCCAAGATCTCACCAACCATGCCAGTGGTGTAAGTGTGGGGCCTATCCCCCAGGCGGGTCATCAGTGTCCACCGCCTCACTAGAGCTCGATATCTCAACACTCCCCCTCGAGCTCAACTCCATCTCATGTACACCAAGCGAAGCCCTGAATCTGCGGAGCTTCTCTGTACCCAATGCTTTGGTGAAGATGTCAGCTACCTGATCCTCTGTGCTGACATAAACAAGGTCAAGGTCTCCTGCCAAGACCTTCTCTCTCACGAAGTGGTAGTGGACCTCTATGTGCTTCGTACGAGCATGAAAGACTGGGTTCCTGGCCAACTGTATACTACTAATGTTGTCACAGAAAATGACAACTTGTCTATCCACTGATAGACCCAAATCTTCAAGTAGCTTCCTCAACCAAGCTACCTCACATGCTGCCATAGCAGCTCCTCTGTACTCGGCCTCTGTACTCGATAGAGCAACCGTAGGTTGCTTCTTGCTGCTCCAAGTCACAGCAGCACTCCCCAAAGAGAACATGAATCCACTGGTAGATCTTCTATCTGAGATACTACCAGCCCAATCAGCATCTTCAGAAGCAGTTGAGTGGAGAACAAAAAGCTGCAGAAGAAGATGAGAGAATGGACAGTAACAAATGGATGTCTTCATTACGGATCAATGGTGGCAGAAAGTGAAGGTGGCCTAGTTGATAGGCGGCAGCGGCTTACTGCAAGAAACAGTCAAGGAAAACGGCGCAGATCCAAGGGGCAGAAGGGCTGTGTCAAGCGAGGTTTATATAGAAGGCTGCTTTGCCATAGCTGGCCTTCCGAACGGGATGAAGCAGTGGTGCAGGAGAGAGAGAAGGTTCCGTGAAGGTCACCATGGAACCTGCAACCGACGGAGAGTTGAGGAGAATGGAGACCTAGTTGGTCCCATTTCAGCACACAATTACCAGAGCAGCTCACAACCTTGTCGCGTAGCAGAGTACAGTGCTGGCAGCCTTGTCTCGTAGTAAACAGGAGGGTGTTCAAACGCAACCTGCAGCATGTGTAGGTTTAAAGAGGGCGCAGTCATCAAAAATATTTTATTATTAAGGTCCACAACCTTTCAAAATCTCAAAGGGTCACTTCACATAGGTTATGTGATTTTGATGCTCTCACACATTTATTCTTGGGAATTTTGGTGGTTATTTTTTCACCCAAAAATGATGATGGACAAATGTCCACGAGCATGCGTGCTCAAAATGGGAAAAATTTTGTAATCATCCATGGTATGAGGGTAACCATGCCCGAGCTCACCTAGAAGCTCGAAATGGCTGTTGCGTGATGTGTGCAAGAGCGATGCACGTGTGAGGTGCATGCGCATGGGTTGGATCCCTCCCGAACTTCCATGTTCAAATCGGACTCAGTGGTTCCGCTCTGAGCGATGAGTCGGCTCAAAATGGACTAGGTGTCTAAGATGGTAGACACGGGCACACATGTTTGGATGTAAACACTCCAATGTATCATTGAGGGGGAGTGTTGAGAGATAGCGATTGCGTTTGTGCAATGCTACATTGTATGGATGATGGATGATGGGTGAGTTGTGGAACACCTCGATTAAGAGGGGGTGTTGAGAGATATAATCGTGGTGTTGTGTATGTGAGAAAGCACCCTAGAGGTGCAAGATATTGTGTGTATGTGTGTATGTGGGAAAGCACTCTAGAAGTGCAAGATATTGTGGTGAGATGGAATGCCACATGTAATATTGTATGGTGTGTGAGTGTTGACCAAAAGAAGTGGAAAAAGAGTTGCCACATGGATGATGACATGTAAAGTGGGATAAGGCTAGAGAGCCTATATCATTGTATGGTTCATGGAGAATGCAATACAAGGGAATAGTGTTGAGTGTGCAATCTCCCTCTCTCTCTAGTCATGGAGTTTTTAGTGTGGTTTAATCCACCTTAATCTTATGCTTAATCTTGTGTCCTTCACCATGACCAATCCCATTTCTAGAATCTTAACATTTGGCCCTTTACAACCTGACATTCATCCAATTTGAGGACAAATATAGCCTTTCCATCCGTCTCCTCTAATGTCATATCATAAAACTGAATCATAGCTCGTTGAAGCGCCTCCACCTCGACGTAAACATTGTTAAACTTGTTGTAAGCAAAATCTTTTGAATTTGACATTGGCATGCTACCATCCACCCATCTGTAGCCGCCTAGCAAGTCGGCAATATTGTTGTTTGCTGACTTCCTTGCCATAACTATACTGTATGGTGTTGGAAGTATAGATCGTGTCATTCCTTTGCCTCGTAGACATGCTCTGATGCAAGTATACAGAGCCCTATATCCCTTATCATCACTGATACCTGCTGTGTCGCACACAGTGAGCATGTCAATGGGACTGAAAATTTGCTCGAATTCCTTGAGAAAATACTTTTGAATCCTGTCACACAACGCACCATTTACTGGATTGGTTATCATATTGATTACTTTCTGCTCTGGAATAATGTGCTCAAGGATAGACTCCTCAGTATTGGAACAACCTAATATTGCTTTAGCACATTCCCTGGACATCACATAGTTTAGAGTCAATGACATAACTATATGAAAAAGGAATGCAATGCTAGTTTTGAAGCTGTGATTACCTTGTTTGACGCACACGTCGCTTGCGAGCCCCCCCATCTTTGGAAAGAAGACTCAGAGGCTTGCGCTTTCGCTGCCTTGCATTATATCCCACGGGGAGGTGAGTGAAATGATCGACACGTCGGCGAAGTTTTCGAGTTGAGTTTCGAAGACGGAGATAGTTCTCTATAGCTCGATCCCTCCTTTCCACACCTTTATCAAGCTTCATCTTCTGCTCTGCATCCTCCTTCTCTAGATCCTTGACTCGAGCCAGCATATGTTCCTTTGTGGCCATGAAAGTTGACGCACATTCTTCCTTTTCTGCCTTGCATAGTTTTAGAAGCTTCCTGAGGTGATTTTGATTTGAGAGTTCCTGCAAGTACAAAGAATAGAGCCTCTGACAGTACCCTAAGAAACCATTATAACCATCACCCAAGAAGCATACGACCTGCGTGATATTACGAAAAGGGGGAGGTGCACCAGTCTGTGGATCAAGGGGATAAATGCTTCCATCAGTCCAAAGATCAATGGCTTTTGCACCTTGAAGTCGTAGCACCTCAGCAGAAATACATCCCTTCGTTCGATTACTTCGCATTGTGGTATACTCCTCGTCTAAGTCCACGTGCAAGCGAAACTTTGATTGCTTGTTGGTGATGTCCCGTAGAGCCATTGTACCTAGCAAATGGAGATGGAGATGTAGATGGATACAGAGATGGAAATGTGGATGGTGATGGAGATGGAGATGTAGATGGATACAGAGATGGAAATGTGGATGGTGATGGAGATGATGGAGATGGAGGGTGGAGGTGGAGAATGGAAATGTGGATGGTGATGGAGGAGATGAAGATGGAGATGGTGATGGAGATGGAGGTGGAGGAGATGCAGATGGATATAGAGAAATGGAGGCCTTGAGGAGATAGATATGGAGAGCTTGCTATAGTGATGGAGATGGAGAGCTTCAGCTTGCAAGGATGTGTAGATCTGTACCTTCACAGGAGGGGATGGTGAGCTCTTCCATGAGAGCTGGTGGAGAGGATGATAGATATGGAGAGCTTGCTAGTGATGGAGATGGAGGGCTTCAGCTTGCGAGGATGTGTAGATCTGTACCTTCACAAGAGGGGATGGTGAGCTCTTCCATGAGAGCTGGTGGAGAGGATGATGGAGTAGGAGGTCCAGATCTGCAGGCCATGGCTCCTAGAGAGAGAAAAAGAAGCCCTTACCCAAGTAAAACACCCTAAACGCGTTTTAGAGAGAGAGTGTAGAGAGAAAGTGGGATCTACAGCACCTCCAAAGGGAGGGAACAAAGTGACGAAAATTTTCAAACATTCTTTGTGAAAGGTACTTCACTACAAGACAAAAAGGCAGTTAGGTCCATATTCCTTCCCAAGGGCAGAAGATCTAATGATTAGATTACCTTTAGGCCTATTTTCTTTTTTGTAGAAAAGGAAAAATGCATTTTCAGGCCTAGGCCACTAGCTTGGTCAAAGCTTGATTAGCATTTTAAGCATTTCACTAAGTGTCCAAATAAAAGGGCCCAAGAAGACCCCAAACAAGTCCTAATGGCAAACCATGGCATTTGGGAAGCCAAAGTGCTGTTGCACCCTTATAATAGCCTTGTGCTTTAAGAACATGCTTTGGGATCCAATGAGTAACAATCTAAGGTTTAGGCTTGGAAAAGATATGCTTTTTAGGAGGTTTAGCAACTCGGCTAGATGGTACAAGTTTGTACGCATCTTTGGGTAGCCAAATTGACAATTCCTTCTTGTCTGGCCTTCTTTGAGCAGTGACTAGAGTAGTTGGAACATGCCAGCCATGGCCCTCATTTGAGGACTCATCGATTATCCACATCATTTGTCTTGGATCTTGAAGAGCAGATGTTGAAAGTGGGTTGTGTAAGGTAGAACTACCACCCTTTTGACATGATAAAACTCATGGAGCAGCAGATCCTAAGATGCAATCAGAGTCAATTTGCAATTTGTATTGTCTATTCTTCCAATTTAATGAACAATTGGTAGCACTTAACCACGATCGACCAAGAATAGCCTCTACCACTGCCTTGGACTTACTAGCCACATAAAAGGGAACTGACATCTGGTGATCCTGAATGGACATCATAATGACATATTTTTCCTCTATAGGGTTATCTTCACCTGAGAAGCTTTGTAAGTCAATAGGAATGTGCACAAGTGTTGGTTGTCCCAAGGCTATCCATATGTCAAACGAGAGAACATTATAATCTGCACCAGAGTCAGTAGGAATGTGCACAAGTATTGGTTGTCCCAAGGCTATCCATGTGTCAAACGAGAGAACATTATAATCTGCACCAGAGTCAATTAAGGCAGAGACAAAGTAGGTAGTCTCATGAAGATGAAGACACACTTGAATATTGAAAGGATCGACATATTGTTCCATCAGTAGCCAACTGTAAGGCCAACACAGAAGCCTTACGATGCTCCTTTGCTTTTGCAACTCTAGCTTTAGCCTCTTCTTGAGTCTGACATTTAAGTAGGTCATGTGCTTCTTTCCATGTGTGTGCAGCATGCATTTGTTGAAGCATGGCTTCAGTTAATGGTTCATTGTATTTCTTGAGACGACTTCCATTAATGAAGTTAGGCATTTGCTCACCTTCTAGTGTCTCTAAACGCACTGCACCACTTGGAGCAAGCTCATTAATCACAAACGGTCCTAGGCCACGTTTTTTGAGCTTTCTCTTATGCTTCTTAAGTGTGTACAAGAGCATAAGGTCCCTCTTTTTTGAATCGGCCAGTTGTTACATTTCTATCATACCATTGCTTTTGTCTTCCTTCTCGGCATACATCCCCATTACCGCCAATAAGCGGGTCTCATCAAGCTTTTCCAATTCATCAATGCGTTGAGAAAGCTCATGACCAGTCCAGTCCAATTTTTTAGCAACTCATAGAGTAGGTATAAGAAATTGAATGGGAAGAATTGCATCTAGCCCAAAAGCAAGCTCAAATGGGGTTGTGCCCATAGGTGTTTTATAGGCTGTTCTATATGCCCAAAGAACTGAGTGCAAAAATATCTTTTGAGAGTTTGACAATAGGTCATAAGAGGAGATAAATGCAATAATTGATGGAATATTGTACTATGAGAAAAGGTTATGTATACTTAATGTTGTGGAGATCAAGATCAAGTTGATGCATGACCTTCATGATATTGCCATAGCATAACATCCAAAATTTCAGAAGACAAACAATAAGACTAGAAAGACTTTCTTTTGCCAGGCATGAAATCTTATGTAAGGGATCATGTGGTGAAGACTGATCATGTGAAGAAACCAAGATCTATGTTACCATTCGATGTTCTAGAGATGAAGTGGTAATGTATATCATTCACTACAAGGGATTGGGCTCATACCCGCGCTCTTAGCCGCTAAAAATGACTTGTGGAAAAAAGTAGCGGGCCCGTGTATCAGCCCGTGTATCATCGCGACCAGAGACATGCGTGTAAAACCGCGTGTATAGTACCACTCAGACGCGCGTATACACGGGTGTGTAGCCGCGTTTTTTACACAGACGCGTTGATACACGCGGCTATACACGCGTTTTCTTATATTAGACGCACTTATACACGGGTGTATAGCCGCATCCTGTTCAGTTCCAATGTCCCAGACGCATTTATACCTGCGTCTATACACACGTTTCTTTAATTTAGATGCGCTTATACACGCGTGATTGCCAGTTTATATGCGTTAATACACGCATAATTTCCAGGGTATCCGCGCAGATACACGCATGTTTTAGCAGTTCTGACGCGTTTATACACGCGAACAGAGAGCAAAAAAAAATCCAGAGAGTGCTATTTGGTGCCTGAATACTGTTCCAGCATTCCAGCACCCAATAGCACTCTCTGGTTTAGGGTTTTTGGTGCATTAGACCATCCCATTAGACCATCCACGAAGAACATATGCACGAGGGAGATTAAGACAAGAACGACATGAATGCATACATTGTCATTACACGATTCAAGACAGACATGAATGTAATACTATCGATCAATCAATTCAATATTACTATCAAAATTTCATACATGTATACAAGGGAGTCCACCATATCTCGAAGTAGCCCATGGCTTGAGTTTACAAAAAAATATATACAATCACATCCTCAATATGGAATGTGATACTACAAGTCTGAGTACTACTCAGACCCAGATGATGACTCGGTGCTCCCCCCATGCTCAGATGAGCTCACATCGGTCGGAATGTCTGAGGAGTAGTGCTCACGTCCACCCTCTGCAGCGGCGGCCGGTGGATCATCAGCAGCTTGTGCCTGTTCAAGTAATATATAGTATATAAGTATATATATATGCAATTCAATAAACCAAAACCATTCGTTACGAATTTTCAAGTACCTGTCGACCGTATGGTCTCATGGCCATCTCAAACTGCGCGTCCGTAATACGTCCCTCGGCTCTGAAGATGGCCCACGTGTCACGTCTGCTATGCCGGCGAGCATACGCAATATCGTGGGTTGTGGGCTTCCTCCCCGTAACCTATCGCTGTATCATAATCAACACAATTTGTAAGATTAAAACAATCATAGAATCAATGAATTAAGTAAACAATCAAATAAAGTGGCAGGATACTTACGAACTCTGCCTCCCATGACTCGACGCCGCCAGATCCGAAATGCGAAGATCCAATGGTCTCCATCTGGATCCGTCGTGTCTCCACATGCTGCCTTCTCTTCACGCCACCCTCTGCTCGTTTCTTTGCCTCCTTCCACTCGCGTTTGTGCGCAGTGGAGGTTTCTCGGCAGGATAGCCACCCGCAGCTACATTTAGCCGGTCATCGTACGCGAGTTTTTTAAGGTGAGATCTTTTATTACTTAAGATCTCCCTTATTCACTTCCTTTTCCATACATCCGAGAATGTAGCATGTGGGGGATTGGGGTACCGACTATGTACAGCCTCTATCACCTCCCCAACTAATCGGCTATTTTGATCTTTAAATTTAATAAAACAATTTCTATATGAGTTTGATACTACCCCACGCATGTACTCCATTACCTCCCTCCCCCTCGCATCCATCACTATCCCGCCCCTATCCGTCACATCATAGCAGACTACTCTCTCTATCTCTCTCATCTCCTCCTCTTAAGAACTGTCTCCTCTAACTCTTCTCTCTCTATCTCCTCTCTCACCGCGTGCCCTACTACCTCCCCCACTTCCCCCACCTCCCCCACCAAAGCACCCGCCGCATCCTCCACTCCCACTCTTCCTACTGCTGCGGGTGGAGTCACGACTGGGGGATTGTCTACGTGACGGTGGCTGTGAGCTCTGACGTGACAGTGGCTCTGAGGGAGCACGTGATGGTGGCTGTGAGGGTGTACGTGAGTGTGTCTGGGACGAGGTATGTCTCCTCGGTGGACGTGATCCCTCATCCACCGTACCGGAAGCTCACCATTTAAATCGATGAACCGAGGCTGGTCAAGACCTCGGCCAACCTTGCTACGCGAGACATCCTCTGTTGACTCTTTATCAGCTGTTGCAACTTTATTAGATAGGTCTCCACGACCTCATTCACAAGACGGTCAAAATGCTTCGCCAGCATTCTTGACATAAAACAATCATTTAAAAGCAGGTTATAAATATAGTTTCTATAACAAACTCTCGTCTTTCCACATTGTTCCACATCAATCCTCATTTATTTCATATGTATTCTGTTTAACTCCACCAATGCCTTCTTTGTATGAAACCAACATACTAAAACATGGCATTCTATTTGTTGACGACGGACCCCATCATCAGAAATCCAACAAGGTGTATCTTCATGCACGACCTCAAATATTGCATCAAGCTCTTCAGTGTGACTTGTGAATCACAATAGCACAATGGGCCAAACATTATCCATCCTTTGAAAAATAATGTGAAGTATTAATGATAAGACAATTACTTCTTGAGTGCTACCTGGGTCATTTGAGCACATCATGAACCATATGGGAATTTCAATTCCAATTTGGTTTGATAGAACTATAGCATAAAATTGTAGGCCAAAGACATTTGTTTTAAAGGTGCTATCTATGGCCCAATAATTTTTATGCGAGAAGCATGTGATCATTTGGAACATCCATTCATCTTGTATAGTAAGAATAAATGGCTTATCCTTATCTTCCATTCTATTATGACAATATGGTTGACAATATAGAACCTACATGAGAATGTCTAATGTTAAACAAGTGAAATCATAACACCCTAGTGAGATGATGGATGCTATAAACAAATGACATATTATGGTACCTTGTTTTGTTCACGCAACTTTAAACACTCGATGTACATCATGGTCCAATCATCTTTTGACATTTTTCCTACAAAGAGGGATGTATATTGTTATATTAAATAGAATTAGTATTTAAGCTTACAAACATCAATATGCAAATGTCATTACCTGCATTGCATACCTCATATGACATCAAAGCCACCTCCTTTGGGATCATAAAGAACCGATAGATAATACGATCAAGTAGAGAGGATTTTTCCAAATGAATTCTCCCTTCAAGACTCCCATGAATATTTCAACCCAAAACATCCATTGTGTGCTTACAACTCTAGCAAACTCTACCTCCTCTCAATAAGATGGATAAGCACATGGACTTGGATGTGGGAAACTCTTTTTCCATCAAGCATAGGAGCTTTATGAACTACAACTTGTTTTTTGGAATCTCTTGAGTGTCTATTTCCTTTGATGTGATCCACCTCACAAATGATAAAACACCAGTTGATAACTAGCTTAAATTGCAAAGACGAACCCTAGACACTTTTTTTAAGGAGAAGTAAGTACCTTGCAAGGGACCTCAAATGGTATATGATATCTTGAATGCCCTTGGTTAAGCATCCATCAAGTGACAAGATATGTTGCAATAGTCCACCTTTGAAGTTAGTATCAATACAAATTAACACATGTCAAGAATAAGATAGAGCCATGGCCTACCTTTAGGAAGTTACAATCATATGTCTTTAATCCATAAAGACTATTATCGTCCATAGTAAACATGTTTCGCAATGATGCACCATAGCCTGTAGGTGTATGTATCCATTTCATCCTATCATTGATCGTGTTCATCTCATCCTTTTAGTACCCATGGTGCATGACAATAAGTCGTCTTTCGTGTTTTAGGACTTACAATAAGCCACATAGATGGCTTATAGTTTTGTTCCTTTTAATCTTCCCTTGTAGCCTCTATGTCTTTGATACCCACAAGATGTTTCCAAAGTGAGTGCCTAATATTTTTGAAAATATGCATGGGATCAAGAATATGTGTGATTTTCAATTATTTCTAATATTCCAAATTATACCATATTGAAATCTCGGGTGTCATCGATGTTTTTCCTCTTTTTGTGACAATCCTAATCTTCCTCATCGCTTTGTGAGCTCTGCATTTGGATCAATAATAGGCCCAATTTTCCATTTTTTGTACCAGTCCATAGGAGTCATTTGTATAGGGAACACTCCACTCTCAATTCTTCTTTTGAAATTTCTTGCTTGTTCTTTGGATCGCAATATGTGTCCTTCAAGAAGAAATCTTCTATGTCAAAAATATATATTCTTGTTGAGACTCTTGCTATATTTTGATCCTAGCCAATCTCCTCATGGTGGACATGCCTTGAACAATCAAAGTGTAAGTGCAATTGTTATTCCACATCACTTTAAAATCCAAACAAAGTAACTCTAATCATGTACCTAAAGAATAACCATAGGTATAATAGTCATGAATATGTTAGAATGCTGCGAACCTCAAACCTTGGTCTCGTGTTAGCTTGGACATGTCAAGCACTTTTATACCTTTCCCCATAGTTGTTGTAGATCTTCAATGAGTGGTGCTAGGTACACATTGATATCTTTGACTTGTCATTTTCCTACATCAAAGTGTTGTATTGATTCAAGAAGTATAAACATATCAAGTGGATATAATTTTATATCATATTGCTTGTGCATGTACATCAAATTAGTAAACTCAATATTATATGCTCCTTCTTTATGGACATGAATGTGGTGGTAGGTTGTAATTGATCAACATTATCGGATAAGTTGACCACTCGCTTGATCTATGCGAATAAAATATTCATCTCTTATGCATACCTCTATGCATGAAAATCAATTATGCTAAAAGTAACTCTTTTATAATAAAATATTCATCTTTTATGCATACCTCTATGCATAAAATTCAATTATGTTAAAAGTAACACTTTTATATTAATATATTTATCTTTTATGCATAATATAAAAATTTAATTTTTCCATGATTACTATGAAATTCTTTCAATTAATCTAGGATGATAATTCCTAGAATATGGTAGGAAATCCTCTTTTCATGCTTTGAAATGAAATTATTTTATGTGTAAATTTTTATAAAATTTTGCCATAGCTCCGCTTCTATAACTAATAAATCTCAATTATTTTAAAAGATAGGTTATCTTTTAAGAGAATGATTAGAATGATCCCTAATTGGATCATTAACCCTTAATGGATTAAATCAAAATTATCATAAACTAAAAGCATAGATTAAAAATACTCTTAATTTATTCTCAAGCATAGATTAATCTTGGATTAAGAAAAAGCTTTATGAAAAGCTTCATTTGGATTGAGAATGGGTCATGAGTATGACCATTTCTTAAGTGAGAGAGAAAAAATTATTAGAATTAAACATAAAAAAAATTTATGTAATTATTTACTATCATTAATCAATTAACTTCAATAGCATTCAAAAATCATACCAATTAAGCTTCTCAAGCTTGAGAGGGGTTGAGAAGAGAGAAACATTGAGAAATTATAAAAAAATTCAAAATTCACCATACTTACCTTACAAATAGCTTGATTCTTTATTCACGGTAGAGGCCCCCAACCAATAAATTGGTTTAGTATGTTGATGGAGCCACCAATGAGGATTGAAGAAAGAGAGAAGTGTCAAAAACTAGTGAATTATTAAAGAATTTACAGTTCTTGGCTTAGGTGGAGTAGAGTAACAATGCATACGACACTATATTTTTTTCAACAAGGCGAGACTTCTATTTATAGGAAAAATTGAGCTCCTAACCAAACAAACTGATTCTAGAATTTTCCAAGTCAGTTTGGTCACTTTTTGACCATTTTTAGGTCAGTTAAGCTAACTTTTTGGAACTAGACTTGAATGAGGAGAGAGGAGAAATAAAATATCTCAATTCTTATGAGTTTAAAACTCATTCAAGCATGTGAAATATGCACCTCCTTTAAAGAACTCCCCTTCCTTACATATGTGTCAAAATGGAATCATTATACCCAAAATATCTCATATTTTTAATATTGCTCATAGTTTTTTACTAATAAACCTTGTACATTTTCAACTCTTCATCTTATGTGAGCATTTACTCATTTTTGGATACCCAAAATATCTCATATTTTGGATACCCAAAATATCTCATTTTTGGATACCCAAAATATCTCATATTTTTAATATTGCTCATAGTTTTTTACTAATAAACCTTGTACATTTTCAACTCTTCATCTTATGTGAGCATTTACTCATTTTTGGTATCTTCTTTTACAAATTGTATTTATCTCCTCCCTACACATGGATTGATGCTATTGGCCCATCTGAACCTTAATTGGACCATAATCCAAAAATTTCTGAAAATCTAGATCCTTAGGCTAAGGTCCTTTATACCCATTTCCAATAAATTCTAATTGCACATTGGACAGTTCTTTTTGAATTTCTGTTTTAGGAAAACTTATTTTAATAAGATGAGATAATTTTCTATCCAAAAATATTAAAAATCTGAATATTCTCTCTCTAGAATATTTTCTCTCTCTAGGTTAAAACAGTTAGAAACAAGGTCTTTATATTTCTGAAGAGGGATTGATTACAGGGGAAGATACTAGCGGGTTGGGGGAGGAATCTTATATTCTACCCCACTTAAAAAATGCGAGATGTCATCTCGCAACTTGGGATAATTTTGCAAGATGCACGAATAAAGATTAACCATCAAGAAAAATCTCAAAGAGAGCTTGCGAGTGGCCCGCACAGAACCATCCTTTGGAAACGTAGAACGCTGCATTTTGCCCAAAATACAGCCTCCATAAGCCCTTCCATTTTATGATCACAAAAGCAGCACTCACAAGCTGCGCACAAGTATAAGGTAACTCATCTATGGGAATAATTCTACTGGTTATTGCCGCACCTATCTCAGTGGTATGAGGTGATCTAACAAAAGGACCTCTGAGAGGAAAGCCAAAAATGGGATAAAGGCATATCTTCTGATGAGGAAGAAAACACGCCAGTAAGAAGACCCACTCAGAAAACCTAAGATGCCTTGATCTCATGACGCAGTAGCATCGGGGACCCAAACCCAAGGCTTCAATAACCATGGACAAGCAGACATTATTACGAAAGTGCTGCTGACCCCAGGGTGTTACCCTAGTTATGTCTTGATAGGTCCGCCATTTGGTCTGAGCTACAGAAGTTTCCAAGTGAGGGAAAAGTGAGCGCTCATAGAGTTCTATGAAATCCTTCTTCACTCACAGACTCGTTTGCGTCTTGAAGGTGAGAAATCATCATGGATAAAACTATTTCCTGTTGCCAAGCCATGAAGGAGATTAAGAAAGAAAGGAGATCGATGGGAGTAAGATTACTGTGAGCGACAAGTAAAAGTTACAACTTATATAAAGGAAGGAGGTAGCGTAACTTAGAAGCCAACGGTATCTTGCCACTAAAGTTTTACCGTCTTTCCATGATTTGGGTTTGGCATTTTTCTATAGAAGGCATTAAGAACTTTGAGATGAGAAGATAAAAGAAGTTCGTAGGCTAAGTTACCTACTTTCTTTGGTCCACAATATCTGGGAGATAACTTCTTATACTTTCCAAGAGATAAAGAACTTCTTTTGGGCCGTACTCGAATGAAGACTAAAACCTTGATATCCAAAATATCGATTCTCACTTCAGAACTCATCGTTCATAATCCTTAAAACAGGTGGGATTCTTGAGAAGTATTCTGGGGAAGGTTCTTCCTTTTTTAAACAGAATCTTTCTTTTATTTTAGAGAGGAAATAATTATAAGATCAGAAAGGGAGATTCTTACTCCTGTATACCTCGAAGGCTGGGGGAGAATTCTTATATTCTACCCCACTTAAGAAGTGCGAGATGTCCTCATCTCGCAAAGTAGAGGACAACTCTTTTTCTTAAGATCCAATTTATTCTGGGGTTCCTTATATTCTGGTCAACCCAACAGAATACGGGGATAATTATCTCTTAAATAGAACTCATCATTAAATAACAATTCATTCAAATCATATCATTCATATCTTTAACACGATAATGGTCCATTAGACCAAAAAATTTCCTTCTGAACATTCCTCCAACGGGAATTTCAATTAAGCAAGTTCTCAATTTGTCATCCCTTAACTTGATCTACCAAGTCAAGTGTTAACCGTAGCAATTCGACAACACAATCCACTAATCTCATAGTGATTTGCTGAAATCATTATCATCATTCCAGTTATGAATATCATCACAGGGAGTCATCCCATTCATCCTCATTGTGGTTTCGCTCAGGTTATTCTATTACAACTAAATTTCAGGAATCATCATTTTTCAATCAGAATCCAAATCAATTCATCAATTCTCAAACAGAATTAAAAATCATATCAACCACATTTGAAATCATCATCATCTGGATAGCATTAACACTTATAATTTCAAGTCTTAGATTTACTCGTATATACTGCCGGTAAAGACCTGCAGTTATACCCTCGGTATATACGGGTAGTCATGATACTTGGAACTATAAGGTAAATACCATCATGTCTAGGCCTCAAGCAAGTCAGGGTTCCATACAATTGCGGTACTCCCATCCGAAGACCCAATTACTAATTTACGAATTATCAGTTTGAATATCAAATTGTATGAATCATATCACACGATTACAACCTTTTTGTGTTCTTTGATAAATTTTTGACATATTTGGCTTCTCAGTTGATCTTTATTAACCAGTTCGCTCTGATACCAACTGTGAGATCCCTGTTCCCACACCGAGCAACGGATTCAGGATACTGGCAGGCGGAAGTAGCACTTCTCGCGCGGGACAGGGGTCCCACATTCGGGGCCTCACCCACGGATAAGAGACTAATCCGTCTCGGTTGTTCCAAAATCGAACCCGGAAAAACTTCCTTTACCGGAAAGCACGGGTGATTCTACCAGGAAAACTTTTTACTCTAACGTAGTCAAGATCATTTCTGATCAAGCTGATCTAATTGCACCTTCAAGATACTTGATCAGATCAAGAAAGAAACTTGCACTTGGATCATTGGGATCAATGCTTTTTTCCCCATTCAAGAGGCACAGCCGTTGATTCCTATCCATAGAACAATTATTGTCTGGGATTTACTTTATCTATCGTAATAACAAAAGTTGAGTGGGTTGTTGCAAGATCAGGGTGTCCAGTTTTATCCAGTTTCTGCTGGACTGGGACAATGCTTGGAGAGCAAATTTTAGGGGGTAAGGTACTTAAAATGAGATTGAGCAAATAATAGAAAATATGCTTGCCCTTAAATTAACCGAGTATAACTTAAATTAATATAAATTAGTCTAATTAATTAAAATTAATTAAAAATATGATGAAATGATAAACAAATGATCTTTCCATACTTAGAGTGATCCAATTTATTTTTCCATAGATGCACCATTACAAGTACACTAGTCCCTATAGGTTTTAGATGATTCACATAAAAAAATGTAATTTTACTAATTAGATTATTAATATTTACAGGCCTTCTGATAGTCTGGAAGAATTTTGAAAAAGAGATCATTAAAAATCCAACCATTGGATTTGCAATTTTCACTAACCACCACATTCTACTGATGTCTCAGTATCTACCCACTCTTTTGATCTACAAGATTGAGGACTTTAAGTGGTACCTATTGTGGGTACAAAAAGTGGCGTATATTATAACACTTTAAAGACCTTGAAATATTTAAAGAAAATAGACAAATATCTTAAAATTTTCTCAAAAAATCAAGTTAAGCTCCATATTATGTGAAGATCTAAGGTACAAAGTGGGAATCTCATATGAGTTTGTATGTAAAAGATATTAGCATTTTATGGAATCAGCTCAAATTTGGGACAGGGTGTATACATTGACTTTGTACCTAAGAAAATGAGGACTTTTGACTATCTAATGCTTAATCAAATTATGCAACTATATTTTCAACTTTGAATATGATGTTTCAACAAAAGAGCTTAAAACGAAATTCCTTCATTTACTAGGAGAGATAAGCCACTAAAGGTAAACAAATGCCTGTTTTTTTACTGTTTACAGGGTGCCTGAGTGGACAAAACTGGGCACCCTGATCTTGCAATCACCCGAGTCTTGATTTACGGATCCATCAGTCCAGCCTAAACCCATCCAGTCCCATGGGTTAGCCAACCGCCCAACCACTGTAGTGAGGATGGGATCCAATTAAGAATTTGGTTAGGTTTTGTCCCGGATACCAAGGAAAAGAGTTCCAAGGTCCCCTAGCCGGAAGTTCATGCAAAATAAAACTAGTCACACCACTTACACACCCAATATGAAATTGCCTTTTCATAATTTCAACTAGTTTTAAAACAATCCTTTAATAAAACCATAGTATCACTGATCACCATCTTCCAAATTATCCGGTTGATTCAATTTCCCATCATTCCTTCATCAGAGTATCTATGGCATCATTGGCAACTAGAACGCTCACCACCTGTCCACACAGGGGCCTTTTCAATAGTTCCTAGCCCATAATACTCGGTAATATAATCACTTATCAAGATGGACTCTCGTTGAAGATCAGCAAGATCAACCAACAGATCCATATAAAGAGCCATGGACTCATCCGTTGAGGACCAGCAAGGTCAGTCAACCAGATCCATGCCCGGTTTCAGAAAACAACTCTTACTCCTTGTTCCAATATCTTCCTCGACGCACACGTGGGTATCCTAGGCGAGCCAGAGCCCGAGCACCGTATGGTCAGCACCCTGTAGGATCCTTCGCAGGTGACCTAGCGCTTCACTCATAGGCCGCATCCTTGGCCCCTCATCCACCGTACCGGAAGCTCACCATTTTAATCGCACCGAGGCTGGTCAAGACCTCGGCCGACCTTGCTGCGCGGATCAAGACCTCGGTCGACCTTGCTGCGCGAGACGTCCTCCATTGACTCTCCGTCAGCAGTTGCAACTCCATCAGTTAGGTCTCCACGACCTTAATCACAAGATGGTCAAAATGCTTTCCCAGTATTCTTGACATAAAACAGTCATTTACAAACAGCATTTACAAACAGTCACAAAATATAGTTTCTATATTAACTCTCATTTTTCCACATTATCCCTCATCAATCCACATTGCTTATTCCACATTCCAGTTATATGTGTACTCATCCCATCACATCATTTTCCATCTCATCACTTCAAATTCCTTCACATCACATATCATATATTCACATCCATACATATATCCACATCCACATCCATACATCCACATCTACATCCATGCATCTATTTTCACATCCACATCTACATGCACATTCATGCATCCTCATCCATACATCCACATCATTCACATCCATACATCCACATCTATATGCTTACATTCACATCTACATGCATACATCCACATCCCATCCATGCATCTACATCGACATCCTCATTTACATCCATACATCCACATTCACACTCACATCTACATGCATACATCCATACATACACATCCACATTTACATCCATATTCTCACCCTATCACAACCCATATACATCTTATCCCATCACATACACTTCTTACCTCATCCCATACACATCCTATCACTTCTTAACTCATCTTATCACATCCTAACTCATCTCTTATGCATACCTCTATGCATGAAATTCAATTATGCTAAAAGTAACTCTTTTATAATAAAATATTCATCTCTTATGCATACCTCTATGCATGAATTTCAATTATGCTAAAAGTAACTCTTTTATTATAAAATATTCATCTCTTATGCATACCTCTATGCATGAAAATCAATTATGCTAAAAGTAACTCTTTTATAATAAAATATTCATCTTTTATGCATACCTCTATGCATAAAATTCAATTATGTTAAAAGTAACACTTTTATAATAATATATCTTTTATGCATAATATTCATCTTTTATGCATAAATATATTATTATAAAAGTAACACTTTTATAATAATATATTTATCTTTTATGCATAATATAAAAATTTAATTTTTCCATGATTACTATGAAATTCTTTCAATTAATCTAGGATGATAATTCCTAGAATATGGTAGGAAATCCTCTTTTCATGCTTTGAAATGAAATTATTTTATGTGTAAATTTTTATAAAATTTTGCCAAAGCTCCGCTACTATAACTAATAAATCTCAATTATTTTAAAAGATAGGTTATCTTTAAGAGAATGATTAGAATGATCCCTAATTGGATCATTAACCCTTAATGGATTAAATCAAAATTATCATAAACTAAAAGCATAGATTAAAAAAACTCTTGATTTATTCTCAAGCATAGATTAATCTTGGATTAAGAAAAAGCTTTATGAAAAGCTTCATTTGGATTGAGAATGGGTCATGAGTATGACCATTTCTTAAGTGAGAGAAAAAATTATTAGAATTAAACATAAAAAAAAATTTATGTAATTATTTACTATCATTAATCAATTAACTTCAATAGCATTCAAAAATCATACCAATTAAGCTTCTCAAGCTTGAGAGGGGTTGAGAAGAGAGAAACATTGAGAAATTATAAAAAAATTCAAAATTCACCATACTTACCTTACAAATAGCTTGATTCTTTATTCACGGTAGAGGCCCCCAACCAATAAATTGGTTTAGTATGTTGATGGAGCCACCAATGGGGATTGAAGAAAGAGAGAAGTGTCAAAAACTAGTGAATTATTAAAGAATTTACAGTTCTTGGCTTAGGTGGAGTAGAGTAACAATGCATACGACACTATATTTTTTTCAACAAGGCGAGACTTCTATTTATAGGAAAAATTGAGCTCCTAACCAAACAAACTGATTCTAGAATTTTCCAAGTCAGTTTGGTCACTTTTTGACCATTTTTAGGTCAGTTAAGCTAATTTTTTGGAACTAGACTTGAATGAAGAGAGAGGAGAAATAAAATATCTCAATTCTTATGAGTTTAAAACTCATTCAAGCATGTGAAATATGCACCTCCTTTAAAGAACTCCCCTTCCTTACATATGTGTCAAAATGGAATCATTATACCCAAAATATCTCATATTTTTAATATTGCTCATAGTTTTTTACTAATAAACCTTGTACATTTTCAACTCTTCATCTTATGTGAGCATTTACTCATTTTTGGATACCCAAAATATCTCATATTTTTAATATTGCTCATAGTTTTTTACTAATAAACCTTGTACATTTTCAACTCTTCATCTTATGTGAGCATTTACTCATTTTTGGTATCTTCTTTTACAAATTGTATTTATCTCCTCCCTACACATGGATTGATGCTACTGGCCCATCTGAACCTTAATTGGACCATAATCCAAAATTTTTTGAAAATCTAGACCCTTAGGCTAAGGTCCTTTATACCCATTTCTAATAAATTCTAATTGTACATTGGAAAGTTCTTTTTGAATTTCTGTTTTAGGAAAACTTATTTTAATAAGATGAGATATTTTTCTATCCAAAAATATTAAAAATCTGAATATTCTCTCTCTAGAATATTTTCTCTCTCTAGGTTAAAACAGTTAGAAACAAGGTCTTTATATTTCTGAAGAGGGATTGATTACAGGGGAAGATACTAGACATCAAGGGGGTTGGGGGAGGAATCTTACATAACTCTCACATCCATGCCTAACAACTCTCATGTGCCACACTGGCTCCAAGGCCTCCACAAAGCGCATAAACTCCAGGTATTTGTGCATAATATACAGACTATCAAATAAATTAAGATAAGAAAACCAAGCACCCTCATACCTCAGCTAGATGTCAGCAATCATCTCTCCATCACGCTTCTTGATATTCGTGAGGTTTGTCCAAGCCTCCCTTCTACCTCCATCCATTCAAAACATGTGAATCAAAGCCCTAGATAATACCCTCCAGCTATCCTTTACATGATCTAACAAAGTAGAATACTAAAGAGCTATACGCCTTGTAAACCTCGGTGCAAGGAACATCCATCAGGCCATATCATCTCTAATCCCTACATGTCTGCACTCCCTCCTAACATGGTGAACAAATGCATGAACATCTCAAACGCATGTCCCCAAAAACCTCGTGGCTTCTCCATTAGGACAAGCCTACCTGGTGGGAGGAAAACACAAACTGAATAGTGCTTCAGAGCCGTCCTCACTAGGGGCAACAAAACAATTACCTCTATAGCTCATCCCGACACACCATCGTAGGGGATGACACTATATACTAGCACCACAACACCGAAAAAACATATATAATAAACACAATCTATCTAAATCCAAACTGCAGATACACACAAGAAGAGTATATACTGGAATCATATGTGGGGAACACCAAGGCACTTTACAATTCTGTTGATATCCTCTACAGTCTTGCTGACTAAAACTAACACTAAACACTCTCTAGAGCTGACTCAATTGACTCCTCCAATTGTCCTGCCAGGTCATGCCTGACCTCCCTTAGCTTTGATCTTCACTCCCTAACTCTTTAGTTGAGCTCCTGTAGCAAACCAGCTAACAAAAAAATCTTTGAACTGACACTCAGCGTTTCAGTTGTGGCTGACTTTAACCTGAATCATATACCTGTTGACCCCAGTCAGATATATGTCCTCTAGGTTTCCAAAATGTCCTCCAACGTCGTCAACAACTTTTAAATATCTTTCCTTAGAACCGTATTGAATCTATAGTACTCTCGTCCCTGACTTCTTACTGACTCAAATTTGACCTGACTAATTCAACTGACTTGGCTGAATCAAATCTCTCCACTCTAGTGTCCTTGGACACTTCCACACCTTTAAATACCTCAGATTCAACAAATATTCAACACAACAGACTCTAAACTAATAGCAGCTGACTATCTACTGACTCTGGAATACTTTGAGTCCACAAATCAATCTGACTGTCTGCTCTGCTTCCTGACAGTCCTCTGACTACTATCAGACTAAATGCAAAACCACTTTCCTTCAACCCAAAGGATCATATCTCGAGGATCATATCTACCCTTCTACACCTCTAATTGTCCTCCCGTGATGCACAACCGACTTTATTTGACTATGTCAGACATTGCTGACTCAAAATTAAAGATATCTGACTCAGATCTGATTATATACTAATAGAGACTTTCACTCACAATTGATTCCTCTTGACAAATTCCATCAAAATAACACAAATATAATACTAAAGCATAAAAAACTCATCAATCCAACTCATAGGATTCAAACTCACACTCAAGCCTTTTGCATATAACTGAAATCAAGCCAATCTCAACAACCCTGAGACATGGGGTTCAAACAAAAGAGAAGAAACACAAAAAATATGAGGGATCCTCCACAAGTATATCATAACAACTCCTCTTCAAAGCTATGTCTTCATCTTCATAGGTACAAACATTAATGGAATATGTAGCCATTTTCTGCAGGTCTCCATCTTCAAGCACAGAAAGGAATAATTGAGCAAAGCACTGGATTGATCCAAGTTCTAGTAGAGTTGTACTCCTAGAGATCCTAGGGCACCTCAACCTCCTAAAAGATTCTCTCTTTCCTTTTGCACCCTTTGCTCTGGACCGCCCCAAGTCTCCTCACACTACTCTCGCATCGCGCCCAGCAAAACCAATGTGCTATTCACCTCTGCCACCTTGAAGACAATAGGACCATCGCCCCCTCTAGCAACACTCTCACCTGCAGTGCTACCCGCTTGGCTTCTAGTGATACCTTTCTCTGTCCTCCGTCGAGTCCTCCCTACATATAGCCTTTTTTTACCATTTTTTATAAAGGTAATGGCTCCACTTATTTTTAAAGGTGATGGCTCTCACCCGCTTGGCTTCTGGGTGATACCTTTCTCTGGTCTCTCTCCGTCGACTCCTCCCTACATATAGCCTTTTTTTTAAAATGTGATGGCTCCACTTCTTTTTTTTGCATGTTACATCGTAAGCCTCTCACTTTTGCATAACTTTTTGCATGCAGCTTTTAACCATTTTATTGCATGCTTTGACGAATATAGCCTTCTCTCATGCTGTTATTCACATATGCAAGCGTCCTAACGTCTTTACTGGAGTTTCATCCACATGTCCTTTGCATCACGCACGCACACAACATGTGCATGCCACCCCTTGGTCATCTAAGTTGTCCATCTACCCATATCGAATAAAACCTATCAGAGACGGTGTTAGGCATTTGGCACAGTAGTACAATGGTGCTATGTAGCTCAACCCAGTACCATGATCATATAACCAACACCAACAAACAAAGCACTGCAACCCAGTACCATGATCATATAACCAACACCAGCAAACAACGCACTGCTAAGACAATTTCAAAGAAACCTCAGGCACCAAAGACAATATCTAGCAAAGGTATGATTACACTATCAAATCTTCATAGGGACTCCCATATCAAATGTCATATACATCTGATCTCAACACAAGAAGAGGCATATAGCCTGATACATGCCCAACTCAAATATACACACAAAGAATTGCTTCATTGCATATTAGCACATGCATGAATCCCGCAACACAAGATGAGAAAAGGATAATCCTCGCCTTATGGAATCTCACTTCACTGAGCATACACACAATATATAAGGAACACCCGAGATCAGAACATAGAAATACTAGCTTCACGACAATGAAAGGAATGCCGATAAGCTTAGGATACCTTTACTTGCCTCAATCAGGACATGTGAGTATGGGTATAGAGGAAATCCTCCAACTCATGAGCTACACCAACATAGACTAAATTAGCCACCGGCAAAGAAAAAAAAACACCTGAAGCAGTCGGCTCTCCGTGCACTGTCGACTCGCCACAGGCTGGCTACCAACCACCAAGACAAAAAAAAACTAGAGACAATGTTGCCGTCTTGGTGAGAGTCATTTTCACCACAGGCTTACAGCCTTCAACAAAAGTATCAAACACTAGAAACGGTTGCCTTCTTACACAGCCGCCATCACAGGCACCTTGCGAATCACCAATAAGATCAATACTAGAAAACCGGCTATGATTCTTGCTCAACCGGCTTCTCACACAGGTTGAGTAGCCGTCAACAAAAAAATGAAAAATCAGAACACGGCTATTTTCTATACAATTGGCTTTTTTGCACCTTCCTTCTTGTCCTTGTATGCTGTTATAGCCTTCTGTGTTCTGCAGAGTCCATCGTCCACCTTCCCTTTCCTTGGTAATTTTATGCATGCTTTCCCAGCTTTGTCGTTGTAGTTTGTGGGCACCTTATCTCTTACTATACCATGCAGCCAGAAACAACCTCTTCGTTTAGTCGATGGCAGTAGCTGCTTCTCCCTCCTCCACCATCCTTTTGGTTTTTTAGCGCACAACCATCCCTTTTTCTCCAAGCATCGATGCACCCAAAAAAATTAAAAAACCCTTGACTACCACCCTCTTGTATTCATGTTTTTCCTTTAAATAATCAAAAACTTGTGCAAAGGTTCAAAGGTTCTAAACGTTTTTTCCGAAATTAATCAATCTCCATACCCATTGCCCAACTGAAATGAATGTCATGTTCACTTAACACCCCCATCAAACTATGTGCCACCACCCTTATTAGTATATCACCATCATAGAATGGGGGCCTTCTGGTGGTCAAGCTCTATTATTCAACCTTCAGTTACACGAATCTAGGCTTCTTGAAAAAGGAGCAAACCTGAGCAGGTTCCTGAAGAACACACTTTCCTAAAAAACACCTCCTTGCCAATTCAGACAATGGATACTATGGCTCTCTCTAGCTTTGAATAAACCTAAACTCTTGAATTTGTTTCATTTTGTAAGTATCTATGACATAAAAAATATGCATGATGAATATGGAGGCGGCTTATGCATGATGTTTGTGGAGCTTCTTGGAATTGTCGACTACACTAATTTTTTGTAAGAGAAACTCTCCCTCCTGGCCTCCCTCACAGGAGACCCTATGCAGGGGGTGGCCACCCACTTCATGCAAGGCCTTCGTGCAAAAGCAATGAAACAAATCCTGGCCAGGCCCCTACAAAGCGCTCAATTGCACCCAGCTCCCTATGCCCTCTTACCTACTCTCTCCCACACAGTTCTTCAGTCTTTGCCCTTACCTCAAGTTTGCTTTCACCATTGTTAACCCCTCCATCTTGGGTGCCATGGAGTGGAAGAAGGTGGTGCATGTCATAGACTTGGGGGCATGAAAGGCCATACAATGGGTGGCTTTCTTGTAGATTCTCACAAGAGTAGGGGAGCCACGTCACTTGAGGATAGCTATCATCAATCAAAGGAAGGACACGTGAGTCACGCTCTGGAATGTTGTAGAGATATATCAGGCTTTGCCTGGGACACCATCTCAAGGAGCCATAATCCTTTTGCAAGGATACCTTTGGTATGTAGGGCTGTAGACTAGGGACATCTGTATGGGCCACCCCATAAGGCTCTTTGAGCATGGTCTACAGGAAGGGCAGCCCTTATGGGCCACCCTAGGGCCCCCATGCCCAAGTCAACTAGCTATATGAGGGCTGGGTAGCAAGGCAGTACTCACATATACCCCCAATTGGCCAGCCAGACCATGAAGCACACGTGTGAGAAGGGCTTCTGATTTGTTGGTGTTTATTCAAGTCATGGAGCAACAAATACATGTGGACAACCTCTAAACAAAAACCAACTAGCAGTGTGGATGCCTAAATAAATAATAGATATCAGCCTAAAGCTTTCTTATCTCATTCTTCACAAAGAGCTCATCTCATTCTTTGCAAAGAGCTAAAGCTTTCCAAGAGCTAGGACATCCAAGGTGAACTTGAAGGTCAAGAACGAGCATCTCCAAGCTTAGAGACCCTGTGGTGGTGGGGGTCCTATATGGAACCCTATCTCGTGTACTTGTGTCTTTTCTCTCTCTCTCTCTCTCTCTTGCACTCTTATCTTCATTACGTTGTGCTCTAAGGTGCTAAATATTCATTGTACTATAGTATAATGATGTCTATATAAGCTTCCGGGTGCTACAATAGCAATAGCAACCAGCCCTCGATGTACTCGCACATGAACATAAGTAGGTACACTCTACTGAAAGTAGCATGGCATGATATGCTAAGAGGGGAGGCTGCCCTTAACCAAATGTATCTACAATAGATGTATCAATACACTCTATTGAACATAACACAGCATGATACATTAAGAGTGGGGCATCCCTCAACCAAATGCATATATATATCAAAGGAGCCTTGACTACATCAATGGAGATTGGTAACACAACTAGTCCTACATGCATATTACCCTGTTAGAATGGAGAACCCTATTTTATCTTTCATTAAGTAAGGAAGAGCCCTTCAAATATATATATATATATATATATATATAAATATATGCTACGCCACTCAATCATTCATTCAAGAAATTTAGCAGAAACACCTCAGTGAGCGATCAAATCACAAAATTTGAAATACAGCAAGAAAATGCAGCCGAAACTCAGTCACCGACCATAAACCAGATTTAAATATTCCAGGCCCCTTGCAAAAAGTTAAGTACGACAACACTCATTCTACAAAGTTGGGCTCTTCGATGGTTCTTGAGCTTCCGCCCACAGCTCCCATACCCCTTGTTTTCCCCATATGGTGGCGTGCGACCGTCCACTGCGTCCAGAAAATCGGTTTCTTTCGCTAAAAGCCTAATTTTTAAGAGTCTAAATTGAGACACAATTATTTTCTTGTGAAATCCTAGAAGAAGGGCAAGGGAAATACTCACCATTGTGTAGAATGTATAATAACAAACCCATCGATTATGGCTATACTACTAGCCACCCATAAGGGAAGGGACGCAAGCCAAACACATCGATTTTGACATAAGGGATTTCAAACGCATTCCTATATAGTAAAGTTGAGTCTATCTAGTAAATTTGGACAAATTTGTTAGATTTCAACATACTTTTTTCTTATTCAATCTAGCAAATGTGATTTCTCATATATTGATTTAACAAATTACATTATCTATCTATATAGAAAATGGTAATATCTATATAGGAAATTGATTTTACACCTGATAAAGAAGTGATTTCTATGTAGGAAATGTGAATATCTATATAGAAAATTAATCTTACAACTAGTAAATACGTTTCTCCTTTATAGCAAATAGCATTTCCTATACAGCATTGTGAAGTTTCTGTATAGTAAATAATAATAATCAAAAGGCATATGATTCGGCATTATCGGAACCAAAATATCACATGGAGAAAATGAAAGAATTTCTAAACTTGGAACAAAAGTAATGAATTCCGGTAGGTTTTTAACAGTTTTTCAACTACAAAAATTCCAAGTGTTAAAAATTACGTGAAAATTCAAGTTTAAGTTTTCTATTAGTTAATATACGCAAAGGAAGCCTTTAAGTGTGTATATGGACATGTAACTTGAATTTCTGGTAAGGGTAACAAAATAAGGTGAAAAAGTTATTCCATTTGAAAATTGTTAGTTAATTTATAAAACTCACTCTTCCACATAAACTTGTGCACGGGGCCCCAATTAACCAACCAAATGTCGACCAATAGCACTTGATGAAACTTAGTGCTCAAGAGGCCATCATACCCAAACTTTAATACATGGGGGCTGGGCCTAGCTCCACATGCCTAAAAAGTTTCATCACCATCAAAGAATGATGTTTGGTTGGTCAAGTGGGAAAATCAAAGTCTCTTAGGGATCAAGTTGCAATGAAAAATTCCGCTCTTCCATGCCATCAACATCATCCCATGGCGATCAAATTTACAGGCATGGGGGTGGGCCTAGCCCAACATGGCCACATAGCTTGATTCAGCAGTGAGCTATGTTTGGTTGGTCAAGTGGGGCCTAGTGCCTAAAATTGAAGTCTCTTAGTTCTCTAGGAAAACGTATGTTTTTCTACATGCCATCATACCCAAACGGCATCATCCGATGGGGTGATGAAACTTTGTAGGAATGGGGAGTGGGACTAGCCCCACATGCCCACACAAAGTTTCATCACCATCAAGCGATGTTTGTTTTGTCAAGTTGGGGATGGTTCCCAAATTTGAAGTCTCGTAGTGCTCATGAGATTTCTCTTCTCTGCATGTCATCATACCCAAATGTGGAAGAATAGGATTTTTCCTAGCCTCTCGATCATTAAGGGACTTAATTTTGGCATTGGACCCTGCTTGACAAACCAAATGTCTTCCGATGGTTAAACTTTAGAGGCATGTGGGGCTAGGTCCACCCCCTATGCTTGCAAAGTTTTCTTACCATCGACGTTGGGTATAATGGCATGTGGAAGAGCGATATTGTTCCTAGCCTCTCAAGCACGAAGAGACTTCAATTTTGGGAATTGGGTCCAACTTGACCAACAAACGTTACCTGATGGTGATGAAACTTTGAAAGCACTATGTTACCCCCTGTGCTTGCAAAGTTTCATCTCCATCGGCGGATGATAGCATGTGGAAGAGTGAGATTTTTCCTAGTCTCTCGAGAACTAAGCGACTTCAATTTTGGTCCACTAGGTCCCACTTGATCAACCAAACATCATTCGATGGCAAAAATGAAACTATGTAAGCATCTGGGGCTAGGCTCGTCAACTATGCTTGCAATTTCATCACCATTGGAAGACGTTTGAGTAGCAAGAGGAGCAGAGAGAGAAGGGCTTAATTGAAAACTTTTGGAAATAAATTACAAATGCATAAAC
The DNA here is from genome assembly GCF_041138505.1 of Cibotium barometz. Taxonomy (NCBI): domain Eukaryota; kingdom Viridiplantae; phylum Streptophyta; class Polypodiopsida; order Cyatheales; family Cibotiaceae; genus Cibotium; species Cibotium barometz. The sequence goes on along the minus strand of NC_141103.1, from coordinate 21,552,372 downwards.
GTCTTAAAACAAAGCATGGAAACAAGTACAAAGAACCATCTCAATAGAACCATCTCAATATATCATGATAATCAACAAATCATAAAGCACCAAGATACATCTGAATAAATCATAAATAACAAAGGACAAGGTATAAGTGCTAACCTAGATACTCTGGGTTTAGTCACTAGAAGTTACATCTCCAAAGAAAATAATTATAAGTGCTAACCTAGCTACTCTGGGCTTAATCACTATCCTCTAATCCAGAGGCATGAGGAAATTTCAAGCACCTCCACATCTTGGAGCCTCATAGTTGCATGGCGAGGCTCCTCTTTGACTCCAGTGTGACTACTCGCCCATGCATCTATGACACAGGACGTAGCTGACCAGTCCTAACCATCTCTATGGCACCATGTGCCTCATCATCTATTTGAACCTGTATTGACTCATGGCATTGTAACCATAAAGTGTAGTCATGGTAAACTTGTACCTCCCACTCAAAACATGTCTTCTCCTCGACAATGTACACTTTCAAGATAGCTTTGTGGAGGAGTTGATGAACCACTCGGACCTACACTGCTAACCCTCTCATATGATGTCAGCCTGGTCAGTTTAGTAAAAATCGGAACTCATTTTGGGACCTTTTAGGGTTTAGGAAAAATAGCCCTCGACCAATCAATGGAGGGCCAACATAACGTTGGAGGAAATAATAAATAGGAGAAAAAAAGAATAAAGTCATATTCAGATAGAGAACGACGAGTTTGCATTGAATGAAGATATCTTTTTCATTTATTATAATTGATATTGTCATCTTCGGTGCAAGATTTGCAATGCAAAATTTGGTGATTCGGACATCGCCGGCACATCAGGAGCGGTTCAAAACCCCCCAAAACGACACCGGAAGCGCTGAAAACGGGCATCCGGAGGCCCGAAAAATGCCGAAAAGGGTCGGCCAAGAAAATTCACTGGGAAAGGCGATTTGGTGTCAACCTGCTTGCCAGACTGACACCAAATCGTTTTTTCCAGCGAATTTTTGTGGCTGGCCCTTTTCGGCCTTTTTCGGGCCTGCCAGACTGACACCAAATCACTTTTCCCAGTGAATTTTCCTGGCTGGCCCTTTTCGACCTTTTTTGGGCCTCCGGATGCCCGTTTTCAGCACTTTTGGTGTCATTTTGGGGGTTTTGGACTGCGCCGACGATGTTCGAATCACCTGCTGCTAGACTAACACCAAATCACGTTTTTCGGCGAATTTCTATAGCGTACTTGCTTTAATATTTTTACTGATTTTGGGTGAAGAAAAATAAAAAAATCGTGAATTTCTTACAGGCCCCCAAAATGAGTTCCCTTTTTTCCTAATAGCTTCTCAAGGATACTCTCTTTGGTACTACATATATGTAGGATCTTCAAATCTACGAGGAATCTGATGTTGTGCTAGTCTCCAAATCCACATGTGTAGTGTTGAAGATGGGCCTACCTATCTTGCTGGATTGATCTCTTGTGTTTTGAGGTAGAGATCATCTAATCCCAAAATTATGTATGTTGCTACATCCACCACATATCTTTAAATGTAACAATTGGCTTATTTCACCAAGTGGGTTCAGCACTCACCCACCACAAACTACCAAATACAGTTGATGCTCAAATGGTGCCCTATGATCCGATGTTGTTAGGAGTTTTTGGAAAAATCAAAGCCTTATCCACCAGAAGAGGCCATAGGACAAGTCTCTAGACATGATAGTGCTTGGGGGTGTGTAAATTGTGTATGTGGTTAGCTTGCTCCCTTGCATCTTGCCAGATATGTTTTTTCACTTTCTCATCATTTTATATATAGAATGATGTGTGTGGGTGTTCTTGTGACTGTGTGTATGTAGTGAAGCTTAAGAAGTGATGCCAAACGTGGAATATTTCTCTCACCACGGATGGTTTCTCAAATCATTGGTCTTAGTAGTGGGATGGCTTGAGGTAGCTACTCAAATGGCCAGGGTGAGTATCGGGCACTAGTAATACCGCTTTGCAAGGGATCCCAAGAAATGATATTCGTCGGCACTGTGGATGGTCATTCTCTCCATTGAGTACTTGTGTTTTTGGATGGCACGTGTTTAATGAGATAAAGGATCTTTGTATATTTGGTTGGGTATTGTATAGAACTTGGTTGTTGAAGCTCTTGTGATGGTGGTGTTGTAGCTGCAGAGGACTAGTGGTGGTGGGGCTGATGGGCAATGTGAGTGGTTGATAGGACATGATGGGTTCCTGGTGCCAAGCATGAAAGGTAAGCCATGGAAAAAGGGTATTTTTGTGTGCCTTTGGGCTCGCATGTGACAAAGCATTCTGGCTCTACGATGTGGTCTAGATAGAATACAGCTCTACCACATGGTAGAGCTAGCTAGACCTCAAATGCAATTCTAGCTCCACCATATGGTAGAGCTGGACCTCAAAGCATTCTAGCTCTACGATGTGGTCTAGGAAGAATACAGCTCTACCACGTGGTAGAGCTAGATCAAATGCAATTCTAGCTCTACCTCGTGTTAGAGCTAGATCAAATGCAATTCTAGCTCCTTGGTTCTTGTCATGTGAAGTAGGTCTCTTCTTGGAGTAATTGGTTTTGTTGATGTGTATGGAACATAGCTAGATCGATGCATTCTTGATCTACCACATGGTAGAGCTAGACCTCAAAGCTTTCTACCTCTACGATTCTAGCTCCACCACAGGGTAGAGCTAGACCTCAAATGCAATTCTAGCTCCACCACATGGTAGAGCTAGACCTCAAAGCGTTCTATCTCTACAATGTGGTTTAGGTAGAATACAGCTCTACCACAATTACATTCAACCTCAGCCGGTTACATTCATTGAAGTCTAGCTCTAACACATGGTAGAGCTAGAAGAATGCATTCTAGCTCCACCACATGGCAGAGCTAGATTTCAAAGCATTCTAGTCAATACATTTATTAATCTTGCTCTGCCACCTGGTAGAGATAATATCCATTGAAAAACCAGCACTAGAATACTTTGAAGTCCAGCTAGAATGCATTTATCTAGCTCTACCATGTGGTAGAGCAAGACTAACAAATGTATTGAGAGCTCCAAGATGGAAATACTCTTCATCTCCTCCACAGTGTTTTCATGGATATATATTGTGATTTTTGAATATGATATTTTAAGTTTTTTTTTTTAAAGTGTAAGAATACAATAACTATAATTAACAATTGTGGTTTTTGTTGTAGGTGAAAGATGTCTCAGAAAAGAAAAGTGGTGGAAGTTCCGGTCAGTGTTAACTTTGCCTCAACGACGACAGTGGTACTTAGATATTTGGGGTCTTCAAGGTTCACAATTTAACAAAATTCATCTATTTGTTGCCAGTGATGTGGGCGTGGATACTTTTGAGGATCTAGGACCAATGACTCTATCTTATATTTCTGTAGTTGATTCTTATCCCGATATTGAATGCATAAATATTGGGGTACCTGGGATCCATGAGTATCAACTAGATCCCAAGGCATTCATTATTGAACGAACAGTAAGAGATAAACAAGATACTATGCTCTCTCGAGGGTGGAAGTTAGATTGTGCAAGTCAAAAAATAACTCTTGAAGAGTTGTAAGCTTCCATTGCTTATTGTGTGAAAGGCAAACCAAAAAAAGAAAAAATGCCCTTTAAAAATCCAGTTCAAAAAAAGGCAAAAAGCAGTACAGGTATTATGGATGTACATTAAGCAGTTCTTAAATCTATAGTAGAGAAAACAGGCTTGGAAAATTCAACAAAAATAAGATTTGTGGATCCCAAAGTTTTGGAAAATGAGGTGCAAAAGGCACTAAAGAGTGATACAGGGAGTATGTAAAAATACTCTAAGTATTTTCCATTCAATTACAAAGAGTATGAGATCCCAAAGTTTTGGAAAATGAGGTGCAAAAGGCACTAAAGAGTGATACAGGGGGTATGGAAAAATACTCTAAGTATTTTCCATTCAAGTACAAAGAGTATGAGATCCCTGTAGATCAATGCTGGCTAGCTCCTGATCACTATAACTTCCGTCAAATAGAACCTCACCGTGTGGATGAATGCGTGTTATTTTTTGGTGCAAGTACAAACAGGCCAGGAGCGTGTGCATACTTGATGCCTATAAAGAATGCTGGCAAAAAGAAAGGAATTCCAATGAAACTAAGTGAGGTAACAGAGGAGAAACTCACTGAGTATTCATATTGGATTATTGATGGGCCAACATTCCATCTATGCTGCAATTGAATGGCTAGAATTACAGTGGGAGCATACTCAGTTCTTTTGAAGTTATGTGATGTGTATATAAAGTCAAAGCTACAGGTTGGATCAAAGAAGATTGATTTTCCAGTAGAAGCAAGGCAATATGTGGAGTGGAATATCAACCTTAGCAAAGAAAGTTCAACCTTTTCCTTGGATCTTCCTTGGTGTATTTATGTTGTGTCTTCCATTCGACGGGAGTTACTACTTGAAGCGCCACCTCAACAATCCAATTTCCATAGGGTTATGTGTTCTGGATAACACTGAAGATTTGGAAAGAAATATGCATTGGGATGTGGAATCATTTTGCAATCTTTCAAACGGCATTATGATCATTACAGCAGCAGCTGGTAGATCTTTGCCATCCCAATATGTGTTGCTTACCTTTCTAAATATTACAGATTTTATTCACTTGCAAAATGCTTTTAAAAATTTGAGTGGCATAGCAAAGGAACAGTATAATGGGGCATTGCATTTTCAACGTGACAACCGATGCATTGGTGCAATAGAGTTCTTCACATCCTTAGTGTTTTTCAGCAAGGGAGATGCCTTTCAAGGACTAGCAGATGTTCCTGATCCAGGTACACAAGCGACAATATTGGATACTGGACTTCTTGATATAGATAATGAAGATGTTAAAACTATCCCAGACATTGAGTTTAGAATCAAGAAGAATCTTTTGATCAAGCAATGTATTCGAAAGTATTGCAGAGAAGGCTGCAAGCTTGTTGATCTTTTCAATAATGGCTATATCATCGAGCTAGGGCTAGCACTAAATAAGGAAGTGATTTTCCTAGTGGAGAGTATTGAAGATCAAAGATGGGAACAAGGCTTCTTGACTTTTCAAAGTCAAGAAAAGAGCAACCAGTTTCGCCTATTACTAACAATCCAAGGAATACCACGGAAAGATCGAGACATGGTGAAGTTCGTTCAGCTCGAGATTTTTTGGATTTTGAAGACAGTATGTAACTTCTTAATGGGCTTTCCTTGTGTCTTCAATACTTTGATTTGGTGATGTTTTGACTTGTTATATCCTTGGTTCATTTTTTAGTAGATTTTAGTTCTTTTGATTTTATACAATGCTTTTATTATTTTTGTAGCTCTCTCCAAATTGGGCTTTGGAATCTAGAATCACCAAGTTATGGATCCTAATATGTTCATTGACAAATTCACTTTTTACATAACCAATTGGTGAATTTGAAAAGTCTACTTAGTGGTCGCACAATGGCCAGCTGGTGAATTTGAAAATCTTGCTTATAAATCTAAGATGATAGACCTAGAGATCCTCTCATTTACTTCAATCCTACCCTGTGGTAGATCTAGATTTCAATAGGTCTACAATTTGGTGGAGCTAGCTACCTCTTCAAAAGTGGTGGAGCTAGCTACCTCTTCAAAGTGGTGGACCAAGAATCCATTAAAGCCTAGCTACCTCTTCAAAGTGGTGGAGCAAGGCCAATGCACCCCCCCAAAGACAGTTTTTGCAGAGCATCCATTTAAGTCAAGCTCTAACATATGGTAGAGCTAGGCCAATGCATTTCTAGCTCCACCACATGGTAGAGCTAGTTCAAATGCAATTCTAGCTCCTTGGTTCTTGTCACATGCGATGAGCTAGAACCCATTGAAGTCTAGACCTAGAACCTATGGAAGTCTACTGGCTCCACCCATAAAGAAGCTATCTTGATCTCCAACTCAACCACGTGGTAAAGCAAGACTTATAAATTCTAGGTCTACCATATGGAAAATCTAAAACATCTAAAGTTTTAGCTTTACCATATAGTTGAGTGGTTTTGTGTTTCTCACCTCCACCTACTCTTGGAGCTCAAGGGTGGATCTCAAGGCCTAGTTCCAACAAGAGCTCCCTTGCAAACTGGCTCTTCCAAATGGTAGAGCTAGAATAATGGGTGTATTTGGAAATCCATTTTAAACCCTCCAATTCTAGAGTGAGCAAGTATAATTGACAATTCGTATCCAAACATGATTTCCTTTTAGATTACACCAATAAACATGTGTTAAGAGTGAGTGTTACAATTATAAATTCTTTTAGTTTGAAAGATTATTGAGTCAATGTTACTTTTTTTTCTTTTAGATCCCGAAATTGAGATAGTAGCACCAAGTGAAGTAGCTACGGAATGCCACAATCAACCAAACTGTGGATGAGAGCTTCTCCCACACATTCAGTGATGTCCATCAAGAAGGTTTAAAGACAAATGCTGACAATGAAATTGGGGTACCTAAATCTCCAACAAATGAAGCAATGGGTGAGAGTTTCCAGCCCGAGGAAGAAGTACCAAGAAGTACCGACACTGCTATCTCCAAGAAATCACTGTTGACAATTGTGTTGGAGCTGAATGGTCTACTACTGAAACGTTGTCAACAACAACCATCTTCAATACATGAAACTATTCAAATGGATTCAAAATGATATATTGTACTAAGGCTAGGATGTATCCAATTCTTGAAGATTTTATTAAAAAATATAAATGTTGGGATCTGGTCAACAGCGACAAAGAGTAATGTTCTTCAAATATTGAGAATATTACAAGACAGAGCACGAGAGATATTGCCTTTTTTTGTAGTTTGGGCTCAAGAGGCTTGCGAGAAGGATAAAAGTGGTAAAATAGCTAGACCTGATAATCCAACAGTTCAGGCAATGTTCAAGCCATTGTCAAAAATTGCTTCATGTTTTGTGATGCTCGTAGAACGGTTCTTATTGATGACTCTCCATATGTCAAGGGATGTGCTTCTCCTAATAATAATTGTATGTATCCTGCAAAGTTTGATGAAGAAAAGATGGTCGACAATATTCTCATTGATGAGCTGCTCCCTTACTTATTGCAGCTTGATGAGAGTGAAGATGTGCGTGAGATCATTGGCTCTAATGGCTACGGACAACCTCCAGTATCCAATGAAAATGAATACAGAGGTGTGGTAGATTTTTGGAGAAAGCGCAATTTAAATTGGTCACAGAAGACCATCTACACTGATAGGCTACCACTATCAGAGATTATACAAAAGTTTGTCGACAATCAAGAGGTATTAGCGAGACAATATGAAAACAAAAGAGAAGAGATAATAGAAATTATGGAAAAAGAACAAGTCAGTATTGCTAGCATGAGGGGACCACAAGTGATTTCTCTAGCTAGAAAATTGGGTTCTACCACAACGCAGTTGAAGGCAGCCAATGCAAGGGCTTTCATAAACAAGGTGTTAAATGAGTACAATCTTCTCCAATGGGAAAGAAATAACTAAGGTACTACCCAACATAAATGATAATTATAACCAAATACATGATTTTATACAACAATTTTGTATTCACAATGAAGAAACTTAATTTATGATGGTTTCTTGCAGATTTATTTCAAGGATATTGTTCCAAGGAGTATTCACTTAAAGAAGCCATTTGTCACAAGGATTGTATTTTTTTGGAGGAATTTTATCTTTTTGTAATCATGAATTGACAAGAAATTTTGTCCTGTTTTTAAAGTAGTGGCAAATGTATTACTCTTCAGATAATTTTATAAATGTTGGAGTTCACTCTACTATAAGGGGCCTCCTAATTTGAAAATGTATGGAAGCTTGATCTTTGTCTTATGATTTTAATTCCTACATATTTGGACTATGGTCGAGCTAGATCAATGCCTTCTAGCTCCACCTCATGGTAGAGCTAGACTTCAAAGCATTCTAGCTCCACATGGTAGAGCTAGACTTCAAAGCATTCTAGCTCCATGACATGGTAGAGCTAGACTTGAAAGCGTTCTAGCTCTACCATATGATAGAGCTGGATCAATGCATTCTAGCTCTTCCACGTCACCACATGGTTGAGTTGGACTTCAAACCATTCTAGTTCTACCATGGGGTCTAGCTAAAATATTTTGATACAGCTCTACCACGTGCTAGAGCTGGACTTCAAATATTATTTCTAATTTTGCCAGGGGATCAAGCTAGAATACTTTGATATAGCTCTATCACATGGTAGAACTAGATTTAAAAATATTCTAGCCCTACCACATGGTTGAGCTAGAACAGTGCATTCTAGCTCTACCACGTGTGGTTGATCTAGATCAATGCATTCTAATTTCACCACATTCTGATACCTGCTAGCACATTTTGTCGCGTCTTTTTATAATCAAATGGAAAGAGTCTTTGCATCTTGGGTCATTTTGTAATGCAACTAAAGTCAACATTTTGGAACAGTATATAGTTTAATGTTAGTGTGCATAGTCACATTTGTTTTTAAAATCTATCTTTGCATAAGAGTAGTTGTAACATGCCTTCCCCCACATGCCCACCTTTAATGTTAGTGTGCATAGTCACATTTGTTTTTAAAATCTATCTTTGCATAAGAGTAGTTGTAACATGCCTTCCCCCACATGCCCACCTTTATCATTAAGCATTTTTTTTCCAAGTCATGTGATTGATTCTAATTGGCCGAGGCGACTTCTTCACAGAGCATTAGTACGTCACATGTCCAAGAAAATCCAGAGTGTACGAAGACAGTTGGTTCAGTGCTGTCTTGACTGTCTACGGGAAACTGATGCAAGGTTGTGCTTTGTGCATCCCTCTAAGGGGGTTATCATACTGACATGGTATTTGTCAGACCTAATATGCGTACCCCTACGCAAAGAGCATGATAGGAGGGCTATTATTCTAAACCTCAATGGTTTGTTGTGCCATGTTGTCGAAACCCAATATGATGAGAAGGATCCTCCTTATAGCAACAAGTTGGTAAAATACCCAATTAACAGCACCCGGCATGCATTCCGTGCTCTCGGTGTGCATGCCGGTAGCTACCGGTATACTTAGGTAGCACCCGCAATGCATTGGGAGCTCTTGGTGTATGCCATCAGCTACCAGCATGCATTTGATGCTCTCGGTGCATGCCTACTAGCATACGTAGGTAACACCCACTCCCATTGCATGATGGTAGCTACCACCATACTTTGGTGGCACCCGGCACTGGTGGGTGGCCCTAGTTCATGCCGGGTGCTTCCAATGTATGTCGGTAGTTATTGGCATGCATTGGAAGCTACTAGCATATGCATTTAGTGCACTCGGTGCATGCCACTAGCTACTAGCGTACCTAGATAGCACCTGGCATGCATTGGGAGCTCCCGGTGCATGTTGGGAGCTACTGGCATACATTGAAAGCTACCACCATGCCTAGGTAACACCCATCATGCATTTGGGATTACCGACATACTTAGGTAGCACCCCGCATGCATTGGGTGCTCCGTGTGCATGCCGCTAGCTCGCAGTGCATGTCGGTACTTATCGGCACGCATTGGAAGCTACCTACATGCATTCAGTGCTCTCGGTGCATGCCAGCTACCAGCATACTTAGGTAGAACCTGACATGCATTGGGAGCTCCCGCTGCATGCCAATAGCTACTGACATATTTAGGACTTGCTTTCCTGCATCAGAAGGGTAGTAGTTTATCATGCATGATTCTCTCCCTTGCTACATTGATCAATGGATTTGACACCAACGTAATTACAAGCAATGAGGCTTTTCTCTGCTGAGCACATCTGCTACCACATTTCCTTTCCCTGGCTGATAATTTCAAAATCGAATTCATGCAAGGGATCACCGCCTAAGGCGAAACCACTATCATCAGTAACTACCTCAAAAGTTTTGGTAAAATCTGGCAATTTAAGGACAAGGTTGGTTACTAAGGCTGTCTTCAACTTATCAAAGGCACACATAGCAGTCCACTGAAATAGGGTACTCTTCTCGAGAAGGTTTGTAATGGGAATGCTATCTGAGCATACTTGGGTATAAAGATTCTATACCATCTAGTTAATCCTAGGAATCCTCTAACTTCTTTTACCGTCTTGGGTTCTAGCCAATCTACGACTGCTTGGATTTTTGTGGGGTCAAGAGAAATCCCATCTTTAGACACTATGAATCCCAAGTATTCAACCTGATCAGCAACACTTGCTCTTTTTTGCAAAGAGTTGGTGCTTCCTTAGGATCTCCAAGACCTTGTGCACATGATCTTCATGATCAGCTGCATTCTTTGAGTACACCAAGATGTCATCAAAGAAGACAAGAACAAAATCATCCAAGTATTCTCTAAGAATATCCTACATAAGACAATTAAACGTCGCCTTAGTCAATCCAAATGGCATGACTCTAAACTCATAATGGCCATAGCGAGTATTGAATGCTATCTTCGGGATGTCTTGTTCCTTGATTCTGATCTGGTAGTACCCGGATTTGAGATCTATCTTTGTGAACATTTGGGTTCCACTTAACCGATCCTGAAGTTCATCAATCCTAGGGATAGGATACTTATTTTTAATTGTTAACTGATTCAATCCTCTGCAAATCGATACAGAGTCTTAACGTTCCATCTTTCTTCTTCTGAAAGAGAATGGGTGCACCCCAAGGTGAAACATTGGGTCTGACAAATCCCTGCTCTAACAGCTGTTGTCTTAATTGCTCCCTAAGTTCTATGGCTTCTGGGACTGGCATTTTGTCTACACGATGCTGGGCTACTTGCTGAGCTCTAGGGGTTAACTCGATCTTATGATCTACTTCGGGAGTCGGAGGCATCTCAGTCAGCTCTTCAGGAAATACATCTGCATACTCAACCACTCTGGTTCTTTAGCCTTGCATTTTATGTCTACCGGACTCATCTTAATGACATAAGCATCTTGCCTCTTTCTGAGCCCTTTTAGAAATTTAGAAGCCTTGACTAATTGCACAACTGGGAATCCAAAAATTCCAGTTTCTTGAACTTTATTCCCGTTAAGGTCAAGGAAAGAGATGGTTCCATTGTGACAATGAATGTCAGCTTAATTCCTATGGAGCCAATCCATTCCAAGGATTCCATCCTAGACTCCCAAGGATAGGACTCTCAACTGGCAATCTATTATGTTCCCATCTAGAATAAACTGAATAGGGTCTATCTCAAGGTGTGTGAAAAGATTCTTTCCACTGGCCAATTCCACCTGCATAGGTTTCCCTGATTTTTTATTTAGGACTAACTTACACAGACATGCTGGGGAAGTACTACCTGAATCAATCAAAAGCTTGAATTGCTTACCCTGGTACTCTGCTGGAGTTTGGAGGACTGAGAATTGACAATTCTCTCCCTTATGCTCAATCGCGGCATAGATCTAATCTTTGTCTTCCTCCACTTTCTCAGCTATAGTGATGGCTCTAGTTGCTACTGTAGTCTAAGGTGGAACTCTCTCTCTTTGGTTTTCCCAATTATGGGAGGGAGTTTAGAGACTACTTTGCACGGAGGCTGTAGGCTGAGCTGGCACTCTTCTGGGGGGCTGCCCTGCTTTTGGTGCAGGGGACCCTGATTGGATTGATACGAAGGAGTCTGTGTCTGAACTTTGGGACCCTGGCTTCCTTGGCCCACACAGAAGGAGATGGGAAATCCTTGAGCTGGTGCCCAATCCCTTGACAACCGAAACACCTGTTCTCACTTCAAAGCTCTCACCTATGCATTCTTAAAAGAGCCGGAGTTCTTGAGAAAGAGCTTTGAGGAAAAGGTCTTCCCTTATTCCTGGAACTTCCTGTCTCTAGATTTTGATTGGGACCTTGGTGTCTCTTTGGAGGTGGAAGGTTGGAAGAACTTCCTGGTGTTTGCTGAGTTCTATGAAGGGCCTTGCAAACATCCGGGTCAAGCTCTTCCTCATTTGTGAGAGGATCTCGCTATCGGCCATGGTTCGTGCACCTCATGATTCTGCCAAAAATAATACATTATTAATTTTTTATTTGATTTTGTCAACGAGATCCTAAGACTTAAGAGGTTCAAAAATTAATTTCTTACACAAGATAATCGAATTTATTGGAGATCTATAACATAAGTCCAAGGAACAGATCTTACTTCTTTGATTGGGCATATAATAAACAATCACTTATATAACAGAGAATTTTCCACAAAATATTTCTTTATTTATATAAAGATTGTAATATGTACATAGAGAATCTCGTCTCCAGAAAGTCAAAACCTCTGCTGGAAATGCATAAGATTGCGATACTGGGCACAAGCATGCCCCGATATACAAATGTTCCCTCACTGCTATGGAATAAAGCAGCTAATAAGTCTATAGATATGGCAGGAAAGTCTAAAATCTCGAGGCGTTGGGTGATACAGAATAACACCATGAATCACTTTTAGCGTCATCACGACCATGCCCAACGAGATATTCTCCCTCAGCATCATGCGCTGGTCGGACATATTGCCCTGCGTGCCTCTTATGCTACCGTCTCTCCGCTGGGTCTGGGAAATATAAATCCTCAAAATGGTTTGCGAGTCTAGATCGGCTCCTTGGAGTCGTATAGCGAAAGAGACAATATGCTCGAAGGCGAAAGCAGTCATATCCTGTGAATGGGTGAGATCAGAAATACCAAATAAACATGGAATCTATAAAACCAAATTCATCAATTAAAAGTCTTCGTTAATGAAGCTTAAGGAATGAAAATACTGTCGAAATATACAAGTGAATAAGGTGTGTGCGGGAACAAGCCCTTGGTGGCGCTAGAGGCTGTAAAAGAGAATCTGTAAATGTGAGAAAACCTGTGAAAAGGTGAGGAGTATCTACTAGGAGAGAATAGAGGGTAGCATGAGGAGATTTAGGAGGTGTGGAAGTATTTTGGGAGACGTGGAGAGAATCAAGCAAAAGAGGTGGAGTGAATCAAGGAGAAATCTGTGCGATTGGATGCTTGGATGTAAACTCTATAAATTGAGGCATTGGCCTAATGAGAATTTGCTAGTTGTTGATTATCCAGGCCTACATTAAGCTATCAGTTAATTGCTCACTAATTATATCTTAATTATCATCTAATCTCTTTGTTAATGATATTGATTCTAGCATTTGATCCACCATAGCTCATCACATTGCTATAATTTTAACATGATATCAGAGCCTAGCCTAGAATCCATCAAGTTTATGAGCCCATTATCTAACTAATTAGGATTAGTAGATTAGGAAATAATCACTTTTTTAGTTATTTTCAAGTAGCCCACTGTACCCCCAGCCAGTTGGAGGGGCTTGATCTCCCTCCAAGAGCAACATTAGCTCAAGCCCTTCTAGGCATGCATAGCTATCTCACCTGTGCTCCAGCAAAGCAAATCAGTGCACCAAACTGCCTATGATGACAGCTCCAAATTTTTGTAAATTTGCAAGCACCGTTTTTCTAAAGAAATTGAGATTTCTACTTCATCAAATGCAATGGCTCTTATTCCTCTTGGACCTAGGGGTTTTCAAGTGTGCTCTACAAGATGGTGAAGTCAGAATTTGATTTGATCAAGTCTACAGTGAGATCCAAGCTCTTCATCAAATATGCAGGTGACTTTGGTAAAATAGAGATTAAGCATGCAATGTTTGGTCAAATCTTGTGTTTCTTGGCTTAATCCTCTACTAAACTAATTGCTATTGATGGCCTTGAAAGCATTTGAGCTCATTTGAACTCTAAGGCCTCAAATCTGGGCTCCCCGCATACTCTATTTTTTACACACAAAACAGAGAATTAATTTGCTAATCAGTGATTAATCAATGCTAGTCACTGTATTTTGGTGCAATTGAGGGTTCAAATTAACCATTAGGTATCTAATACATATCCCCATAACTTCAGATTGTAATTTGGAGATGGTTTGATACTCCAATCATTCCGTACAAATTGGTTACCCTTGATTTAATGTAATTTTTGGGGTAAAATTATGTTGATAAATTTGTGGTAATCATCACCCCTTGGTTAATGCATGTGAATCACAATCAAATTCAAGATTATTCACAGCCAGAGTTGCATTAGGGAATGTGCATAATAATGAATGCTATACGTATTATGTATTGGGGGCACATTACATTAGTGTGTAAAAATGGGATCAGACACTGCCCTTGTCTCCAAAATAAGTCAAGAGGTGAGACCTCCCACATAGATTTGGGTTTGCATTGCATAATGACACAAGATAAACATCAAAAGCCCAAAAGAACTGTTAATAAAACATTTAAACATATTGCTCACATGGAGCAAGAACTGACGGACAAGCTCATGGCCCCAGTCACATGAAAGAAGAAGAACATCTCTTTCCAAGAGGAAGATCCACACCGAGAAGAAGAGCTAAAGGAAGCATTGAAGGAATATATGGACGTGTGAAGAGAAGCTGCCACAATAAGAAGAGGAATATATGGACGTGTGAAGAGAAGCTACCACAATAAGAAGACTGAAAGAAGAGGAAGACATGGATGCATGAAGAGAAGCTGCCACCATGACAAGAAGACTGAAGACAAGAGAAGATGTGAGGCTCCAAGAAGTGAGGAGCCATGTGAAAATCTCAGAGAGAGAGAGAGAGAGAGAGAGAGAGAGAGAGAAACCCCACAACCCAATGTAGCCTACCCCAATAGAGTAAAACCACCTCTGAGCCACTGATAATGTAGGCCATGTGGTAGATGTATGTGTGAGCACTTTAGTCAAGGTCACGGGCACTTGTAGTAGCCTTGGACACATAGAGAGAGAGAGTGTCAAAGGACTATGAGTTTAGGGACTTGAGGCACTGGTCCCGGACTATCAAGTAAAAGGGAAACTTGGTATAGGGTCCAGGTGTGCTAGGAGTATTCACTTGAGGGGAGGTGTTAAAATATACAAGTGAATAGGGTGTGTGCGCGGGAACAAGCCCTTGGCTAGAGACTGTAAAAGAGAATTTGTAAATGTGAGAGAACCTGTGAAAAGGTGAGAAGTATCTACTGGGAGAGAATAAAGGGTAGCATGAGGAGATTTAGGAGGTGTGGAGATATTCTGGGAGAGGTGGAGAGAATCAAGCAAAAGAGGTGGAGTGAATCAAGGAGAAATCAGTGGTGGGATTGGATGCTTGGATGCAAACTCTATAAATTGAGGCATTGGCCTAATGAGAATTTGTTGGTTTTTGATTATCCATGCCTACATTAAGCTACCAAATTTGTTGGTTTTTGATTATCCATGCCTACATTAAGCTATCACTAATTATGTCTTCATTATCATCTAATCTCTTTGTTAATGATGTTGATTCTAGCATTTGATCCACCATAGCTCATCACATTGCTTTAATTTTAAGAAAAACAATACGTGAGTTTGAATTCATTTTTCCTTCTTAGCTTTTCAGAAACCTTCGAGGGCGCTGGCACGGCAAAAGCAACGTTAGCCTCTCGCGTGGGGTAGGGATCCACACTAGGGGTAGGGATCCACACTAGGGGCCTCACCCACGAATGTCCAGACAAGAGACTAGCTCGATGGTTCCTTCAAAACCAAACCCGAACCCGAAAAAACTTCCCTCACCCGGAAGGCACGGGCAATTCCACACTAGGAAAATCATCCAACGGGAGAATTGATCTAATGAGTCAAAGTCTTAACTAACCAACTGATCCGATTGAACCCGAAA
The DNA here is from genome assembly GCF_041138505.1 of Cibotium barometz. NCBI lineage: Eukaryota > Viridiplantae > Streptophyta > Polypodiopsida > Cyatheales > Cibotiaceae > Cibotium > Cibotium barometz. The sequence goes on along the minus strand of NC_141103.1, from coordinate 21,536,767 downwards.
GTCACAAGGCCAGATCAAGGAAGAGACTTGCACTTGGTCCATAGAATCACTAGTAACAGAAGACATGGAAGAAGTTCTTATCTAGGAGGTTTGTTGGTGGTGTTCTATAATACCGAAGAGGTATGGCAGTCTTGTGCCACTTGAGGCATACTAGGAAAGGCTTTCAGGTGATGGTTCTAAGGGATGATGATCCTCCAAGGGTGGAGTGAGAGTGCCAAACACAATAGTCAGTAACAAAAGACAACATAAAGTATTCAAGGGGTAGGGCATGAAGGGCTAGGGGACAAAATGGAACAGATGCATAGATCTTCATATCATATGTGGAGTCCATTTGGAGACCCAGCAAGGTTGCCATAGAAGGGAACAATGATAAAATTTAGAGTCCATGAAGAGAAAAAAAACAGATGTATGAGTGCCATCATCAAGTTTAGTAGAGGGGAATGTCATGTGCAAGACATTTGCATGCTCATTCCTAGGGTTGATCCTTGAAGGGCACAGTCGCTCCTCATATGGAGTAGATTTATTTTTAACCTTAATTTTGTCTAGATGTTTGTGAAAGGCCATTGGTCATTGTAATTATCATTGTCTAGAATTTTGTCATTGCCATTGGTCATATGTGTAGCACGTCTTGCACTTATCATTGATTGATGTTTGATCAAGGGCACTCAAGAAGTCATATACCATTTGGGATCACTTGCAAGGTATTGATCCTTCAATTGAAATTAACTAGGGTACTTGTTCAATTGACTGGAATCGCTTATTTTTGTGATGGTCCATGACAAGGTGGATCACGTGAAAAGAAATAGACATTCTCTCCATAACAACTAGAAAATTGGAGTGCATAGAGCTCCTTTGCTTGATGGAGAGAGAATTGCCTACATCATTTTGACATCCAAGTCCATGTGCTTATCCATCTTATTGAGGAGATAAAACTTGCTGGAGTTTTAAGCATACGATGGAGTTTTTAAGTCAGAAGATACATGGGAGTCTTGAAGGGATTTGTGCATCAAAGGGCAAGGTTGAAAGGATCTATGGTAGAGGGATGCTAGCAACATGAGTGGATGTACTATCTCTTTGAGTACTTGTAGCATGTGGATGATGAGGGGCCTCGTGCTTGGATGGCAGATGAATCAATCAAGTTATCAAAAAGGATTCCCACTACATCTCTCTTTTGTGACGAGCGAGAGAGTTTGAGTATTTTCATGCTCTATAATTCAAAATGCATGTAGAAATGGATCAAGGAGCATGATAAAGAATAACAAAATATGCAAAGAGGAGCCAAGAGGAGACAAGTGACTTCCACCATGCCAATGGCATGGATACAATATTGAGTGAGAAAGGCGCAAAAATAATTTCATAAAGTCACGTGTGAGGAGTTGGAACTAAGTCTCAGGTGTGATAAGGAGGTTAAATATCACATGACTATCTTTTATTATTAACATTACGTGTGTATGCTTTTATGATGTTTACATGCTCTACCTTTGTATTTTTAGGTTGGGGCATATAGCAATGTGTGGGCATATGGACAACATCTTTGACTTAAAATAGATCAATGATTGCTGTCTTACTCAAGATTCCTCTATTGTTGCATCAGAGGCACCTACATGAAACTTGTAACAAGCTTGGGAAAAGCATACAGTTTATATTTTGGGCAAGTTCAGCTACATTTAGAAAAAAGGAGAAAAGCATGGGATATAGAAGGCTAGTTGACTTCATCTTAAGGGCAATGGGGCTAAATGAGTAGAAGGGCAAGAAGGATTAGCATTCATGGAAATCTTTCTCTCCTATAGCACTGGCCATACAATTGGTAGGCTTTCTAATTTGATATTGTTTGGGGCTGATTTATGGACTATTTTTACACAGTTTTCAGGGTAGTTTTGCCTTTCTATCTGAAAAGAGACCTAGTCATGATCCTTGCTATTGTTTTGTGGAAAATCTGGTGCTATATGCACCACAACGTGGTTAATTATAAATGCTTATATCTAAAATAAAGACGATCCTATGGGGGGCTAGTTGTTCTGGCTTAGTGCAGTGTTATTATATTGTTTACAGCTCTTCCACTATGTTTTATCATTCTCTGTCTCGTATTTGAAGCATTAGTACATTGTTTTGGGTCCCCATTTTTGGTGCCAACTTCCAACTTGCTTATGGTCAAGCCAAAAAGTGCCCATGCTTGTTGTTGGTTTTCATCTATGTTAGCCAGCAAGCATGTAGGCTTTTTGGATTGGCCACCATAAGTGAGTTGAAAGAATAAAATATGCATCCCACTTGCAAATCGTCAACAAGCACAGTAAGTAGGCGATCTAGAGAGGCCAAGAAAGGCTCCTTTGGAGCAGTCTAGCCACAACATCTGAGATATCTACATTTTGGGGTAGTTACAGAGGTATGCACTTCTATGTTTTCATATCAGAAAGGGAGGGCTAAAGTGAAGAAAGACCAAGGACTTGGAAGAGGTACGAAGCGGGTCAAGCACACCATTTTCAACGATGAAGCTCCTTTGCTTGGGCTGTAAATTGGGACTAATTTTAGGGCTGTTTCCATCATAGGTGCTTTCTGGCTTTGACCATAAGCAAGTTGGAAGCCTAAAATATGCATCCAATTAGCTCATGGTCAAGCTAGAAAGCACCTTTGCTTGCCAGCTAATATAGATTGACTACATTGTGAGATTTACTCAAGGCAAACAGTATTTCCCTACTCACATGAGTTTTTCAAATGAATAAAATGCTATAATAAATATAAGCGCGAGTTCCCACATAACACATGAGATGCACATGATTCCAACATACACTATTAAACAAAGAATATGCATCACCATGCATTATCTCACTGATGCCTCATCAGAAGTGCCATCTCTTGAAGCAAGACCTTGTGGCTCCACCCCCTCCCCAAACGCGTTCTCTAGTTGGACGATGAAATACTTTTTTTAAATCTCATCCTAGTACTTACATTTGAAAGAAAACAATTCCTAGATAAAATATCATGCTATGTAAGAAATTGTAATTATTTGAAATGAATACATGCAATCAAATTGAAACTTATGCCCACATCTTGTGGATTATCGAAAAGTAAAGGTCTGCGTGGTATCTCATTTGGAAATGAAAAACGATGCCTCCATGAGTGGAAATGACACACCCCTCCCTGTCAATGGTACACTACACACCCACATCACCAATACAAGTGTAGAGTGCTATAGGCGATGGTGAGTCATGTGGAGCATCAAGTGGTGTTCGTGTGGCCACATGCGGAGGACTAGGCTCATCACTCCTACAAGAAAATATAAAATTGATTATTGGAAATTCACATAACATGCAAAGTCAAGCTTCATACCTCCATCAACGATGCCTCATTTGAACAATTGGATCAATGTGGGTAATGATGCCAAGCCCATGTGTATCTTGTATCTGGGCGTCTCTTGAAGAACCCTTGCAAGGGGATTCTGGCTGGGTGGATGTGTGCAAGTATTGTATAGTGGCCTCCAATGCTCCAACACTCAAGGCAACATACTCTGCCATGTCCTCCTGAATCTCCTCTCTCGATATGCCTATGCCGAGAGAGTGTGCAAAATCCTCTTGATGGCTATCAAGAGGCTCGCTTCCCCGAGGTCTGTCATGGATAAATGTGTCTATAAGCACGTCTAGTTCCTTTGAAATTAGACGCTTTTATAGATGCGTAAGTTACGGCTGCATCTATACAAGCCTCTATAAATGTGTCTATGAGCACGTCTAGCTTCTTTGAAATTAGACACTCTTATAGATGCGCTTATAGACATAGTCTACAACAATTTCCTATGAAGTTGCAATTGTGGACCTTGTAAAGAAAAACAAAATCTTCAATCCCCAAAAATATCATTGTATGGGCTAGCCAAAACTGAATCCATGGTTGTTGTGAAAGCAAGCTTGTGAAAGCAAGCCCTGACAACACATAGGAAGGTGCATACACTAGTTGGCTATCAAAAGGGGCTGCATACAGGGTTAAAGCAGTTAGTCAGCAGAAAAAAAAACCAGGTGACAGAAGCATGTTCGACCAGTGCATTTGGTTTCATACAGTCAGCGTGTTTATGGCGTGTTGGGGCTTGAAATAGAGAGCAGAGTTGCTACTATCTATTGATATGCTTTTATCAAATTCACAAAAACCAGCTTCGCGCCGGCTGTGCGCTGTCTGCAGCAAAAGGATTGAGTGGGAAATAGCAAAAATCCAGGAGTGATTCCCAATAATGTTTTCAGATAAGTCGTGTTTTTCTTTAATTTATTTATTTGACTACCTTTCAAACCTTAGAGGTTTTGTAAATCATAAGACCTTTCAAACCTTAGAGGTTTTGTAAATCATAAGACCTTTCGAACCTTAGAGGTTTTGTAAGTCATGAATGTCTGGATGCGAGGAGTTGTGATATTAAGGCACTGGATATCTGAATTGTTTCTACCCTAATGGAACCAGAGTGTAAGCTTCGAAATTTCTTAAAACCATGAGAACATGTTATAGATATGCCATATATTGTCTTGTACTTGTGAGTTGTTGAAATTTATAAACAGGTTTTCAGGTGATAAAGAACATTATGAGATGTTGGGAATGGTGACAGTGGATGTATGGAATGAAAAGGGACACATGTATGTTGGAAATACTTAAAGGTTATGTTATGCTTTCATGTGATTAGCTGGAAAGTTTTGGAAGAAGAAGCCACTGAATCTATGCTTGGAAAGGGATAAACAATTGGAGCACGAATTCAAGGATGGATTTGTCCTATGCCTTTTGGGAAATTTTGAATGTGAGTTTCCTTGTTAAGTTTGGCACCAACTCTCACAACTAGAAGTCTCGTACTTTCCTGGCTGTACCGCACACGTCACGACAGCTTTTTGGTGAACCCGACGTGAAACCGCTGGGGTGAGAGTGTGGTGAAATATACAGGGAAGCTATGGCTGAGAATTCTGAGGGTCAGGGGGTTTATTTTGACCCTGGAGTTATGCAGATGTTTCAGATGTCTACCATGTACATGCAACAACAACAAGCTGCTGAAAGAGGATAAATTTGTACGATCAAAGCATTACAATCAATTGTGAAAAAGATGGATCAATTTGATGGGAAGGACATTACAAAGTACCTGCGCAATTATATAAAAGAGATGGAGCTAAACAGGGTGACTGAGGAGGACATGGTTCGAAGTTTCGAGCTGGTATGTGTTCCTAAAATAAGAGAGCGCATAAAAGGATTGCAGACAGCACATGGTGGCAGAAATTGGGAAGAGTTCAAGCTTGCTTTAAAGGATGAATATTTTATGGAGGATTCTGAGCGAGTGACCAAACGAACTTTCTTGGAATGGGTCACAAAATCTAAAATGGGAATTTCTGCCACACAAAATTGCTCAGAGAGTTTGAGAAGCGTTATGCCCAGTTGTCAAGGATAGAACGTGCAACTTTGGACAGAGAAAAGACAGAGCTCTTCTTACAAGCAGCTGGGAAAGATCTCCAGGAGAAATTGGAAATCCTCCTTGAGGATAAGGATACAGAACAGGGATTAAAGAGTGATTGGAATGATGTTGAGGATGCAGTTACTATGTTAGCAAAGCGGCAGCGGAGGAGGGATAAAATGGTGATGGGCTCTGCAACCCCCATAACTACTGTCACCCCTGAGAATCTATCCAAACCAGCTGCTAGAATTCCAAAGATAGATGGACCGATGGATGAGCTTTTCAAGGGTATGCGTGACTTAAAATTGAAGATGTCCAGGATTGAAGAAAAAGGTCTACCATTGGGGCAGGCTTCTATGCAAAGGCCTCAAAGCAAAGAAGGGTTTACATATAGATGCATATGGTGTGATGACCCAGAGCATGCAAAGAAAGATTGTGCTAGCTATAAAGAAGCCCTTAAAAATCAACTTGTGTTTTTAAAAGATGGGAAAATCCATCTTACAGAGACTGGTCTTCCATTGAGTACAAACTTTGGAAAAGGAGGGATGAAAAAGCTGGTAGAGGATATGGCTGCTAGTCATGCCATTTCTATGGTTGAGGCAGTAACCTATGGATTAAAGGTTGGTCAATTAAAGCAGGGATTTGAGAATGATGAGGATTATGAGAATGAGGATTTTTGGCCATCAACAATGGAATTAATTGCGTCAAAGAAAGTGTCAAAGCAAGCTTTGCATGAGGCAGGTGATTGTATACGACTTGAGACTTGCTGGGAGGAGCCTGTGGATTCTTTATCCATTCATGCCTATATTGCCAAATGCCAAAATAATGAGGCACAGGTAGAGGAGAAGCGTAAAAGGGAAAATGAGGAAGGAGGGACATCAAAAAGAGTTACACGTGGAAGTGAAAAGAAGGATCCTGGGCCATCACATATGCCTCCACAGCATAGCAGACCTCCACAGGATGTTTCAATGGAAGAAGTGCCAGCAAAAATGAAGGAGAAGGGTAAAGGGAAAAGTCCACTCTACAAGCTTCAATCTGATATTGAAGTTGCAACAGATCTGAAAAAGGTACTTGAAGAAAGGATTCTAAACAGCAGGGTGGAATTCACACTAGGGGAAGTCTTGGGGATTGCAAAGAAAGAATTTCATGATGAGATAATTGATATTATACGAAGAAAAAGGCAGTCCATAATTGATTCTATTCCATCACAAGGGGAGGCAAGCACTTCCAAGACTCATGGAGTACAGGTACAGAAAAAGGAAGAGAGAGAAAATGTGGTGGAATGTAATCACTCTGCTGATGGGGCACGACAAGTGCGCTTTGTGGAAGAGGATGATGAAAAAGAAGTTCTTACAAAAAGTCATTACTCCAGGAGCCATTGGGCAAGAGCAACCACTGAAACCCTTGTCAAGATAGGTGATTTGGAAGAGCCATATGTCGCTCTAATTGATCATGGGTCTGAAATAAATCTTATGGCTAAAAATCTCTACAACAAATGTAAGTGGCCAATGGATGTGGATCATGGGTGGATGATTAAAGCAGCTAATAACTCATCTGGAGAGCTTTATGCAGCATGTCCAAATGTAAGGGTAACTATAGGGGATGTGAAGGATGATCAGAATTTCTTTGTTCAAGAGATGTCATCGTATCCCCTTATCCTTGGGCAACCCTACATTACAGCTGTAAGGATGGAAACAAAGGTTTTGGATGATGGTTCAGCATATGCAAGAATAAGGAGTAAAGATGGCAAAAAAGCTGTTCAGTTTTTGACAGTTTGCATTAATCATGAAAGGAATCGTGAGTCTCTTCGGGCACAGTCACTCCCAAAGATAAACAGAGAGTTCATGAATTACAGGGAGATGAGGGATTTTGGCCAGGTGCCATTGTAAAGCGGGATTCCAATGGTATAAGGGGAAATGAGTTCTCGCAGGACTCAATCAATGTAAATAGCTTTTCAGCAAATTTTCAGGGATTCTCCAGCTATGGGTCACTGGTTTTTGTAAAAAGCAAGGATTTGAAGCGTGGTATGCAAAAACATATACAAAATGAACAAAAAAGTTTTGAGCAGTGTGGTCTTTTGGGGAAGAATGAGTTTATTTCAGGGGTGCTTGATGAGGTGTCATTTGTAGATACTATGGATGTGCTTTTTGATATGGGAAGAGCATGCTTACAGGGTGGAAATGAAATGATAGAGGTGTCATCTGTGGAGATGTATGATATAATCCAGGAATTTGAGGGGGTGGAATGTAAAAACATGAATTGTGAGATGGATGCTCATGTTGATACAAAGTACAAAACGGTTGCAAAGAAGGTGAAACCAGTTGCCTTGCCCTTGCCACCAGGAAGCAAGGAGAAGATAGATGAAGCTTCTATGCAACCAAATCTTAGAGATCCGAAGAAAATTGGGCATAAATTTACTCAAGAAACTCTAAAAGAGCTGAAGATTGGTGAGAAGGATTTTCTGTTGCCAGTTGAAAGGGAATGCTTTGAGGAGATGCTTGTAAAACATGGGAAAGCCTTTGCTTTTCAGCCGCATGAGATAGGCTGTGTTGATCCAAGTGTAACAGCACCAATGGTGATCTTTACTGTTCCACATGTGCCCTGGAACCTGCGGCCAATTCCAGTACCAAAGGCTCTCTTGCCAAAGTTGATGGAATTACTAAAGGAAAAGATTAGGATGGGAATCTTGGAGCCTTCATGTGCCCCATATTCCAACAGATGGTTTACTGTACCAAAGAAAAATGGGACGTTGCGCTTTATTCAAGACATGCAACCTGTAAACAAAGTCACAATCAGGAATGTGGGAGCAGTTGTGGATGAGTTTGCAGAAGCATTTGCAGGGAAAGCTATATACTCTATGGGTGATCTGTATTCGGGATATGATCAGTTCCAGCTGGATATACAAAGCAGGGACTTGACCACAATGAGAACTCCTTTGGGATTAGTAAGGATGTGTACCTTACCACAGGGAGCCACCAACTCAGTGGCACATATGATGAATGGAATGAATAAAGTCTTACGAGACTTCATACCACAAAAAACTATGCCATTTTTGGATGATGTGCCAATAAAGGGCTGTGATGATGAGAAAGACAAAGATGAGGATTTGGATTCAAAAGGGTGCCGCAAGTTTGTGGCAAATCATATAAAGGATTGTCACATGATTCTATCCAGGCTTGAAGAAGTGAATCTTACTTTATCTGGGCTGAAATCAGTGTTTGGGGTTGGTGAAGTGCTAATAGTGGGACATCTTTGTAGTACTAGTGGACGCCGTCCTTGTCCAGCCAAGATAGATGCAATACAAAGAATGAAAGAAACATGCATTAATGTTACAGAGCTGAGGAGATTTCTTGGAGCATGTGTCTTTTATGTTATTTGGATCCCACATTATGCACATGTAGCAGATCCTCTTTATCAACTTTTGAGGAAAAATCAAAAATTTTTGTGGAGTGCAGTACATATTAAAGCTATGCGGAAGCTGAAATATTTGCTCCAATCATCACCCATTTTGAGAAAGGCAGATTATGAGTGTGGCAGGCCTATGATTGTTACAGTTGATACTAGTCCTACTGGGATAGGATGGGCAGTAGGGCAAGATGATGAGGATGATCATAGGTATGTAATTAGATTTGGAGCAAAGGTATTAAGCTTTCGGCAACGAAAGTATCCACAGATCAAGAGAGAATTATGGGGGATAGTCACTGCTCTAAAATGTGAAAAAGAATATCTTATTGGGGCATCTGTACTTGTGGAAACTGATTGCTTGCCACTTCTTGGGATGATAGCAAGTTGTACCACTCCAGATATTGCTATGCTTAGGTGGATTGCTTATATCAAGTCACTAAATCCTGAGTTTGAGCATATTGTGGGAAAAGATAATCCAGTGCAGATATGCTATCAAGAGCCAGGTATGAAGATGAGAAAGAGATGATTAGTGACATTGATGATGTGGGTACAAAGTTCTATACTACAGCATATGCCAAAAGGGATCATATTTGCCTATCAAATGCACTTGAGTCTTTTATTGAGGAAATATATGAAGGAGATTGGTTGCTTATTGGTCAATATTTGAGTACTCTGACAAGGCAAGAAAATTGGTCTGACTCAAAATTTAAGAGGATCCGCAGAAAAGCATATGGTTATTTCCTAAAGGATGGGTATCTCTGGAAGCATCCTAAGCAGAGGAATGCTATGCCACAGAGAGTCATATGTGATAAAGAGACTCAAGGAAAGCTTGTGAAAGAATTCCATGAGAGTCTCTGGGCTGGGCATAGAAGTGTGTGGGCCACCTTTACCAAAATAAAGGAAAAATATTGGTGGAGAGGAATGTACAAGGATATTTCCCAATATGTGGAAACATGCATAGTATGCCAAATGTACTCAAATGTGCGGCATCGTGATGGCTTGCAACCAACCTACCCACCTGCCATGCACTACAAATGGGTAGTGGATCTAGTTACAATGCCTTTGGGAATTTGGCAGATGCGGTATATAGCACTTGCAAGAGAAGATTTGACAAATCAGGTAGAAGGGCGTGCTCTTAGAACAAAGAGTACGGAAACAGTATGCAAATTTCTCTTGGAAGATGTGATCTGCCGATATGGTTGTGTTGGGAAAATAACAGCCGATAGGGGTGAGCTAGATGTTGAAGAAGCAAGGGAATTCTTTTCTAGAATTGGTATCAAACTATCCGTAACATGTGCTTACAATCCTGAGGGCAATGGAAAAAGTGAGCGAGTACATCCTCCAATCATTAAAGCTTTGGCTAAGGCATGTAGAGAAAGAATGAGAGAGTGGCCAAAGCTGCTACCATATGCCTTGTGGGCTGACCGTACAACTCATAGCTCAGTGACAGGATACATGCCTGCAGAATTGATGTATGGTCAGAAGCCAGTGATGCCAGTTGAAGAAGTAATTCTAACTTGGAATGTATTGCCCTGGGTGGAAGGATTGAGCAGAGATGACCTCCTTGCATTGCGAATAAGACAGTTGGAGAGGAGGCCTGAAGATGTAGAGCTTGTTAAAGCTCGCTTGAAAGATGCAAGGCTGAAAAATAAAGAAAGATTTGATAGTAGACACAGACTCCGGCCAAAACCTATTGAAGAAGGTGATTGGGTTCTAATGTATGACAGTAGCCTTGACAACCAATTCACTGTTCAAAGAAAATTTGCAAAAAGATGGTTTGGCCCTTACATTGTCAAGCATGTGCATGGAAATGCCACGTATACTCTGTGTGAGCTTGATGGAACAGAAATAAAGAATCTTGTGGCTGGCAAAAGAATCAAGATATTTAAAAGAAGGCATGATAAATATCCTTTTGATTCACAAGAGATTCAGGATGAGAGGCTTGACAGTGGTGGTATGGATATGGTTGAAGAGGAAGAGGATGATCTTCCTGGAACTGCAGAAGATGAAGACGACATCCAGTTATATGTGGACCTTGATGATGATTTGGCACATACCAGAGGATGTGCAGGTTTAGAGGGGGTGGATGTCGTGCCATGGCACGTCTATGATGTGAAACCGTGCATGTGAGGCCATCAAATACACATGAGGTTATGTGCCATGACGAGTCATTATATGATGCCTAAGTATATATGTTCATATTGTAGATAAGGTTCAATAAGATGAGCTGAGGCTGAGCCAGGTTTCGAAGCCCTTGACAGTGTGGTGTGAATTGTGGAGGATTTTTTTTTATGCTTATGGAGAATTTCGGAGCTAGCAGATACCTTGTGCCTTGATAGGACTGGATTATGCTTGTGGTTCGACTGCTTTATTGATTCCATAAGATGGTGAATTGCTCATAAGCTGTGCCTATCATGGTTGAGTTGATATTAGCACTGAGACAGAGGACTTTATGGTACATAATGGTTGGGTTCTTGATCGTATGCTTTACATGGCAAGATCATATGTGCAATAAGGATGCCAAATGGAGCTTCTTTTGATGAGGCGTGAGAAAAATCCTTAGCAAGGTTATGGTGAAAAGGAGTTTGATTATATATATATATATATATGGTCAACACTCCAAAATAAAGGAAAAAGGTCAACACTCCAAAATAAAGGAAAAAGGAAATAGTAGGCGCAGCGTGGAAATGAAAAATGGGAAAAAACGTATTTTTAGCTGCAAAAGGTGGATGGCGCCGACTTCCTCACGGGAATGAGAGAAAAAACTTGAGAATTGGGGCGCGATTTATCAGAAGAAGTCTGCAGAAAAAAAAAACCAGGTGACAGAAGCGTGTTCGACCAGTGCGTTTGGTTTCATACAGTCAGCGACTGTTTATGGCGTGTTGGGGCTTGAAATAGAGAGCAGAGTTGCTACTATCTATTGATATGCTTTTATCAAATTCACAAAAACCAGCTTCGCGCCGGCTGTGCGCTGTCTGCAGCAAAAGGATTGAGTGGGAAATAGCAAAAATCCAGGAGTGATTCACAATAATGTTTTCAGATAAGTCGTGTTTTTCTTTAATTTATTTATTTGACTACCTTTCAAACCTTAGAGGTTTTGTAAATCATAAGACCTTTCAAACCTTAGAGGTTTTGTAAATCATAAGACCTTTCGAACCTTAGAGGTTTTGTAAGTCATGAATGTCTGGATGCGAGGAGTTGTGATATTAAGGCACTGGATATCTGAATTGTTTCTACCCTAATGGAACCAGAGTGCAAGCTTCGAAATTTCTTAAAACCATGAGAACATGTTATAGATATGCCATATATTGTCTTGTACTTGTGAGTTGTTGAAATTTATAAACAGGTTTTCAGGTGATAAAGAACATTATGAGATGTTGGGAATGGTGACAGTGGATGTATGGAATGAAAAGGGACACATGTATGTTGGAAATACTTAAAGGTTATGTTATGCTTTCATGTGATTAGCTGGAAAGTTTTGGAAGAAGAAGCCAGTGAATCTATGCTTGGAAAGGGATAAACAATTGGAACACGAATTCAAGGATGGATTTGTCCTATGCCTTTTGGGAAATTTTGAATGTGAGTTTCCTTGTTAAGTTTGGCACCAACTCTCACAGCTAGAAGTCTCGTACTTTCCTGGCTGTACCGCACACGTCACGACAACGTAAGTGTCATGAAGATTAAGGATTTCTTGAAATAACATCACATCATGAGAATGACTTTAGAACTGATCAAACTACTCTTTGCGTGTCGATGATTTTCACACCAAATGGTAATGACTCACTCTTAACTATGATAAACATTTTGTGCTTCGTTGTTGCTAGAAACTATCATGGTCTTGAAAGACAAGAGATCCTAGATGAGTACTTCCATAGTACACAATAAAGTGGTGTGAAGCTGCTTCACCACCACCGTTGGCCATAAAATCTCCGTTGCTTTGCCTACTCCAACTTGTGCAAGCACACCTCACTCATGGACTAAACATCTAAGATAGATACATCGTCAATGATAGCTCATGGACCCTCATTGAGTTTCTTGCACTGCATGATACATTTGCATTCTTCATGAGTAGGGTACTACATTACATAGTGAGAATGCATCATACACTCTAAATTGTTGAGGCCCATGCACGAAAGTCTTACACAAGAACACTCAAAACAACAAAGGGAAGATAATAAAAAGAAAAATCATGTGGCCCTCTCCAAGATTTTAATCACTAACGTGAAAGCCCGAATTCCTCACGGCCTTCTAGCTCCTCAATGGTGTGATTGTTCTTGATGATGAATTACAATCACACAACCCTTGTCAAAAACAATACAAGCTATGCACATGCCTTCTCCTCCAAATCTTTAATCTCCAATTTTGCTGATTCACCTTTAATCGCAAACATACAGAGCCTTCTCAGTCTCTCAACTTCAACCTTGTAGTCAAGGTCCAAGATAATGCACCTCAAAATAGCAAACAAAGCACAAAAAGATGTTGAAACAGCCCAAAGAGGAGCTATAATTCACCAGAAATGAAGAAATATGTAACTAAAGTTGGTGATCAAGGCATAAAGACCATATTAGGGAGTTTGGGAAAATCCCATTACTTTGGGAATTTTCTTTTCAATTTACTTTTTGGTGTATTTTGAGCATACTGATTCCAAAGTTTTTGGAGAATGAAAACTTAGAACCTACTCTTTAAGATCTTTCGAATGATATATCACATGAGGGGGTTTTGACAAAAGCTTGAAAGGGTTTACTGTACCCCTCTTTTTTTAATCTTGCAAAATGGGAAATGGGATTTTCAAACAATTAGATCCAATCTTGAAAGAAACAACTCTAACCAAGCTACTAAAAGGTAAAGCCTATCATCATCTTCGAAAGTCAACTCTGTAGATAAAATCCATAGCACAAAATCAAACAAAAGGATCAACTTCTTTAGTGAGAGGGATTACAAAAGTTAATGCTCAAGCCTAAAGAATACCTTGTATCTAACTAGTTGACATTGACAGGGTCATTTTTGGAAAAAGACATGAAGAATAGCTCAGCAACTCTAACAAAAAGAGGAAGTGGCTCGTTTCTCTTTTACTCGGTATACTCAACATTTCCAACTATATGTCATTTTTTGAGTCACAGATTATTTGTATGGAAGAGGGGGCATCTATCATGTAAATTTCTCTCAAAGTTCTACTCCATCCATGCAGCATTGTACACTAACATGCAAGCACTTTGCTCCATACTTCGAACCTGAACATCAAAAGCCCTCCCCAGCACTCAACTCTTTCTTGCACCACATGTTATTTAGGTTTTGTGTTGTATATAAGCAAGAAAGTGCTTGCACAATTTAAGAACATGCATTAAGCACCTTTGCTTTTTTTCAGCTATGCACATGCATTAACAGTGACATCATCTCTGCCCTCAACTTGGACTATCCATACACACATCATTTCAATGAAGTCCGTCATGAGAAGTTGAGGCTTTTGATATGGATTCATGATCTTGTTCATGGTGCCACTTAATGGTGAAACATACCCCATATTCTATTCAATTTAATTAATCATAAAAATTAACAATATTTCTTAAATATTTAAAAATCACATCAGAATTCATGAGAAAGAAGAGATTTATCCAATAACCATAATCGTTTCTAATTTTGATCAATCCAAAAATAATAATAATTGTTAATACAATTACGTAAATCTAGAGATATTCACCGATAAAAAATCCAGTAAATCTAGGGCTTTCTCCGCCGATGCCCATCCACCCAACCTCCATAGTAGATGTCGCAACTATCTCGAGTATGCCTCCTTCTTGATCTTGTTCTCTCTAGGTTCTACCACAAGGCTCCCAGAGGGCTTTAGTCCAGGTGGGTAAATAATATTGGCTGGCCTGAATCTCAAAAATCTCTCTTCCTATACAAAATCACATCAAGGCTCTAAAAAGATAGCCTTAAAAATAGCCCTCGAAAATTAGTTGGATTACCATACACAAAAAAGATAAAGATAACAATCTTTTCTAAAAACATGTTCTTTAACCAAAATAGAGCTAATACATGGAAAGTGGTGTTAGATTCATTTCACGAATACCAACCAAACTATGAGGAATATCTGAATGGTCCAAACAAGGACTTTGTTCATCGTATTATGATATTCTTTCTTTTATTCTTTTCTATAACAAATAAAGTTATCTACGAAATCGTTATTGAAAATTAAAGGTCAATTTGGTATTCAGACCCTATTTTAGCGCTCGTTACATCTATGTTTACTATGTAAAGCCCCTTACAAGTTTCCTTTAATCTAAACTACCCACTGTGACCCTCTTATACATTATCTAACATGGTTAGTTATGGTATGGAAATCACTTACAAATGACAGCACAAAACGACATCTCTATTTGTGACCAAAATTAATCTTTTATGTCCTCTAAGTATTTCCCACTTTTCAATATTAAATGTAGATGCTAAAAATCACCAAGTCAAATAGTCCAAAAAAATACGTACACATGAGAACATTACAAATATTGTCATATTAATTTCTTACAAATATTGCTACATATATCTTTGCATTTGTTTGAAAAGTCACTAAAAATAGTTGATTAAGACTATGAGAACTAAAAACACTTGAGGTTTTTTCAAAATTCACATTAAACAAAAAACAAAAATAAATAAAATATGCTTTTGAACATCTTTATCTTCCTGTATATCGATGCAAATTTTGATGCTCTTTTTTATCATCCACAATGGTCTACGTAAAGTTTTGTTTGAGTGACATGGAATTAAACTACTAGTGATCCTTGCCACGAGACTGAAGACTCATGCTTGGGCTGTATGAGAAAATTTTATCGTTTGCAATTAATTGTTCCCTCTTTTATACTCGTCTACCATTTCCATCAAAGATTTCAATTTGTACTCAACATTTTCTCCTAGACCCTTTGTAGACTGTCAATTGTCATCAAAATAGAGTACCTATAAGTATTTTGTAGGTTTAAAAGAAAAGTATGTAGATCTAGATTGATTCATTACACCATAAATGATCACAAGGTATTGACATACTTATTGCAATTCATTACATGGAAATCGGGGCAACATACACTACTATAAGGTGTTAAAAATATAATGCATAGTATTTATAGTATTTATTCTTAAGAGGAAACAAACTAATGAGCAAATATATGTTGGTCGAAATCTCTAGCACACTTCCAATGATGTAACCTTTACACTGAAGTCCCAAAGGTCCTTGGCAAGTTTTGAATCATTTGCGATCTTGCTTGGCTCGGCCTCTTGACAGTTGTCAAAGTACTTTCCAGTTTTAGTGTTGATAGAAGGATGAAGAGCAAGAAGGCATTGAGTAGCAGCACCCTGTGTGAGAAAGCCGCACACCAAATGATCATTACTCTCTAACCCCTCTCTTTTTTTCTCACGCACACAAGCACAACTTCTTTCACTCAAGTCAAGATTGATTTTTACTAACCTGGGAGATAGATTTCCTAAATATGGGTGTGCTTTTCTCAACATCCTTAATCATTTGTTGCACTGCACATTCAAGAGTCCAGAAGTATCAATGAGCTGTAATTGAAACTAGCTTAAGGATCCATAATTATAAAAGGCAAGGAAAGTGTATAATAGGTAGTGACATGTTTCTTGGGGGACGTAGGTGGCGAGGTTTGTACTAAGAATGGTTCCAGGGTGAACAGCGTTAGGGACCACATTGACTCCCTCTTCCTGTAGCATCCAAGAGCGTTTATTATAACCATGTATTAGAGATATTGGTGCTCAGCTGGGCATAAAATGTGTGAAGGTAATAGAAACCTGGAATCTCCTGGCGAGTTCCTTTGCATGGAGAATGTTGGCGAGCTTGGATTGTCCGTAAGCACACCAAGGATCGTAGCTGTGTTGTGGCATGGAAAGAGATCATAATTAGATAGATGGGATGGCAGCTTAGCAGCTACCCATTAGTCTATACAGATTTATAATTGATACATTTACCTTGACTTGTTGGTAAGTTGATCTTAGCGGATGCCGCCGGGATAGGAGAATACAGCGTGGCCCACGGATGACATGTTTTCACGACCCTGCCTTGAATGCTAGTGCCACTGGCCGCCCTCCTCAGACCATCCAGCAGAAGGCTCGTCAAGAGAAAAGGGCCTGTTTCCAAAATTTTATTTCACTTTGGATTAGAGCTACTATAGTGGCCTGTTTTAGTTGATCAGCTTATAACTAACCCGCTTACCAATGTGATTAGTGGCGAACTGCATCTCGAAGCCATCTGCTGGGATCTTGAAAGGGCAAGCCATGATGCCGTCATTGTTGCTGTTAATTATACATCGCGTGTTGATTAATTATTAGCATTAATTGATCAAACCAGATCAGCTATGATTGCTGCAGTCACAGAAAAGGTAATATTATTACATGAGGATGTTGAGGGGTAGCTTCAAAGCCTTGAAGTTTTGGCAGAAGGTGCAGACAGAGGCTATGGAGCTAAGTTCTAGTTGCAGCACGTGCAATATTCCTAAAAAGGTTTCAAATCCTAGAGATAAATGTAGCACTGATGTACAGCCAGTGTGTCACATAGTAGTGCAAGGTGCATGTGAGAACATATATCGCTCAAACTTGTTAATATGTCTTAATGCATTGTTCCTCTCTAAGAGACTCCCAAGACCTTTGTTCATAAAAAAATTACTTGGACCTCTGATAGAAACTCAATACGTACCTTTTTGTTAATGTATGCTCTTATGTGTGTGTGTGTGTGTGTGCATGAGAGTTTGTCAGATGAATTTTATCACTTATGGCCAATCCACCAAGCCTATATGCTTACTAGCTAACATAGAATGAAATATTGATTGAAACCTCCTTCTTTTATTCCTATAGGCATCCACGAGACAGGCGAGCCTCTTGATAGCCATCAACACGATTTTGCACACTCTCGGCATATCGAGAGAGGAGATTCAGGAGGACATGGGAGAGTACGTTGCCTTGAGTGTTGTAGCGCTGGAGGCCACTATAACAATACTTGCACACATCCACCTAGCCAGAATCCCCTTGAGAGGGTTGTTCAAGAGACGTCCAGATACAAGATAAACAGGGGCTTGGCGTCATTACCCACATTGATCCAACTATTGAAATGCGGCATCATCGATGGAGGTATGAATCTTGACTTTGCATGTTATGTGAATGTCTAATAACCAATTTTATATTTTATTGTAGGAGTGATGAGCCTAGTCCTCCGCATGCAGCCACACGAATACCACTTGATGCGCCACATGACCCACCACCGCACTTGTAGCACCCTACACTTGTATTGGTGATGTGGGTGTGTAGTGTACCATTGGCAGGGAGGGGTGTGTCATTTCCACTCATGGAGGCATCATTTTTCATTGCGAGATGAGATACCACGTAGACCTTTACTTTTCGATAATCCACAAGATGTGGGCGTAAGTTTCAATTTGATTGCATGTATTCATTTCAAATAATTACCATTTCTTAAATAGCATGATATTTTACTAGGAATTTTCTTCTTTCAAATGCAAGTACCAGGACGAGATTAAAAAATTTATTTCATCGCCCAACTATAGAACGTGTTTGGGAGGGGGTGGAGCCACAGGGTCTTGCTTGAAGAGATGATGCTTCTGATGAGGCATCGGTGAGATAATGCACGGTGATGCATATTCTTTGTTTATTAATGTATGTTAGAATCATGTGCATCTCATGTGTTATGTGGGAACTCGCTCTTATATTTATTGTAGCATTTTATTCATTTAAAAAACTTATGTGAGTAGGGAAATACCGTTTGCCTTGAGTAAACTCACAATGTAGTCAATCTATATTAGCTGGCAAGCATAGGTGCTTTCCGGCTTGACCATGAGCTAGTTGGATCCGTATTTTACTCTTCCAACTTGCTTATCGTCAAGGCGGAAAGCACCTATAATGTAAACTACTGCCCTGAAATCAGCCCCAATTCACAGCCCAAGCAAAGGAGCTTCATTGTTGAAAATGGTTTGCTTGACCCGCTTCCTTGCTACCTCTTCCAAGTCCTTGGTCTTTCTTCACTTTAGCCCTCCCTTTCTGATATGAAAACATAGAAGTGCATACCTCTGTAACTACCCCAAAATGCAGATATCTCAGATGGTGGCTAGACTGCTCCAAAGCAGCCTTTCTTGGCCTCTCTAGATCGCCTACTTACTGCTTGTTGACGATTTGCAAGTGGGATGCATATTTCATGCTTCCAGCTCGCTTATGGCCAATTCGACAAGCCTACATGCTTGCCGGCTAACATAGATGAAAACCAACAACAAGCGTGGGCACTTTTTGGCTTGACCATAAGCGAGTTGGAAGCTGTCACCAAAAATGGGGACCTAAAACAATAGACTAATGAAAACACAGTGGAAGAGCCATAAACAATATAATAACACCGCATTGAGCCGGAACTACAGGCCCCCATAGGAACGTCTTTATTTAGATACGAGCTTTTATAATTAATCAAGCTGCGGTGCATATAGCACCAGATTTTTCCACAAAACAACAGCAAGGATCATGACCAGGTCTCTTTTCAGATACAAAGAAAAAACAACCCTGAAAACTGTGTAAAAACAATCCATAAATCAGCCCCAAACAGTATCAAATTAGCAAGCCTACCAACTGTATGGCCAGCGTTGTAGGAGAGAAAGAGTTGCACGACTACTAACCCTTCTGGCCCTTCTACTCATTTAGCCTCATCCCTCTTAAGATGGAGTCAACCAGCCTTATATAGCCCATTCTTTTCTCCTTTTCGCCAAATGTAGCTGAACTGGCCCAAAATATTAAATATGTTGCCTTCATTAAAGATATGTGAACCCACTAACTTAAAAGCATTATCTCACTTCGATAAATAAAATCCCATACTGCTCATCTATTGTAGTTGTCCCCTTCTAGAGCTAAACATTGCAAGTAAATGCTTCAGCTTTCTTTTGTGGGAAATTTCCGTTCACACCTTGGTTCTGCTCAGTGTATGAAACACTGATCAAGACTGTTGAAGGGAACAAATAGTTACAGAAGAAAATTGCTATACATCCGAACCTAAAAATACAAAGGTAGAGCATGTAAACATCACAAAAGCATACACATGTAATGTTAACAATAAAAGATAGTCATGTGATATTTGACCTCCTTGTCACACCTGAGACTTAGCTCCAACTCCTCACGCGTGACTTCATGAAATTCGTTTGCACCTTTGTCACTCGATCTTGTATCCATTCCATTGGCATGGTGGAAGTCACTTGTCTCCTCTTGGCTCCTCCTTCGCATATTTTGTTGCCATTCTTTATCATGCTCCTTGATCCTTTTCTACATGCATTTTGAATTATAGAGCATGAAAGTACTCAAACTCTCTCGCTCGTCACAAAAGAGAGATGTAGTGGGAATCCCTTTTGATAACTTGATTGATTCATCTGCCGTCCAAGCACGAGGAGCCTCATCATCCACACGCTACAAGTACTCAAAGAGATAGTACATCCACTCATGATGCTACCATCCCTCTACCATAGATCCTTCTGACCTTGCCCTTTGATGCACAAATCCCTTCAAGACTCCCATGTATTTTCTGACTTAAAGAATCCATCGTATAATTAAAACTCTAGCAAGCTCTATCTCCTCAATAAGATGGATAAGCACATGGACTTGGATGTCAAAATGATGTAGGCAATTCTCTCTCCATCAAGCAAAGGAGCTCTATGCACTGCAATTTTCTAGCTGATATTGAGAGAATGTCTATTTCTTTTCACGTGATCCGTCTAGCCATGGACCATCAAAAAAATAAGCGAGTCCAGTCAATTGGAAACAAGTACCCTAGTTAATTTCAATTGAAGGATCAATACCTTGCAAGTGATCCCAAATGCTATATGACTTCTCTAGTGCCCTCGATCAAACATCCATCAATGACAAGTGGCAAGACGTTCTACACATATGAATTTTTGACATCAACAACATGTTAATGATAAAATGTCAAGAAGGATAGTTAGAAACATAGCCTACCTTTAGGAAGTTATGCCAATCGTGCATCTTTAAAATAGAAATAGTAGTATCATCCATAGTACACCTGTTTCACATTGATGCGTCATAGCATGTAGGTGTATGTATCATCCATAGTAAACATGTTTCACAAAACGATGCATCATAGCCCATAGGTGTATGTAATAATCTCATCCTCTTATTGATTGTGTTCATTATATCTTGCTTTGTAAGCACCCATGAAGGTATAAGTACTCTTTCCTATCTCAATGTTAAAAGGCCATAAAGATGGTTTAGAGTTCTATTCCTTTAAGTGTGCTCTTGCAGCCTCTGAATATTTCAATCCCACAAGGTGTTTCGAGAGAGAGTGTGAAACATTTTTGAAAATGGGCATCTGGTCAAGAAGATGAGTAATCTTCAAATCTTTCTAATACTCCAAACTATACCGGCATGAAATATAAGGTGCTATTGATTTTTCCCCTCTAGCTTTAGGATAATCTTCCTCTTCCTTGTCTCTTGTAAGCTCTACGTCTGGATCTATAAGAGGCCCAATTGTCCACTCTCTATATCAGTCCCATAGGAATAATTTGTACTAGAAAAGGTCCTTTATCAACCCTACCATTGAAATGTCTTACTTGTGTTCTAGATTTCCAACATGTGTAATATGGGAAGAAATCGTCTATGTTGAAGATATATATTTTTGTTGAGATATCTTCTATATTTGGATCGCAGCCAATCACTACATGGCAAAGATATCTTCTATATTTTGGATCATAGCCAATCACTACATGGCAGAGATGCCTTATAACCCTTGGTTGATAGACCTACAAAAAAAATTTGATGTCTTGGTGAAATTGGAGTTCCAGAGAGTACTCTCAAATTCAAACAATGATGAAAAGCCATAGGTAGGATAGTCTTGATAGTCCAAGCTAGAATGCCATGAAGCTCAAAGCTTTATTCACCTGTAGACTTGGACATGTCAAAAATCACCTTTATATTTTTTCATAGTTGTTGTTTGTAGATCTTTGATGAGCAGTGCCAGGTACATGTTGATGTCTTCCACTTCGCATTTTCCTATATTCATGTGTTTTATCAATTACATCTTTCAAGAGATTAAGCGGATGAAATTTAGGCATCAATTTACTTTTTCACATACGTGAAATTAGTAAAAATAATATTAACTTCTCCTTCTTTATGGACATGAATGGTGGCAAGGTGTAGTTGATGAGAGTACTTAATCATGTCAAGACGAGTGAGATTGGAGGTTAAGGATGAGCAAGGTTGCACTTAATCATGTCAAGAGGAACCCTCATAGATGTTTTTGAGCTCTTCATCTCATAGATATCTTTCACAGGGATCATCAAGAAATTCATTCATGCCATCATCATTATGTTGCTCATCATCAGGTTACTCTACCTAAGAGGTATATTGCTCTCTTAACCTTTGAAAATTACTAGGATCCCAAGTTTGTAGAATCCTCATAAACTCTACCAACAACTGAGATGACCCTAGCGATATATGGGCACATCCTCCATAATATCATAATTTGGAACCTGTGATCCATGTGGAATCATGAAAGGGAAAACACACAATACAAATGAATATATGAGCAGATCCTCCATAATATGGGCACATGCTCCGTAATATCATAATTTGGAACCTGTGATCCATGTGGAATCATGTTAGTGTAAACACACAATAGAAATGAATAATACAAGCGCCACCAAAGTAAGAAGAGAAGTGACAACAAAGCATGCCATAGTCTTATGCAAAGAAGAGAAGTAAGAAGAGAAGTGACAACAAAGCATGCCATAGTCTTATGCAAAGCATAACTTGTATTGAAATTTTACTTCCACCATCTAATATACATGCCATAAAAGCTAAACAAATCATGACATGGTATGTAACACTTATTTCAAATAAACTCAAAGATATTTGATTTTTGAACACGACAAGACATAGTGACCAAAAATATAAATGACAATGACCAAACAATGACAAAATTCTAGACAATGACAATTACAATGACCAATGGCCTTTCGTAAAATTCTAGACAAAATGTGTTGGAGCTATATATAGCTAGCCCTAACTCACTCTAGGTCTTGCCTATATATATGTGACTTGTGACTAATATGATTCATTCTTGTGGAGCGTATGTGGTGTCTCTTCTCTCGTCTCTCTCCTCTCTCAACATGGTATCAGAGCGATTCTAATTATAAGGGAAACATCTACATCCTTTTTCAATTTATGATTACGATTTCATGTCTTACAAGATTGATCTTTGGTAACAGTTTTGTGTAGGGTTGATTGGTTCTTTGATTATATGTTGCCTACATGATTTTATAGCTCCACTTGTTGTAATTAGAATTGTTTCTCAATCACATCCTTAAAAAACCAAAACTAGGTATTGGTGCGTAGATGGTACAATGGTGGTGAATCTTATTAAAACGGTTTGTCAATCAGAATTCTGAGTCAAAAGTTAGGACAGTTCAAGCAAACTGCATCTAAAAGAGTAAAATAGGTTCTTTGTGAGAGTAAACAGGTAGTTGTCTCTGAGTCGTAAGTAGGATTTGATTGTCAAAGCTTTCCGTGAAAGCTTCAGATGGATGCTTGCTAATACAAGCTACAATTAGATACAAAACTTGCCGTCGTGTAAGTTGCATCATAATGCGGTGCTTTTTCTTAACGCGATGCTTTTTTTGATTATTATTTTCATCTTTTATGGACCTCTAAGTTTGCTTACGTGCATGAGACATGGGTCTCCACTTTTAGCTCTAATTTTGGTTCACGTTCTATTCTTTACACGATCACTTTATACTCGTCATATGGTGTGTGCCTATTTTGGCTACGTTTCTCATATCTCGTACATGGTCTGCAAGTTCTACAATCTTATCTTGTACGTATTCTCACAACCCGACATGGCAAAACCATACTTGTTAACGGATTTCCTTCTGGGTAGCGTTCTGTTCCTCTTTTCCAAGGCCAAGGATTTCTCGGTTGGAAATACAAGATGCTATTAATTTTGGAAGGAGACGAATTAGCAGATATTGTTCTTGGTATTCTTGCATGCCCTCCTCAACCTATTGATCCAATTCAAAATGATGTTATTATTACCGAAGATCCTATTTTTGAACAGTGGAAAATTGATCATGCACACTAGATTCGTCATGACAAGGCTTGTCTACAAATATTCATTCAAATAATCTTTTGGATCTCATTCATACTGATATTTGTGGACCCTTTCCTGCATCCAAGTCTTGCTACCGTTACTTCATTACTTTTATTGATGACTATTCACGGTATACAAATGTCTTTTTTCTATACGACATAAATCAGAAGCATTGGACACATTAGAGGTACCAAATATCTGTGGAGAATCACACTGGTCGAATTGTAAAAATTATTCGAAGTGATAATGGTGGTGAATATATTATCAACTTATTTCATAATCATTGCATCAACCATGGCATCCACCATGAGTATACCATTCCATATTCTCCCCAACAGAATGGAGTTACAGGAGCAAAAGAATCGTACAATTTTGAATGCAATCAGATGCATGCTTATTCATTTTGGATTATCTTGCTCTTTTTGGGCAGAAGCAGTAGTGACAGCTGTTTTTGTTCAAAATCATCTTCCAACTACTGCACCTGTTCTGGTAAGATTCCAATCATAGCTTGGATAGGCCAAACTTTGTTGCACATTTCAAAGTCTTTGGGTGTATTGTTATATTCATGTCCCAAAAGAGACACGACACAAGCTAGAACCTTTAGGTTTGAAGGTTATTTTTATTGGTTATTGACAACTCAAAGGGTTACAAATTTTACGATCCAAGTTCTCAACTCGGGAGGGTCACTCACAAAAAAATGTGAATATCACGTGAGTTCAACAGAAGCATATTTTTAATTTATGAAACTTATAGAAATATATTTACATAAGGGTATGATTTAAATTTTTTTCAAAAAAAATTACAGATTTATAAAGAAAAGGGGATATTATATGGATTAAAAAATTCACAGATAAGGGATTTAAAATATAGGCCTTGAACGCACGCGATAGGGATATTCTACATAGAGTGACCCCCCCGAGGTTCTCAAAAGGCAATTGTTAGTTGAGATGCTATATTCAGCAATTGATGGGAGGTTCGTGGTCCACAGATGATGCTGATGATACAAAAACATTACTCACTTCTTTTCCTTTTCTACTTTTGGACAATTATTTGCATGATGATAACACTCTTTTGATGGATATTGGAGATAAGTCTATTGATGTTCATCCTACAATTTCAAAGGAGACTACTACAGGTTATTCAGATGATGCTGATTGGGCAAGCTCTAACTTGTCCATGCGATCCACCAGTGGTGGTAATTGTTTCTTTATCAATGGCTGTTTGGTATCTTGGGCTAGCAAGAAACAACGCTATATTGCAATTTCTACTACAGAGTCTGAATATGTGGCTGCATATTTAGCAGCTCGTGAATTGGTTTGGCTTCGACAATTATGTGACAACCAAAGTGCTATTAGTCTAGCCAAGGACTACGTGCAACATAGCAAGTCCAAGCATATTGCAGTTCATTATCACTATGTTTGACATGAAGTAAGGAAAGGAGCAATAATGGTAGAACATTGTCCAACTGATCAAATGATTTTAGACATTCTCACCAAAGGACTCCATGAAACTTGGTTCACACTTTTGCGATCATCAAAACTTGGAGTTGCGGGGGGCGGCCTCTCTTTTTGGAGATTAGCACATCTCACGTCATGTCAATTTTGTCTAGACTTGTACATAGCCTATAGACTTTAGGACACTTCACACATTACTTCACATCATGCACATTTATTCTTTGTACTTTGTATATAGAAGCACATTTATTCTTTGTACTTTGTATATAGAAGCACATTGCAATGGACTTTAAGGTGGCATTATACATTTATATGTAGGAGCTCGGGTTTTTCCCTTGTGCTCCCAAGGGTTTTTTTACTCGTAGTAGCTGGAGACCTTTATTTGAGTGGGGGTGTTGGAGCTATATATATCTAGCCCTAACTCACTCTAGGTCTTGCCTATATGTATGTGACTTGTGAGACTAATATGATTCATTCTTGTGGAGCGTATGTGGTGTCTCTTGTCTCGTCTCTCTCCCTCTCTCAACAAAATGAAGGTTAAAAATCAATATACTCCATATGAGAAGATGTTGTGCCCTTCAAGGATCAACCTTGGGAATGAGCACGCAAATGTCTTGCACATGACATTCCCCTCTACTAAACTTGATGATGGCATTCATACTTCTATTTTTTCTCTTCCTAGACTGCAAAACTTGTCATTGTTCCCTTCCAGAAAACCTTACTGGGTCTCCAAATCAACTCTAAATATGATATGAAGATCTATGCATCTGATCCATTTTGTCCCCTAGCCCTTCATGCCCTAACCCTTGAACACTTTATGTGGTCTTCTGTTTACTGACTATTGAGTCTAGCACTCTCACTCCACCCTTGGAGGATCCTCCTCCCTTGGAACCGTCACCTCAAATCCTTTCATAGTATGCCCCAAGTCGCACAACACTGCCATACCCCTTCGGTCTTTAGAACACCACCAACCAACCTCCTAGGAACTTCTTCGATGTCTTCAGTTACTCTCCTTGGACTCTCTACCCTCATTTGGGACACCATGAATGTTTAGCCTTGTTGAACTTGATGATAATAAAATGTTGCCTGGTCACCACACCACCAAAAGATCAAGATATGGAGGACCATTTCATCCATGCGTGACGCAGTAAGGGTGGGTGGGACATGGGCAGCAGCAATATCTTAGTATCAGTCTAAAGCTCTGATACACCAATGTAACATGGGGAAGTTCTGGGAGTTTTATTTCATCCCTAAACACCATCCTGGAATAAATTTATGCAAAATACAAGCAAGAAAGATGGAGAGAAGAGGGAGAGAGAGCTGCGTTATAAATTAATCTAATTAATCAATCTTTATTACATGAACTAATTAACGTATAACCTGTCACACGATGGCTGTCCTGTCCGAGGTGTCGATTCCCTTGGTCACATCCCTCCCATGGAGGATTTGAAGGCCGTGGCGTCGTTAATTATCGATGCTGCCATGGCAATTATTACAAGAGTACTGTTGCGCTAGTATAAGCACCGATGGTTGTAAAAGGTATCCACGGAGATTTGTAAGTAGCAGGCTGGACCGTTGTCTAATTCTTATAAGGCACTGTCGTGGATGATGTCATGCATGAAATCATCACCCATAATCCCATAACTGGTTGTTTCAAAACTTCTGGGCCTTGATCATCCGTGACATCATCCCATGGATCACAAAAATCCGGCATAAATTTGAACAATACTTGCATACTCTGCAGTTACAGATTTTGGGAGGTTATGGTCAAATTTTTTAAAACTACCTTTGATATTTGGAGGTGGAGGTTAAATTTTGTAAAACTACCTTTGATATTCGGGTAAGGTGTGTGCATGTGTACACGTGTGTGTGTGTGCCCCTTGCCCCTAGGGTAGTACTTATGTGTGACGATCCTAAATCTAACCATATGTTAATCGTACAACTTAATCTAAGAAAATATTAAACTCACTTAATCCTACTATTTCTACATAGCAATACAATCAAATCAACCTTCTCAAATAGCAAACAAGTTGGCATGCCATATCCAAGTTCTTATCACATAAGCAAAGAATCATGTAATCTCAAACAAACATTCACATGATATAAATCTCTATCAAATATAGCATAGCATCTCAATCAATCTGTCTATCTCAAGATTCTATCATCATCACCATGCTCGACAACATGGTTAGTCATAATAATGACCAAAATCCAGCCAATCTAGGGCTTTCTCCGATGCCCGTCCACACAACCTCCACATTGGACATCGCGGCTATCCCGAGTATGCCTCTTTTTGAATCTCGTCCTTTACCACATGACTCCTAGAGGGTATAAATCTCATTATCTGTCCGGCGTTCCCTGTCTAAGGACGGCCGGTCCGAATCTCAAAATCTCATGTCGAGTCTCATCATACACATGCATATCAATTAGTCATACACATGCATATCAATCATTTCTCTCAAAACAAAGCAATCATAACTCATACATATCATCTCACACTCATCTCTAGTCCATAATCTTTCAAGGCATGCATATTCAAATCAATCACAATCAATTTCAAGTATAAAACAAGATTTTAATTTAAATAGTCTTTAGCTTCTCTTTATCTTTTAAGTCACATGGGAATCCTTGTTTTAAACATAATCAATTATCATGTTCTAATGAGCGAGATCATCTCTAGTCACTATAGCTAGGTCTTAACTATGCTTAAGCGATAGACCATCTGGTCTATATAGAAAAGATAGTCAATCTTGTAAGGCAAAGCCTAATAACTGGTCTCTTTGGGAGAGTAATATCTTCCAATCTATTTGGAATTAGAGAAAAGTTAAAATTATAGAGTTTTAGGATTTCTAATGCTCTATAAAGCACGTCTTAGTGATGGTTCCCTCTAAAAATGAGTTCTAAGGTCTCTTTGAGAGTATTCGAAACAGCCAAAGTTGTGTTTTCACCATAAAACTGTCAAAAACAGCAAAGTGTCCCACTTTGCACTCGAATAACTCAAAAACGAAACAGATTTGACTTTCGAGTATC
Source organism: Cibotium barometz (assembly GCF_041138505.1). Lineage (NCBI taxonomy): Eukaryota > Viridiplantae > Streptophyta > Polypodiopsida > Cyatheales > Cibotiaceae > Cibotium > Cibotium barometz. Next base: position 21,508,344 of record NC_141103.1, on the reverse strand, counting down.
TCATATACTCTAGTAGAGTTTTTTTTGTCATCTAAAACTTTTGTCTTTATGTCAAAACTTGATTCTAAACACATGGAAAGATAAATGCTTCGCAAAACAGCCCCTAATGAAGGTTATACCTAAAATCTAGTCACAAACTAGTCAAATATTCTATCTTCTAATTCTTTAACTCCAAAAATTTTTATACTATGAGTCAGACTAAGGCAATCAACAATAGCTCTTGGGGCGAGAAACCCCCCCTCTCCTCTTCTCGCAGTGTTCACCCATCGTTGTTGCAATGATTAAGCATGTCATACATCGACTCAAATTCTCTCATATACACGCTTATCGATTTATTTATTTAATCTCAAAAGAAATTGAAGTAAAATAATAGAAAGAGTTTTTGTGTACTTCCTTGATATATTTTCTGATGTCTTGCTTGATTGAGAATCCATGTCTACTCTCCAGAAGTTGTGGAAGAGCTGTTTGTAGAGTTGGCAAGCCTCTCAGATCTACTGTTAGGGCTGCAATTTGCAACAGGTATAACTTCACGGATACTAGTTCATGTGGGTACTTAAAATCACCAGAATGCATGTGATGGAATCGCCAGGATTAGTTGTATATAAAAGTCGACTCCAAAAATAGGCCACGATTTACTTTTTTATCAAATTTTGATTTGCATGTCCATCTACACAAACACTTCCTTTGAGTATACTAACGAATTGAAAACTTAATCTTGAATTTTCACTTAATTTTTTCGCTTAGAATCTTTACTTCTGAAAACCACTGAAAAACCTGCTAGAATTCATTTTACTGAAATTTGTAGCATCCAAAACTTAGGATTATCTTCAATCATAACTTGGTTAATTTCGGAAGTATGTAACATTGTGTGTGTGTGTGTGTGTGTGTGTGTGCTCCTTGTCCCTAGGGTAGTGCTTGTGTGTGTGTGTGCGCGCATGTGTGTATTTGTGTGTGCACGTTGTGTGGATTTTTATATGGTGCAGCCAGCCACCCCCAACAGGTCTTTGTTTTTACTAGATGCTATTTTTGCCACTGTACATATGGGTGTTGTTGTGGCTGGAATAAGCGCCAGTTTTGTGGCCTTGTACATATGGTTTATGGTTTGCCTATGTACATACGTTTGTGGTTACCTATGTTCATAAGGGGGCTATATGATGTCCGAGAGCTGGGCATTTTAGAAAACCTACCTACCTTCAACGGCTCGTATCTTCCCCTACCGAACTCTGTTTTATGCATATGAGAGTTCTACGGACATCTACTCAAGATGAGCTTCGCAAGGAAGGTGTCGGCTTGGGATGATTGCGATGTGGTTGTCATCTAAGAGGACTTTTGTTGGATGTTCCAAGGGGGTAATCATAAGTTTTTTCTGTCTGGGTGTGTGTATACATCTCAAGGTGTGTGAGGAGAAATATACTATAGAGGCAGTAGATACTCTCCCGTTTTCTTTCTCTCATCCTTTTTGGTGCCCCCACCGAGGATTGGAAGGTAGCTTCAACTAAGAGGTCTACAGGGTGATAATCGCTTGTAGATCAACTCAAGGCCTATGGCTGGCGAGGCGTTTGAGGTTTTCAAGGGCGGAAAAGGCGAAGATGTGGACAAATTCATACGACATGTCGAGTTGACCGCTCTAAAGAGTAATAGAGATGATGATGGATTCAAATTACGTCTTGTGAGCTTGCTAATGGAGGGTGAGGCTCGAGTATGGTACGAAGATACGCTCACCGAGGCGCAAAAAGGTAATTAGGCTCAACTCTGCGAAGCATTAAGAGGAAGATTTGAAAAAGCTGATGCTCCCGAGGAACTATGGAAGGAATTAAGTAGATTGCAGCAAGGAGAAGACCGAGATATCAATGAACACATAAACAGGTTTGAAGCTTGCTAGAGGAGAATCTTAAGAGGCCTAGAAGAGAATCAAGTACCTCTTGGTTTCTTGAAGAAGGACAGGTTTGTGTGTCTTTTACATAAGAGCATTAAAGACAAGGTAGAGCTCAAGGATCCAGGAACGTATGAAGAGGCTGTGAGGATAGCCAAGGAGCAGTGGAGAAAGAAGATAAGGAAGCAAGAAATGCTGAGTAAAGAAAGGGATGTTTCTTTCCATTATGGCGGATCTCTTGTGCCCTTTGGAGAATTAGTAAAGCCTCTACCTATGGATGTGCATCGTGAAAGAGAGCTTCATGTGGAAGCTCCAAAAGTAGCTGATCCTACTCAAGGTCAAGAGACCCTTCAACAGGAAATACAGAGGTTAACAGACCAAATTGGAAGCCTTAATATTGCTATGCAAGCAATTCAACAACAGCAGCAGGTGAGGCGTCCTCAAGGAGAGCGAGCCCCAACACCTCGTAATGAAAATGTCCAATGTTACAATTGTGGAGAGAGGGGTCATTATTCTCCCCAATGTCCCTTACCAAGAAGAGAGCCAGGTGGTATATATCCCATAGCCCCGAGGCAAAGAAGTAATGTGAGAGAGGGCAATGTCAATGTACAGGTACCTCAAGGGCAAGCACAGCAGCAGCAGCAGTAGGGCCAAAATCAAGCCCAGGCACCACCACAGTTTGCTGTTGGGATATTGGAAGCTGTTGAAAAAGGTGATGAGGAGGATGAGGCCGATGTGTTGGCATACAAAAGGAAAAGAGCACAAAAGTCAGAAACTGAAGAGGCCTGTAGGGAAGAAAAGTCAAGAATGAAGACTAGAAAAGACATGGATAAAGGGAAAGCACCGATGGAAATAGGAGAGTCGAGTAAACAAGGTGAAGCTAAAGCAAAGAGGAGAAGAAGGAAGGTCACCATGGACAACTTCCAGCTAGGAGAAGGGAAACCTGCTTATAGCCTTTTAGAAGACCTAAAGAAGAAGAAAGCAGATATTACCTATGGCCAGCTCTTAAACTTGAGTCCAAGTGTGAGAAGACATTGGCACAAACTTGCTAGCCTGAAGCAAGTCAAGGTGAAGAAGCCAGAAGCACATGTAGTGCAGCTTCACAAAGTCACTGATGTGTTACCTGTTATAGATGCTTGGGTGCATGGAAGAAGAGTAGGCAAGGCCTATATGGATGGTGGAGCACAGGTGTGTGTGATGACTGAGGAGACTATGCATTTGTTGGGGCTAGAACTCACTGGCAGGTCTCTTTTCAGTGTGAGGATGGCAAATAGTAGTCGGGTTAAATGTCTGGGTGTTATACATGATTTGGAATTAAATGTGTTGGGGCAGCGAGCCACTATGGATATTCATATTATGCCTGCGAAGCTTGGAGCATATCCTATCATTTTGGGGAGGCCTTGGTTGATTGCCATGAGATCTCGACAGGATTGGTACAGGGGATGTATCGATCTTTTTGTGGATAGGCCCAAGAATAAACGGATCAGGTATGATATGAGGAACGGTAAGGTACTCGAGATTGATGAGAAGCCAGACATGGAACTTAAATTGCCATCTTCTTCACAGGATACCTATGATGATGATTCCAGTAGTTCTTCTTCCTATGATGATGATAACATTTACGATCAAAGTCTTCTTGACCTTGATGTGGATGTGTGTGCTATGCAAATATCTTTGGATGATGAAGAAAAAGCAGACAGGTGACCCTTATATGGTTGATGATGTGCCAAATGTGCCTAAAGAAGAGTTGATGGCAATGTTGGCTAGTGATTTAACTGATCAGGAAAGAGATGCTTATGAAGCCTTGTTTAACAGGTATCCAAAATTGTTTGCCAAAGAACACACTCAGATGAGAGGGACAAACAGGGTCATTCATAAAACTCAAGGAAGGTGCCAAACCAGTGGTTCAAAAGATGAGGAGACTTAGCGTGATTCAAAAACAGGTGTTGGAAACAGAAGTCAATAAGCTCTTAAAAGCAAGTTTTATATATCGGGTCGATGATGCGGAATGGATATCACCAGTGGTTATTGTGCCCAAAAAGGGTAATAAATGGAGGGTGTGCGTTGATTATAAACCTTTGAATGTTGCCACTAAGAGACACCATTACCCGCTTCCATTCCAGGATAAGATTCTAGATAAGGTTGCAGGTGATGAAAGATTTTGAGTTTGTGACGGTTTCAGTGGTTATTACCAAATTATGATAGCTGAACAAGATCAAAAGAAGACTGCCTTCATTACCCCATGGGGTATATATTGCTTCTCAGGGTCATGCCCTTTGGCTTAGTGAATGCTTATGCAAGCTTTGAAGGCTGGATGGATACAACCTTGGGACCTTATCTAGGAAGCTTTGTAAAGGTTTTCATGGACGACTTCTGTGTGCATAGTGACAGGTTGTTACATGTAGAAAAGCTTAACAAGGTTTTTAAAAAGATTGATGAAGATGGGGGTCAACTAAATCTGACAAAATGTAAGATTGCAAGGGCTAGAGTGGTCCTCTTGGGGCATGAAATCAGTGAAAATGGAATTTCTCCAGATCCAGCTAAAGTTAAATGCCTTCTCATGATGGAGAGTCCCAAGAACACTAAGGAACTTATGAGTTTTGTGCAAAAGCTCAGGTACTTATCAAGGTCTTTTTGTATGCTGGCAGAGTATGTGCACCCTTTACAAAAGGCAATGCAAAAAGACCCTTTGGTGTGGACAGAAAAAGAACAGGAAGCCTTTGAAAATGTGAAGGAAAAACTCTCTATTTTGCCCACAATGATGCCTCCATGCTGGGATGAAACCTTCTATTTGAGTTTGAGTGTTGGAAAGCATGCTATTAGGGTAGTATTGATGCAAAAGGGCAAGAAGCAATCTTATATGAGACCGGTTTACTATGTAAGTAAGACAATGTCAACTGTTGGGCAGACTTGGCATGAAGTAGAACAGTTAGTATGGACCTTGGTCTATGCAACAAAGAGACTGAAGTCCTACCTTATTAGTAAACCTTTTGTGGTCTTAACTGTTGGAACTATATATAGATGTGCTCTATATATAGTGTTGGAACTATATATAGAGCACATCTATATATAGTTCCAACATTAACATCATGTTCTTTATTGCCTCATGCTCTAAAATATCCAGGTGATAGCCCCAAGCTTCAGAAGTGGATACTTGAGTTGCAGCAGTTTGACATTAATTTTGTTAAGGAAGAAAATGTGCGTGCCAACATGGCTGACATGCTTACTTTTAAAGAAATCAATGTCAAAAATAGCACAAAGAAAGAGTTGGAAAGAAAGATTGTGCCTACTTCTGCTATGCATGAGGAATTACAGGATGTGGAAGGCACTTTGTACTTTGATGGGGCTTTTAAGAGAAGAATTGGTAAAGCAGCAATTGGTTTTGTTTTTGTGAACAAAGAAGGTGTGGAAACTTGGTTTGGCAGCCAAGAAGTGAATGTAAAGTCTAATAATGAGGCAGAATATGCTAGTTTATATTTGGGCTTGGAAGAATGTGTGAGAAGACAGGTTAAGAAGCTATTGATTAAAGGTGATGCAATGTTGATCATAAGGCAGGTCAGGGTACATGGAAGGTAAACAAAGAAGGTATGAAAGGTTGGTTCTTCAAGGTGCGGAAGCTATTGAAGTCGTTTATAGCCTTTCAGATTTGGCATGTACCTAGAGACAAAAATGTGAGAGCCCATGAACTAGAAGAGGGTGTTTTTATGAGGGATTTGCATGCTTTGCAAGTGCTAGAGCCGAAGTATTTTGGGAGGGAATCCCTTCATGAGGAGGAACATGTATTGCAAACTAGCTCTGCAAGAAGGGAGTTGAATTCCAGGCAAAGGCATGCAATCACTAAGAGGGCTTTGCGGTATGTGTTGATTGGTGAGCATTTGTTTCACAAAGGGGTGGATGGCGTTATTCGGAGAGTTCTTCATTTTGATGAGATTGCTACTTGTTTGAAAGCATGTCATGAAGAAGGATGTGGTGGACATTTTGGGGTCGAAATTACGAGAAGAAAAGTTTTAAATGCGCAGCTTATGTGGCCCAACATGAATAGAGATATTGTGCATTGGTGTAGAAGCTGCCATGAGTGTCAATTGTTTTAGAAAAAAACATTGATGCCAGAACCAATGAGGCACATAGTGAGTTATGGACCCTTTGAAAAGTGGGGTTTAGATGTAATAGGACCCCTACCAGGTACAGGGAATGGGAAACATTACATATTTAGTGCGGTTGATTATATGACCAGGTGGTCAAAAGCAAAAGCTAGTCAGGGTGCTTCTTCAAAGGATATTGGGGATTTTGTATTTAATCACTTATGTTGCAGGTTTGGAGTGCCTCTAGAGCTTGTAAGTGATCAGGGCAGGGAGTTGAGAAATGATCTAATGAAAGATCTGGTCAAAAAATTGGAGATCAAACACAGGTTCTCTACTCCCTACCACCCCCAATGTAATGGCCTAGTGGAAGCTTTTAATGGGGTGTTGCAGAAAATGTTATTCAAGCTTGTGGAAGAGCGTCCCAAAGACTGGGATACGTATTTGGACAGGGCATTATGGGCATGCAGGGTGACCCAAAAATCTACTATAAGTTATACTCCTTTCCATTTGGTATATGGTGAAGAGTGTGTGCTCCCAGTCAATGTAATGCTACCATCTTTGGAATTTGTTTTGTAGCATGGTATAGCTGAGGATGAACGTGTCAAGGAAAGATTCATTTCTATGCACACCTTGTTATTGGATAGAGAAAGTGCTATTGGCTTCTATGAGCGGTTGGGTCAGAGAAGACCTCACATGTTTAATGAAAAGATTAAGGAGAAAGGGCTGCAGAAAGGTATGTTGGTTATGAGGTATAACAGTGCTTTGGATTCAACTTTTCAAACCAAGTTCAAAGTGAGATGGGAGGGTCCGTATGTTATTCAAGAGGTGTTTGACAATGGCAGTTATTATCAATTGATGGATCTTGATGGAAAGTTACATAAGGCTCGAGTCAATGGTATTAGACTCAAGCCTTATGTCACGAGGATTATGTGATACTACAGTGCATGCATGGAACACTTGAAAGTGTTCCATGCTAGTTGGGGGGGCAAATATGTGTGGATTTTTATATGGTTCAGCTAGCCACCCCCCAACAGGCCTTTGTTTTTACTAGATGCTATTTTTGCCACTGTACATATGGGTGTTGTTGTGGCTGGAATAAGCGCCAGTTTTGTGGCCTTGTACGTATGGCTTATGGTTTGCCTATGTACATACGTTTGTGGTTACCTATGTTCATAAGGGGGCTATATCATGTTCGAGAGCTGGGCATTTTAGAAAACCTACCTACCTTCAATGGCTCGTATCTTCCCCTACCGAACTCCGTTTTATGCATATGAGAGTTCTACGGACATCTACTCGAGATGAGCTTTGCAAGGAAGGTGTCGGCTTGGGATGATTGCGATGTGGTTGTCATCTAGGAGGACTTTTGTTGTATGTTCCAAGAAGGTAATCATAAGTTTTTTCTATCTGGGTGTGTGTATACAACTCAAGGTGTGTGAGGAGAAATATACTATAGAGGCAGTAGATACTCTCTCGTTTTCTTTCTCTCAACGTATGTGTGTGTGTATTAGTGTCTATGTGTACGTGTGTGCATGTGCATGTGTACATGTGCGTGTGTGTATATATGTTCATATTTGTGTGTGTGTCTATGTGTTTGCGTGTGTGTATATATGTTCATATTTGTGTGTGTGTCTATGTGTTTGTGTGTGTGCATAACCCCCGCCCCTCACGTACTATGTGATGCATGTGTGTATGTGTGTGTGCCCTTGTCCCTAGGACAGTGCTTGTGTGTGTGTGTGTGCCCCATGCCCCAAGGGTAGTGTGTGTGTATTTGTGCATGTGTATGTGTGTATTTGTGTGTGTGCACATATGTGTGTGTGTGTGTGTGTGTATGTATGTGTGTGTGTGTGTATGTAAGTGTGTGTGTATGTGTGTGTGTGTGTGTGTATGTGTGTGCGCATGTATATTATAGATATGTATGTGTGTGTATGTATAGTGTGTGCATATCTATTATGTGTGGTTTATATATATATATATATATATATATATATATATATATGTAAAATAAATACAAAAGTTACCTCTATGCCAAATTTAGCCATGTAATCTAATCATCTTCCCCAAACAAAGCATTCTTTTTTTCCACTTCTTCAAATAAAAAATTCAAATTGACAAAAGGCCTTGTGATTGAAAAGAGGTGCTTTCAATGTTCTCTCTCCCAAGGCACTCATCACCTCCCCTCCACCAGTTGAAATTCAAACAACGAATCTCTTAACATAATATGTGTGTGTATGTAAAGGGTTAGGCAATTTGATTTCTAATGAAATATATATATATATATATATATATATATATATATATATAACTCATTCAATGAGAAAATGACTTATTAATTGTGAGCCCCAATGCATCTAGGCATGTGGGAAAGAAACCCCCAAAGTCTATCTTCTCTTATCCTTTTCTTCTTTTTTAGAAATCCACGATTTCTCTTTTCTCTCCTCTCCTTGTACCACGTTGCAAAAAAGTTGTCCATGAATAAAATGTAATAGAATGGGATAAGATAGATAAATGATTGTAGCCCTTACTTTATCTTGTTAACGGTGATATTGGAGGATAATAGGAGATCTTGGAGGACTCATTTTGGACTAGGGTCAGCATCAACCATCTGATTCGGTTTAAAGTTAGCTATGTGTCAGCTGGGGAAGATTCTGGTTATTTGTTTGTCAGAGGAGGTGACCTAGGCTATAAAGGTGGAAAAATAGAGGTATAGAAGGTTAGTGTTAACCTGTAAAGACATCTAGAGGAGTCAATTGAGTCTGATTGGAGTGTGTATAGATGTCTAAAGGTGTGGGTTGGAGAGCTGAGGACACGTGCAAAATCGATTGGTGCCTTGGAGCTGGGATCTTAGTGTCCCCTAGTTTTGATCCCTTTACGTTTTCTGCTTGTGTGTTTGTTGGTGGTGTTATAAAGGCCATCACCCAGCAACCTCACAATGTATGTGTGTGTGTGTGTATGTATAGTGTGTGCATATCTATTATGTGTGGTTTTTATATAAATATATATATATAAGTAAAATAAATATAAAAGTTACCTTTAACCTAAATATATCCATATGTATAGTGTGTGCATATCTATTATGTGTGGTTTTTATATAAATATATATATATATAAGTAAAATAAATATAAAATTTACCTTTAGCCAAAATCTACGCATGTAATCTAATCATCTTCCCCAAACAAAGCATTTGAATGCATTCTCTTTTTTCACTTCTTCAAATTCAAAATTTAAATTCACAAAAGGCCTTGTGATTGAAAAGAGGTGCTTTAAATGTTCTCTCTCCCCAAGGCACTCATCACCTCCCCTCCACTCATTGAAATTCAAACTTTGAATCTCTTAAGATAATATGTGTGTGTGTGTGTTGAGGGGTGGAAATTTTATGTGTGTGTGTGTGTTGAGGGGTGGAAATTTTGTGTGTGTGTGTGTGTTGAGGGGTGGAAATTTTATTTTTCAATGTACTACACACACACACACACACACATAACTCATTTAATGAGAAAATGACTTGATGGTGACGGTTAATTTTGAACCCTAATGCATCTAGGCATGTGGGAAAGAAACCCCCCAAAGACTATCTTCTCTTCTCCTTTCTCCTTTCTCCTTTTTTCTCTTATTTTTTAGAAATCCAAGATTTCTCTTTTCTCTCCTCTCCTTGTGCCATGTTGCAAAAAGTTGTCCACATGGATAATATCTAATAGATATACATATACATATACATATGTATGTATATATATATATATATATATATATAAACACATGTACATATACATATGTATGTATATATATATATATATATAAAGACATGTACATATATATATATATATATATGTACACATGTCTTTATATATATATATATATATATAAAGACATGTACATATACATATATGTATATATGTCTCTGTATATATATGTATGTGTACGTGGGTGTGTGTGAGTGTATGTATATATGTATGTGTGTGTGAGTGTATGTATATATGTATGTGTGTGTGTGTGTATGTATGTATGTATGTGTGTATATATGTATGTATGTATGCCCCCCGCTTCCCCACTCTCTTCCCAACCTTGTGCTTCCCTCCCTCCCAGATCTCCCCCCCCCAACCACAAAACCCCTCTCTCTTTCCCCTAGGGTAATGTGTGTGCATGTGGATGTGTGTGTTGCTCTTGTCCCCCTACCCCTAGGGTTGCGTGTGTGTTTGTGTGTAATATGTTGGCATGTGTATGTGCGTGTGCATATTTGTGTGTGTGTGTGTGTGTGTGTGTGTGTGTGTGTGCCTATTTGTGTATGTGTGTGCCCCCTTGCCCCTAGGATAGTGTGTGTGCGTGTGTGAGTGTATGTGCATATTTGTGTGTGTGCACATGCATGTGTGTGTGTGTGTGCATCCTCGCCCCTCGGGTACTGTGTGTGCATGTGTGTATTGTGTGTGTGTGTGTGTGTGTGAGTATATTAGTGTTTGTGAGTGCATGTGTGTGTGTGCGTATGCCCCTCGGGTACTTTGTGTACATGTGTGTATTTGTGTGTGTGTGTGTGTGCCCTATCCCTAAGGTAGTGCTTGTGCGTGTGTGTGTGTGTGAATTTGTGTGTGTGTGTGTTTGTGTGTATATTAGTGTGTGTACGTGTGCGTGTGCATGTGTATGTGTGTGTGTGTGTGTGTATATGTGTGTGTGTGTAGCCTCGCCCCTCGAGTACTCTGTGTACATGTGTGTATTTTTGTGTGTGTTCCACTGCCCCTAGGGTAGTGCTTGTGTCTGTCTATATATGAATGTGTTTGTGTGTGTGTAGGCACACCGCCCCTCGAGCAAGGTGTGTGCATGTGTACACATGTGTGTATTTGTGTGTGTGTGTGTCCCTTGCCCCTAGGGTAGTACTTGTGTGTGTGTGTGTGTGTGCCCCCTGTCCCTAGGGTAGTGCTTGTGTGTGTGTGTGTGTGTATGTGTGCGTGCATGTATTTGTGTGTGTGCACGTATATGTGTGTGTGTATTAGTGTCTATGTGTGTACGTGTGTGCATGTGCATGTGTACATGTGCGTGTGTGTGTATATGTTCATATTTGTGTGTGTGTCTATGTGTTTGTGTGTGTGTGCGCATGTGTGTGTATTAGTGTGTGTGCGTGCACCCCCACCCCTCACATACTATGTGATGCATGTGTGTATTTGTGTGTGTGTGTGTGCCCTTGTCCCTAGGGTAGTGCTTGTGTGTGTGTGTCTCCATGCCCCTAGGGTAGTGTGTGTGTGTATTTGTGCACGTGTATGTGTGTATTTGTGTGTGTGCACATATGTGTGTGTGTGTGTGTGTGTGTGTGTATATATATATGTATGTGTGTGCGCATGTATATTATAGATATGTATGTGTGTATGTATAGTGTCTGCATATCTATTATGTGTGGTTTTTATATAAATATATATATATAAGTAAAATAAATAAAAAAGTTACCTCTACCAAATTTAGCCATGTAATCTAATCATCTTCCCCAAACAAACATTCTCTTTTTCCACTTCTTCAAATTCAAAATTCAAATTGACAAAAGGCCTTGTGATTGAAAAGAGGTGCTTTCAATGTTCTTTCTCCCCAAGGCACTCATCACCTCCCCTCCACTAGTTGAAATTCAAAAATCGAATCTCTTAAGATAATATGTGTGTGTATGTGAAGGGGTAGGCAATTTGATTTCTAATGAATTATATATATATATATATATATATAGAACTCAGTCAATGAGCAAATGACTTGGTAATGGCAATTAATTGTGAGCCCCAATGCATCTAGGTGTGTGGGAAAGAAACCCCCAAAGTCTATCTTCTTTCTCTTATTTTTTAGAAATCCAGGATTTCTTTTTTCTTTCCTCTCCTAAGTTGCTTGTCTAGAGACTAGGATTCTCATGTGATGTCATGCATGAGCATCAACAACAACGCATTATGATGTCATGCATGACATCAAGGAGAGGACTTACAAAAACGAGGAAGGTCGCGGCCAGCGACTCACGAATCGCAGCTACTGTCGATAACTGCAACCCTCCCCTCCCTCTCTCTCTCTCTCCCTTTCTCCTCTCTCTGTGTTTCTGATATACTACCACAAGAGTACTAGTTGCTGGCATGGCAGCGCCGATCACTAACAACGCCACAGCCTTCAGCTGCTTCTCCACGACAGAGGCGGTTACCGATGGAATCGACGCGTCCGACAGGACGGCCATTGTCACAGGTTATATAAGTTCTTACAATGAAGTAAGCCGGAAAATGATTCATTGTCTCTATGCTTAGTTTCTAGATGCTTAATATGGTGCACGTGCATCGAGCGGAATTGGGGCAGACACGGCACGGGTACTGGCGCTTCGTGGGGCTCAGGTGGTGCTTGCCGTGAGAAATGTCGGCGCGGGAGAGCGGGCGAAGGAGGTCATCTTGCAGGAGATTCCACCTATGATGTGGCCCCATTATGAGTCCCAATCCGACACATGAGAGACAAGAGCTATGTAGGTCAGTCTCCATAGACATATAGAGTCTACATGTGTCAGTTCTTTTATCCACTTGGAAAAATTATTTTTATAAATGCATGTAGAAGTCAAGCCATATAAGCAGTAGATTTGTATAAAGAGCATGTAGTTAGCATGTCTTTGTTGGAGACTCTCAAAGCGCTATGTAGGCTAAGAAAAGCATGTGTATGGGCTAGCCAAAAGTGAACCCATGGCTACTTGCCCATGTGATATACAAAGCCAACCTCGACAACACAGTAGGTGCTTGCACAATTTAAGAACATGCATTAAGCACCTTTGCTTATTTTCAGCTATGCACATGCATTAACACTGGCATCATCTCTACCCTCAACTTGGACTATCCATACACACATCATTGCCTTGCCTTTCCCCAACACAGACGTTTCATAACTTTACCATCAAAAGCCTCTCAAACCAATTTCCACTCAAGCCTTGCCAAACAAAAATCCATTACTTAGGCTCGAGAGGATGCATCTAGAATCGGGAGGGGGGAATGTTTTCTCAATATTAACACGGATAACCGACATGCATCAATGTACACACATGCAAAGAATGTGTACACTAGTCATGAGTAAAGACGAGCCATTTACAACAAGGAACCAAGAGCATGCAAAAGAAATGGAAGGTCACTAAAGGATGAACGCACACCATAGGCACCATCTCAAAGATCCTTGTCTACCCCCTCACTTATGTGTTGTCCACCCACGTGGGAATTAATAACTAATCCCAATAATTGCATTTCGGATAATTATGCTTAATGACGTACTCTAGGGATAACTGAGCCAATTAAAAGAGCTGCCATTCACCCAATGTGTGCTTAGAGTAGCCTAGATAAGGTTAGATAATAAGTGGGTGCCCTATTACTTATTAGGTGTAGTTGCCCAAATTTATAACTCCCTTGTATATAAGTGAATATCTCTAATGAGAAAGGTGCATTCACTTGAGTGCTGATTGCCTGTGTGCTCTTACTCCTTGTGCTTTTTAAGCTCTCAACCCCATCGTTTTGTCCACTTAGCCCTCTTGCCCTCTTGGTCTTGCCATGACTTGCTAGTGAGAGTGTGTGAGCAAGAGAGAGAGACACAGAGAGAGAGAGGGCTATTGTTTTTGCACAATGGGAAGCATGGTCTTGCAACAGCGAGGGAGGGAGTACCAAGCTCTACATAGACAACTCTTGTGGTAACATTGGGGGGGATCTCTCAAGTGCTAGCTAGCATTTATGTGGTTGCCTCTTCTACGAGAAGGTAGATAAGCAACCAAGTTCTGAATGACATGTGAAAGATGAGCTCTCTTCTCTTGGGTAACTTTGTGCTTGTGAGTGCGTCCAGGTTTGGCCTTTCCATTAGCGTCGCTATGTCGGGGAGACCATGCATTGAAGATACATCAGTCCAAGTCCTCTGACCAAGTGTGAAATACCATAACCATGCAAAGGGAGGCCATGCTTTGAAGATACGTCAGCAGTCCAAGTCCTTCAATCTGGAGTGACATAGCTTTGAGGAGCCAAATTGTGAATTATTGTTACCAATTCATTATCCTAGAACAAGGTAGACAAGACATGTCATAAAAAATACTTGATGTGTGGATGTAGCAATATCCTCACACCCTCTTACATCATGAAGCGCATAATAGGCAGATGAACCCCCCAAGGCACGATATAATGGCTCTAAAATTTGAACCCAAGGCCTACCTTTTAGTTGTCACAAACACAAACCACTCCTAGGAGATTGTGAACTGCAAGACTTTACGGTTGTGGTTAGAAAAAATAGTAACTTCTCTAAAAAGAGTACAAGCTCTTTAGTCATCAAATGCAGACTCTTATGTTGACTAGGCAAAAAGGCATTCTTATGGTGAAGAAACGCAGCTAGCAGTACTACTATACCTTTGACCAAGAAATGCCACCTAATATAATATACTTCACAGCAAGCAATCGCACGTCTAGGAGAAAAACCATCCAAAAAAAGTTCTCTACCAAATGGTGAAAAACCTCCACCTCCAAATATCAAAGGTAGTTTTAGAAAATTTAACCATAACCACCCAAAATCTATAACTGTAGAGTATGCAAGTATTGTTCAAATTTTTGCCGGATTTTTGTGGTCCATAGGATGATGTCATGCATGACCAAGGCCTAAAAGTTTTCAAATGGGTTACGGGCTTATGGGCGATGATTTCATGCATGACATCATCTTCTTAAGTGCTACCTAGCATTTATGTGGTTGCCTCTTGCCTTTCCATTAGAGTCGCTATGTTGGGGAGACCATGCTTTGAAGATACATCAGTCCAAGTCCTCCGATCCAGTGTGAGATACCAAAACCATGCAAAGGGAGGCCATGCTTTGAATATACGTCAGCAATTCAAGTCCTTCAATCCGGAGTGACATAGCTTTAAGGAGACAAATTGTGCATTGTTGTTACCAATTCATTATCCTAGAATGAGGTAGACAAGACCTGTTGTCAAAAATACTTGATGTGTAGATGTAGCAATATCCTCACACCCTCTTACATCATGAAGCACATAATAGGCACATGAACCCCCCAAGGCACGATATAATGGCTACAAAATTTGAACCCAAGGACTACCTTGTAGTTGTCACAAACACAAACAACTCCTAGGAGACTCTGAACTGCAAGACTTTACAGTTGTGTTTAGAAAGAATAGTAACTTCTCTAAAAATAGTACAAGCTCTTTAGTCATCAAACGCAGACTCTTATGTTGACTAGAAAAAAAGGCATTCTTACGGTGAAGTATCGCGGCGGCTAGCAGTACTATTGTACCTTTGACCAAGAAATGCCACCAATATACTTCACAGGCAATCGCACGTCTAGGAGTAAAACCACCAAAAAAAAAGTTCTCAACCAAATGGTGAAAAACCTCCACCTCCAAATATCAAAGGTAGTTTTAAAAAATTTGACGATAACCACCCAAAATCTATAACTGTAGAGTACACAAGTGTTATTCAAATTTTTGCCGAATTTTTGTGGTCCATGGGATGATGTCATGCATGACCAAGGCCTAGAAGTTTTGAAACGGGTTATGGGCTCATGCCTAGTATTTGAAAGGCACCCCTATTTTTTATTTGAAGGACTTTTTTTAAACTAGTTTTTCTTTATGAAGAGATTGGAAAGGCATATAACTAAATTTCTCAAAACCCTTCCTTTCTTTCGAATAGAAATTATGTTTTCACCCTTCCTTTCTTTTGAAGGGTAATTGTGTTTTCACCCTTCTTGTGAAGGTTTTGACCCCTTTGGAAGAGTATTGTAACTTTCAAATTCTAGCGCTGTACAGTAACGGGTTTATGGGTGATGATTTCATGCATGACATCATCCACGACAGTGCCTTATAAGAATTAGGTCGTGTTCAGATAAGGCGGCAGCCAAGCTGCCGCCAGCCTGCGCTCCAATCATTGAGTGCCCCATGGCACCTCTGGTTCATATTGGGCGGTGGAAATCCACCCCCCCCTTGCCACGTAGAGGAAGAACGCTGCTGATGTTGTGCCGACCCCCCCCTCGCCCAAACCATGTTCCACCCTCCACCTCGATTTTTTTGCAGGAGGAGCCCACCTTTCCCAACGTCCCAATTCCCAACATCCAAATTTCTAACGTCCCAATTCCCAACGTTCCAATTTCCAACGTACAAACCCCCCCCTCCCCCCCCTCACACCCTTCAATTTCCTATAAATTAAAGGGTTTAGGGTGAGATTTTGTACCCTCTAGAATTTCCAGAGAACAGAGAACAAACATAAGCTTCACAAGTTCCATTCTCCAAGGTGCTTTTGCATGCACTTCAATCATGCTTTCTTTTTATCCACCCATTTACCTTTCTTTTAATGTTTTTGTGGTACACTTGCCATGCCTTTGACATTGTGTGCTTATGGTTTTCTTTTAGGGGTGTGCGAAAAGCGCGGGAGGCAACGTGAAGCGAGCGCATAAGGTGACCCCTCACAAACCGCATTTCCATTATCATGACTTATCTATGTGTTTTTAATTTATGTGGTGCTAATATTCTCTTTGTGTTTGATGTAGGTACTATGGATTCCAACACGAGCCATGATTTTGATTCATCACAACAAAGAGGCGACGATGATCCTATTTTCTCCCAAACTTCTCTCCCGCACTCTAATTTCTATTCATTTCCCCATCCTCCTTTTCATGTGCCACCTCATGGCTTCCAAGCCATGCTCAATTGTCCTTCCTTTTCTCCAAACTCTCCCTTCATGTTTCGCCCCCCCCATTCACCTATGGTAGCGCAACCTCCTAATCGATCATCCCCCCTAGGTATCCCAAACATGGGTTCCATTCCCAATTCCCGAGGAAGCCAACCATCACCCAACTCGCTCAATAACCCCCCTTTATCTTCTCAACCAAAGCAAGTTCGTGGCATGAGGAAGGAGCCTAGCGATGAGGAGATTTTGCCAGAGACCCAACCTGCGCCAAAGAAACCCAGGAACTCCAAAAAGAAGGTGGTGGTGGACTTGGGGGAAGATGACGACAACAACAATAAGAAAAGCAAGTGGCAAGACTTTTGGGTTGACCAACTCATTCATGTCAGGGGGGGCATGAGTGAGGAGTTCAACAATCCTGGGAAACAAGGGGTCAACTTGTGGGCAAAGGTGGCCACAATACCCTGATTTCGATAAGGATAGTGAAAGTTGTCGCAAGAAGTGGCAAGCGGTGCTAGCAAAATATAGAGTGGACAAAGCTCACAACTCGGTATCTGGCAATGACAGGAGACACACATGTAAATGGTTCGATGTGGTGGATGAGTATTACCACGATAGAGCCACGGTCACTCCTCTTAGCCATGCTTCTTCATCAACAATGGATGATGCTACTTTCCTCGGCGGTGACAAGGATGAAGTAACTATAGCACTAGATGACGAGAAGCTACAAGCACCCATGTCCTCAAGTCGTCGAGTGACTCCCAAATATGAGGAATCTTTGGCCACAATGGCCGATACTGGGAAACATCTATTGGACCATCTCAAGGAGACCTCTAGCCAAAATGTTGCCTTGGAGAGGGAGCGAATGAAGATATTGGCAGGATTGCATGCCACAATGAGTGAATTCCTTAAGGAAGGAAGGGGGGGCAACAAGTAGCCTTGGCGGAGGAAATTCTTGTTATTATTCTTGTATGAGTTTATAAAGTTTGGGATCTCGACGTTGCTTTGTTCCTATGCGTTGTATGGATTTATGAATGTTTCTAAGCTCCTAAGAAGCCATATAAGCTGAGAATTGAATATGTATCAACTTGTTTTGGATTTGCAGGTGACAATGGGCATGTCCAAAGACATTGCACTCTATTGTGCGTGGTTGTGTTCTATAGCGATCTATGAATTGCTTAAAGAACCAAGCATGCACAATGATGAGTGCATAGTACAGACTTGGTTGCATGTTACCGAATGCATGGCACGATCTGTGAGGTTGAGGAAGATTGCGAACCGTAGGAGGGGTCATGAACACAGACAAGCGTGGGCATATCCACGGCCTCAAGGCTTTGTAAAATGCTATCTCCTAAGTGCTTATAGTGCTAGCATGTTCAAGCGACGTCTTAGGGTTAGCAAAGAAACCTTTCATTACCTTTGTGGGAGTCTAGCACCATTCATGCAAAAGAAAACCACAAACTTCCGTGTGCCTGTGTCTATTCAAGATAGGGTAGCCATTTCTCTAAGCAGACTTGCTACAGGAGATGGACTCTTGGGCCTTGGTGACACCTATGGTTGCGCTAAGAGCACATGTTGTGAAATAATCCTTGTATTTTCCAAGGCAATTGTGAAATCGGGTCTCCGGAATATGTACATAAGATGGCCTTCAAGATCTCGGCTTGCAACTTTAGCACGAGAGTTTGAGGCACTTAGGGGAATTCCCTGCGTCGTTGGTGCGATAGATGGTTCTCACATCCCCATCATTGCACCCCGAGACAACCATGTTGACTACTTCAATCGGAAAGGGTTCCACTCTATTTTGCTACAACTAACAGTAGCCGCCAATTGCTCAGTATGGAATTATGATGTCGGTTGGGCCGGATCAGCGCATGACTCCTTGAACTTCTCCAGAAGTGATATAGGTCAAGCATGTGCAAGGGGCGAGCTGGGTAACTATTGTTTGGTTGGCGACTGTGCTTACCCCGCACGGCCATACATGTTAGTGCCTTTCAAAGAATGCAAGGAAGGGTTGACACGTCTAAAGTACCATTGGAATTTCATTCAATCGAGCACAAGGATGCATGTTGAGAGAGCGTTTGGTATGCTCAAGGCAAGGTTTCGCATCTTGCTAAAAAGATATGACATGAGTCTACGTCATGTCCCAGATCTTGTTGCGGCTTGTCTTGTGCTACACAACATTTGTATCCAACATGGAGAGTCTTTTGATATGGAGTGGGTACGTGAGGCGGAAGCAGAATTGTCAGCATGCTCTGGACGTGTAGCATACCCATCCCCCCCGTGTGATGTGCTGGTGGTGGAGTGATAGAAGTAGAATCAGGGTGTCACATACAGTGATGGAGCATGAGGGGCAGGAACATGATTTTGTGAAGAGGTTAGGGGAGCCACAACACTAGAAGAAGGTGGGGGTGCTAAAGGCAAAAGAGGTGGTGAGGTCATTTGAAGGTGGGGTGGTACAATGGGTGGGAATTGGAATGGTTGAGTTGGTTGAAGTTGAGGCACATACGATGAGGTTGGCCAAGGTTGTTGCGGGGAGGGCAAAACGGGAGTATGTGGTGCTAGCCATGGATAATACGAGGGAGATGGAGTCGTGGCGTGTTGTGGCTCATAAACACATCGATAAGAGCTCTCCACATTAATGGCAAAAGTGATGGCCGTATTCAAGTCATTTGGGGCTTGAGCTCTAACCAAAATTCGGATGCTAGGGTGTATGCCTCGTAGAAACAAGTCCATGATGGTGAGCGGGTCGATGTTAAAAACGGGAGTGTAATGACCAACAAAGTTCCTAAACCTCGTGGCTGCTTGTTCCACGATCTCATGCGGGTGATTTTGCTTGAATGAGCATAATTGCTCAAAAAATGCAAAGAAGTTTGGAGGTTTGCGGCCCAAGAATTTTTGCTCAAAATCGGCAAAGTTTGGGATGGAGTTTGGTTGTTGCTTGGCAAACCAATTTGAGGCCTCACCTTTGAGTGTAGTGCTAAAGTAATTCATCACATGCCCTTCCTCAATGATGTGTGAGGTCAAACAAGCAATTTTGAAATTGTTTAGATGAGTGGTGAGATCCTCCAACGGCGTCCCATAGAATGTGGGGAATGGAATGAGGGGTGCATCAGGAACGGGCCAAATTTGGTGGCAAAACCAAAGATGATTGAATGGCGAATGGAGGAGGAAGTGATGGTTGAGCCATCATTGGAACTGGTATAGAAATTACGATTCCAGGTGAACTCCCCCCTGATGATGGCGAAGGAGGTGAACTTTGTAATGGAAAAGTGCTAGTGGGGCTAGAATGAAGTAGGTGTTGCTTGGCTTTCTCCCTTTTATGGTATCTCTTAGCTCGGTCACTCTCTCTCAAGCTATCTTGCCAATCTTTGGCACTTTGCAAGCACCGCATCAAGTATTGGGGATGGGTATGAAAGCACCGCATCTAGTATTGGGGATTCGAAAAACATGATGACAAATTACATGAACCAACTTAATGAAAATGTGAAGGCTATAACTCTTGATGTGAATTTTCTAAAGTGCCAACAAAACTTGTTATCTGCACGTCACCCTGAGCCTAATCCCACCAACGTGGTGTGTCGAGCTTGTCATGTATCCGCCATCTTTCCAAAGATTGCCCCACTGTTATTTACACATGAGAAATGTTTGGGTAGGGGGCACACAGAGGATATGTGTTACACTAAGATGCACCATTTGATGAATAGGAGCACCACTTTGCCACCCCCCGACCCCATTAATCATCGAATTGGTGCCGAGAAACCCCCAGGCCCTAGTCGGTCACTTCTTCAGAGGGGGTCTCCTAGTTCTCCAGCAGTTGCTTTGTCTAGTGCACCACCTACCACCACTGAGAACCCTTCGATTAATATGATTGAGTTAGATTCATCACCTGTGCGAGCCATCACACGAAAGGGAAAAGAGAAGGTTGTTGATAAGGAGGGAGATCCCGAACCTGTTGTTGCTACCCACCCACCCACCCATGTCGCTGTTCCTGTTGCCAACCCTTTACCTCGACTTCACCACACTCGTCCACGCCCTACTCCAAGTAAGTTGTTTTCCCCCATTCTTTCTTTTGACCTTGTTTCTGCTCTTAATCGAGTAGAGCTCACCATGTCGCCGTTCTTGTTGCCAACCCTTTACCTCGACTTCACCACACTCGTCCACGCCCTACTCCAAGTAAGTTGTTTTCCCCCATTCTTTCTTTTGACCTTGTTTCTGCTCTTAATCGAGTAGAGATCACCATGTCCCTTCCACAATACCTTCTCACTTCTCCTTCTAGTCGAGCCCTTTTGAGGAGGTACTACAGAGCTTTGAGTTCTTCCCAGGGAGTGGGTCCTAATCTTCCTTTTGTTTAGAAAGTGGATTCCCTTCTTGCTGAGCGTGAGTGTCCTCGAGTCGAGTGCATGATCCACCAGTTAGTGATTCCACATGCTATTGTTGATGGAGGATCAGGCGTCAATGTTTTGAGTTATTCTACCTTTTCTAAACTGGGGTTATCTTTCAATGGAGTTCCTGCTACTAGTTTGCGTATGGGTGATCATCGACCACTAAGAGCTGAGGGTTTCATCCAGGGTTTGCCAGTCATCACTGTCACTGTGGGCGTATGGTGGAAATTGATTGTTATGTTTTGCAGCTTAGTCCAGGACCTGGCCAGTTCTAGCTTCTTTTAGGGTGACCTTGGATATGGAAGACTGATTGTGTTATTGACATTCCTAGAGGGCGGTTGCTTTTTGGTAGAGGATCTTCCCGAGTGGTTCTTCCTGCTTACCCTTCTTCTATCGTGAGCCCTGGGGTTACTACTGATGTTGAGAGTGATGGGGATGATGACCGAAATTCTATTTCTTCATGTACACCGAGTTCCTATTGCATTTACCCTGATTCTATTGAGATTACCTTTGATGAGGATGAGGAGACTCCACCTTTGGCCAGAGAGGAGGATACTGTGAGAGTTCCTATAAAGAGGGATGAGAAAGTTGTGCTTTTGGGAACTTCTTTAGATCCACCATTGAGGGAGGAGATTATTGCTTTATGTCAGGAGTATCAGGACATCTTTGCATGGGATTACATCGAGTTGAGAGGTTTTCCACCACCCGAGCTTGTTGTGCACCGCATTCCTCTTAAACCGGACACTACACCTGTATGCCAACGTCAACGCAAATTGCCTGAGCATTATAGAGAGGGGGTTTACATGGAAATTAAAGAGCTTTTAGAAGCTGTTTTGATTTTTCTTGTCAATAACACTGAATGGGTGTCTCCTATTGTTGTAGTCCCTAAAAAGATTAAGCAGCTTTGCATATGTGTTGATTATAAGCAGCTTAACAAAGCTACCATTAAGGACTACTACCCTTTGCCTTTTATTGACCAAATCCTTGACTCTTTGGCGGGGAGGGAGATATATGCTTTCTTGGATTTCTTTTCTGGGTACAATCAAATGGCTATCGCTGATGAGGATAAGCTCAAAACCACTTTCACCACTATATTTGGCACATATGCATATTATGTCATGCCGTTTGGGCTTTGCAACACGGGTGCGTCATATCAGCGCTATAAGCATGAATCCTTTCGTGATGATTTGAACGATTTCTTAAAGATCTTCATGGATGATTTGGGGATTGGGACCACGCATGATAAACTTGTTGTGCAGCCCTTAGGTATGACTTTCACAAGTGCCGTGAAAAATCAATAGCTTTGAATGCAAAAAGTGTGTGTTTGGGGTCACTTATGGCATTTTGTTGGGTCACCTCATTAGCAAGCATGGCATTTCTATGGATCCCCAAAAAGTTGAGGCTATTATTGCATTTTTGCCACCCACTACCGTGCATCAAGTAAGGGGTTTTCTTGGAGCCGCTAAACACTATAGCCGCTTCATTAAAGAAATGGCACATCTTATTTTACCATTGAATACACTTCTGCGAGTTGAGCACAAGTTCATTTGGGGAGAACCTCAACATAATTCTTTCTCTTCTCTTAAAAGTGCATTCACTACCGCCCCTATCCTCAAACCACCTGATGCATCCAATCCTTTTCATTTATTTTCTTCTTGTTCTCATTTGGTAATATCCGCTTGCATTGCACAACTTTATGATAAAAAAATGCACCCTATTGCATATTATAGCCGCAAGCTTAAAGATGCTGAAACACGCTACACATGGGTTGAGAGAGCTTGTCTAGCTATTGCTGAGAGTGCTAGGAAGTTTTGCACATATATGGCTACCCAACACACCATCATCTATGTCTCTAAAGATTCATTGCACCTTTTATTGAATAAGTTAGAGCGCTGAGCGTATTATACGATGGATTGTTGAGTTGCAGGCCTTTGAGCTTAAATCTAAACCTCCTGCATTGCAAAAATTAGTGGATTGCTTAGCTGATGTAATCCCATGCAAAGATGAGCCTATTGCACCTGCCCCTGAGTTGTTTCGCATTGAGTATGCACATGAGTGGTATGACCAAATTGCTCATTATTTGTCCACACTTGAGTTTCCTTCTGACATGAGCAAAGCCGCGAAGAAGAGATTTGAAAGAGTGTCATGATAGTGCATGTGGAGGTCATTTCACTGGGAAACTCACTGCATTGAAAATTTTGAGGGCTGGGTATTGGTGGCCATCTGTTTTTAAAGATTCATTTGAGTGGTGTAAAAGATGTGATGTTTGCCAGAGAGCCACCCGCCTTGAGAATCGTTTGCGCCCTAATAATCCTATTCTAGTTGCCCTTCCTTTCGAGAAGTGGGGGATTGACTATGTGGGCCCTATTACACCAACTTCCAGGCATGGGAAATCTTATATCATTGTTGCTATGGATTACTTAAGTGGAGTGAGGCTAGAGCTATGAGGAAAGATGATGCACGCACTTCTGCTACATTTTTGACTGAGCATATCATTTGTCGTTTTGGGGCACCTGCTGAGTTAGTTTCTGATAGGGGAACCCATTTTCTTAATGATGTCATTGAGGAACTCACTACTTATTTCAATATTCGTCATGATAAAACCACCCCCTACAAACCTTCTACTAATGGGCAAGTTGAGAGCACAAACAAAACTTTGGTCACTATCCTTAGAAAAATTGTGGACACTCATAAAAGGGATTGGGATGAGAAGTTGCCAGCAGCTATTTGGGCTTATAACACTACTTTCAAGGAAGCCACGGGGTTCACTCCTTTCTCTTTAGTTTATGGGCAAGAATGTGTGTTACCTATTGAGCATGAGTTGGCAAGTTTGAGGTTTTTGCAAGAGCACACACTACCTTTGGAGGTGAGTTTGCAAGAGAGATTGGGCACTTTGGAGCATCTAGGGGTGGTTGCAAGATCAGGGTGCCCAGTTTTGTCCACTCAGGCACCTTGTAAACAGTAAAAAAACAGGCATTTGTTTACCTTTAATGGCTAATCTCTCCTAGTAAATGAAGGAATTTCGTTTCAAGTTCTTTTGTTGGAACATCATATTCAAAGTTGGAAATATAATTGCATAATTTGATTAAGCATTAGATAGTCAAAAGTCATTTTCTTAGGTACAAAGTCAATGTATACACCCTGTCCCAAATTTGAATTGATTCCATAAAATGATAATATCTTTTACATATAAACTCATATGAGATTCTCACTTTGTACCTTAGATCTTCACATAATATGGAGCTTAACTTGATTTTTTGAGAAAATTTTAAGATATTTGCTTATTTTCTTTAAATATTTCAAGGTCTTTTAAGTGTTATAATATACGCCACTTTTTGTACCCACAATAGCTACCACTTAAGATCCTCAATCTTGTAGATCAAAAGAGTGGGTAGATACTGAGACATTAGTAGAATGTGGTGGTTAGTAAAAATTACAAATCCAATGGTTGGATTTTTAATAATCTCTCTTTCAAAATTCTTCCAGACTATCAGAAGGCCTGTAAATATTAATAATCTAATTAGTAAAATTACATTTTTGATGTGAATCATCTAAAACCTATAGAGACTAGTGTACTTGTAATGGTGCATCTATGGAAAAATAAATTGGATCACTCTAAGTATGGAAAGATCATTTGTTTATCATTTCATCATATTTTTGATTAATTTTAATTAATTAGACTAATTTATATTAATTTAAGCTATATTGGGTTAATTTAAGGGCAAGCGTATTGTCTATTATTTGCTTGATCTCATTTTAAGTACCTTGCCCCCCAAAATTTGCTCTCCAAGCATTGTCCCAGTCCAGCATAAACTGGATAAAACTGGACACCCTGATCTTGCAACAACCCCTAGATGAGTGGAGATTGAGAGCCTATCTACATCAAGAGGTTGCTAAGAAAAGTCAAACTAAGCAACATGATAAGAAAGCTAAAACCTATTCTTTTGAGAAAGGGCAATTGGTTCTTCTCTATGATGCATGTCATGAGCTTTTCCCTGGGAAGTTAAGCCATTTATGGTCGGGTCCTTATTGCATTGTTGAGGTTTATCCTCGCAATAAAGTCCAGCTTGTAGAAATGGATGGGACATGGTTCTCTACCAAAACCAATTCTGATAAAATTAAGCCCTATTGGATGTGATTGCATTGACTTTTCTGTTATGAGTTGCAGATGATGTTGAATCTACCACGCCTGTCTGGAGTCTATACTTTGATGTTGAATCTACCACTCCTTTCTGGAGTCTATACTTTGATGGAGCATGTAGGGGCAAGGACAAACTTGGTAGTTGTGGCATTGTCATATATCCACTTGAAGGGAATGCTATTCTTTTGGGAGTTCTTTCTTTGGGAGATCATTTGAGCAACAACATTGCTGAATATCAAGCACTTTTGATTGGTTTGAGAGCACTACTTCTTTTGAGAGCATCTCATGTTCATATCTTTGGAGATTCACAACTCGTGGTCCACCAGTTTCATGGCCAAGCCCGCACCCTTCACCCTTTGATGCACTACTATAGTCTTTTAGCCCATGACCTCTTCACCCATTTCACCTCTTTTTCCTTGACCTTTTTGCTTGGTCACATGAAAATCGTGTTGCAGATTTCCTAGCTTTGATGGCCCTTTCTGGTTCCTTTACCCAAAATTTTGATTGTGCCTTGGTAGATACCCATTCCTTTGACATTGATCCTTGGGAAATAGTGCAAGACCTTAAGTGTTTGGGAGTTAAGGAGTTGGGTAGTCTTCTAAGGGTTTTCAAGTCGGGTTTTCAAGTCATCCCATCCTTCCACTTTTGCTTCTCTCATTCTATCCATGACCCGTCGATTGATTCACTTGTCAGATGTTACCTTTCTCACTATAGATCCTAGCCATTTGCTCATGATCCTATAGCCCAATGGAGAAGGCACTATCTAACTGGAGATTCTGGGTTCACACTAGCCAGCTAGCTTTCCTCGCAGGATGCCACTGTTGCATTTTTTTTCCGCCCTTCCACTATGTTTTGATGCATGAGCATATGCGTGGCTTGCATTTTTTTCGCCCTGCCTTCACTTCATACCCTCATTTGGTTTTGGCACACAAGCAATTTTTCGTAGGCAAAACCTCCATCAAGACCTTGCACTCAAGCATGTGTGGGACTAACCATGTGAAATATGTACCAAACATGATATGGAGAATAAGATTTTTGCCCTCTGGGAGCCATGTGGTAGAACTGAGAGAGGACAAGATCTAGAAAGAGGCATACGTGGGATAGTCGACCGCGACATCCACCGTGGAGGTTGGATGGATGGGTGTCGGAGAAAAGCCCTAGATTGGCTAGATCTTTTTGTTGGTGATTCTCTCTCTGATTTTGAGTATATGTATTAGTGATTAATATGTGATTTTGGATTGTCAAAATTAGAAAAAAAAACGATTATGGTTTATTGAAAATCTCTTCTTTCTCTAAAACAAGTATGGTGTGTGTTGTAATCTATCCATAAGGAGTGCAATATTGATCTTTCTCATGCACGATCAAAAGGTATCTCATTGTTCTTTGGTAGAATTAATGGTATTAATATTACTCATTCTCTTTTATTGCCATAATGTGCATTTCATGTACATAAGTATTTAAGGTTGGTTTTCATGCTTTTAGAAAAGAGTGGTGGGTTGTGGAGCAAATGATATGGAGAAAAGGTATTTCTTAAAGCATGGCACATATGCCCATGCAACTCAACTGGTTTAGAATCCTTGTCATCCATGGACTTTGCCTTTAGCATTCCAGCAACACGTAAATAGGCCTTAGTTACACTCTCAACCATATTTGCATCTATGTCTATCTCTGGCTCCTATTCATCAAGGCTAGCAACTTCCCACATATCATCCTCAAGCACAATACTCACATCACAACATTCTTCATTAGCCCAATTTACATGCATACATTCTTGAGTGTTGCCATGTCATGCATGAGCATCGACAACAATGCCATGCATGACATCGAGGAGAGGACTTACAAAAACGAGGAAGGTCGGCCAGCGACTCACGAATCGCAGCTACTGTCGATAACTGCAACCCTCCCCTCTCTCTCTCTCTCTCTCTCCCTTCCTCCTCGCTCTGTGTGTTTAATATACTACAACAAGAGTACTAGTTGCTGGCATGGCAGTGCCGATCACTAACGACGCCACAGCCTTCAGCTGCTTCTCCACGGCAGAGGCGATTACCGACGAAATCAACGCGTCCGACAGGACGGCCATTGTCACAGGTTATACAAGTTCTTACAATGAAGTAAGCCGGAAAACGATTCATTGACTCTATGCTTAGTTTCTTACAGGTGCATCGAGCGGAATTGGGGCAGAGACGGCGCGGGTACTGGCGCTTCGTGGGGCTCATGTGTGGTGCTCACCGTGAGAAATGTCGGCACGGGAGAGCGGGTGAAGGAGGTCATCCTGCAGGAGATTCCACACGCGCGGCTGCACGTGCTGCAACTTAAACTCAGCTCCATAGCCTCCGTCCGCACCTTCTGCCAAAACTTCAAGGCTTTGAAGCTACCCCTCAACATCCTCATGTAATAATATTACCTTTTCTGTGACTGCAGCAATCATAGCTGATCTGGTTCGATCACTTAATGCTAATAATTAATC
The DNA here is from genome assembly GCF_041138505.1 of Cibotium barometz. Taxonomy (NCBI): domain Eukaryota; kingdom Viridiplantae; phylum Streptophyta; class Polypodiopsida; order Cyatheales; family Cibotiaceae; genus Cibotium; species Cibotium barometz. Next base: position 21,480,770 of record NC_141103.1, on the reverse strand, counting down.
AACACGCGATGTATAATTAACAGCAACAATGCCGGCATCATGGCTTGCCCTTTCAAGCTCTCAGCAGATGGCTTCGAGATGCAGTTCGCCACTAATCACATTGGTAAGCGGGTTAGTTATAAGCTGATCAACTAAAACAGGCCACTAGTAGCAATAACCCAAAGCTAAATAAATTTTTGGAAACAGGCCCTTTCCTCTTGACGAGCCTTCTGCTGGACGATCTGAGGAGGGCGGCCAGCGGCACTGGCATTCAAGGCAGGGTCGTGAACGTGTCATCCGTGGGCCACGCTGTATTCTCCTATCCCGGCGGCATCCGCTTCGATCAGCTTACCAACAGGTCAAGGTAAATGTATCAATTATAAATCTGTATAGACTGATGGGTAGCCGCTAAGCTGCCATCCCATCTATCTTATTATGATCTCTTTCCATGCCACAACACAGCTACGATCCTTGGTGTGCTTACGGACAATCCAAGCTCGCCAACATTCTCCATGCAAAGGAACTCGCCAGGAGATTCCAGGTTTCTATTACCTTCACACTTTTTATGCCCAGCAGTGAGCACCAATATCTCTTATACATGGTTATAATAAACGCTCTTGGATGCTACAGGAAGAGGGAGTCAATGTGGTCGCTAACGCGAGCCATTCTTAGTACAAACCTCACCACCTACGTCCCCCAAGAAACATGTCACTACCTATACACTTTCCTTACTTACCTTTTCTAATTATGGATCCTTAAGCCAGTTTCAATTGCAGCTCATTGATACTTCTGGACTTGAATGTGCAGTGCAACAAATCATTAAGGATATTGAGAAAAGCACACCCATATTTAGGAAATCTATCTCCCAGGTTAGTAAAAATCAATCTTGACTTGAGTGAAAGAAGTTGTGCTTGTGTGCGTGAGAAAAAAAGAGAGGCGTCAGAGAGTAATGATGATCATTTGGTGTGCGGCTTTCTCACACAGGGTGCTACTACTCAATGCCTTCTTGCTCTTCATCCTTCTATCAACACTAAAACTGGAAAGTACTTTGACAACTGTCAAGAGGCCGAGCCAAGCAAGATCTCAAATGATTCAAAACTTGCCAAGGACCTTTGGGACTTCAGTGTGAAGGTTACATCATTGGAAGTGTGCTAGAGATTTCGACCAACATATATTTGCCATGTCTCATCATTAGTTTGTTTCCTCTTAAGAATAAATACTATGCATTACATTTTTAACACCTTATAGTAGTGTATGTTGCCCCGATTTCCACGTAATGAATTGCAATAAGTATGTCAATACCTTGTGATCATTTATAGTGTAATGAATCAATCTAGATCTACATACTTTTTTTTAAACCTACAAAATACTTATAGGTACTCTATTTTGACGACAATTGACAGTCTGCAAAGCGTCTAGGAGAAAATGTTGAGTACATATTGAAATCTTCGATGGAAATGGTAGATGAGTATAAAAGAGGGAGCAATTGCAAACGATAAAATTGTCTCAAGAAGTATATACAGCCCAAGCATGAGTCTTCGGTCTCGTGTGGAGAGGATCACTACTAGATTAATTCCATGTCACTCAAACAAAACTTTATGTAGACCATTGTGGATGATAAAAAAGAGCATCGAAATTCGCCTCAATGATAACGTCTGTATACATGAAGATAAAGATGCGGTTGAAAAGCATATTTTTTTCTTTTTTCTTTTTTGTTTGGTGTGATTTTTGAAAAAAATTCAAGTGTTTTAAGTTCTCATAATCTTAATCAATTGTTTTTACTTACTTTTCAAACAAATGCAAAGATTGAAAAAAATTCAAGTGTTTTTAGTTCTCATAGTCTTAATCAATTGTTTTTAGTTACTTTTCAAACAAATGCAAAGATATATACAGCAATATCTATAAGAAATTAATATGACAATATCTGTAGCGTACTCATGTGTACGTATTTTTTTGGGCCCTTTTGACTTGGTGATTTTCAGAATCTACATTTAATGTTGAAAAGTGGAAAATACTTAGATGACATAAAAGATTGATTTTGGTCACAAATTGAGTAATTTTAGAGATGTCGAATTTTGGTCAATTTTGGGGCTTTTTATGCCTGATTTGTGATGTTATTTGTAAGTGATTTCTATTCTATACTTAACCATGCTAGACAATGTATAAGAGGTTCATAGTGAGTAGTTTAGACTGAAGGAAACTCATATGGGGGTTTACATAGTAAATATAGCCGCAACGAGCGCCTGAAACAAGGCCCGCACACCAAATTCACCCTTAATTTTTAGTAACGGTTTTGCATGAGGGTCTATATACCTTTATTTTCTAGAGAGAAGTTTTAAAGAAAGTTAGATCATCACAAGAGGAACAAATTCCGTGTTCAAACCATTCGGAGATTCCACATAGTTTGGTCGGTATTCGCAACAAAACGAATCCGACACCACTTTCCAGATCATCTCTATTTTGGTTAAAGATCATGTTTTTAGCAGTATTTCTATCTTTATCGTTTTTATGCATGATAATCTACTAATTCTCGTGGGCTTTTTTTTGGGTTGTTATTCCAGAGCCTTGAGGTGATTTCTGTGCGAGCTAGAGAGAGAGAGAGAGAGAGAGAGAGAGAGAGATTTTGAGATTTGGATCGGCCATCATTAGACACGGAACGCTAGACGAAGAATAAGATTTATGCCCTCTAGGAGCCATGTGGTAGAACCCAGAGAGGACAAGATCTTGAAAGAGGCATACCTGGGATAGCTGCGATATCCAGCATGGAGGTTGGTTGGATGGGCATCGGAGAAAAGCCCTAGATTGGCTAGATCTTTTTGTTGGTGATATCCTCTCTGATTTTTAGTATATGTATTGGTGATTATTATGTGATTTTGGATTGTAAGAATTAGAAAAAAAAACGATTATGGTTTATTGAAAATCTCTTCTTTCTCTGAAGTGTGATGTAATATTTCTGTAAATTTGAGAAATTTTGTGCATGTATCATGGAACAGATTAAGGGTACATTTCAATATTTGTTTGCAAAATCTTACACTAATAGTGCCAAATACAAGGACATATGTAGTAATATTTACAAGAAATTATGACAAGTGTCTGCCAAAGCTTGCATTAATGGTCCCAAACAAGAAAACTGTGACAAAAATATATATTACTTGTCAAATAAAAAAGAAATATGATGTTATAGCTCATCATCGACTCTCTTATCCTCAGCTAAATCCATGGCTCCAAATACATCTATTTCTATAAATACCTCTCCATCTACATCTTCATCAATGAGTGGAGCCTCGTTTGTTGTAGGAATAGAAGGTAGTTTATCTGTATCGTTCTCTTCTCTGTTTGGCCATTGGAGATGGTTGTATTGAAAGTTGTTCTTCTATTTCTTCTTTGAATTCTAGATTACCCATTATGTTTACTTCTGGTTAAAGTTTTAGTTGTTCAATTACTATACCTTGATTTGACCCTTCTTCTAGTTGTTCAACTGGATTATTATATGTTTCTTGTGCTTCTTGAGTGGGTTCCTCAACCTGTACTTAATCAGGTATTTTCATATCTTCAAATATTTGTTTATTGCTAATCAATTTGTATTACAAACAACCACCTATGATCTCTAGGGTCTACCTTAAAGACATATCTTCAAATATTTATTTATTGATAATCAATTTGTATTACGAACAACCACCTATGATCTCTAAGGTCTACCTTAAAGATAACCTACTCACAATTCTCTAGTAGTACAAATGTGTGCCTTTGGTATGTCCATATCTTTATGATGTCTACTTGAACAAATCCACTCTTATGTCTGTGCACAGTTTCTTCGCATAAAAAATGAACCAAGAAAATCTTTGAACCCAACCTTGATGATGGCTTATATTGTTCCAGAGTAATCAAGCATGCGAACTTCACTCTTCAGGTCACTTGCACTTGAACTATTTTCTTCATTTGCACTTGAACTATTTTCTCGCATGAAACTAGCCTTACATCACAATAAAATTTTTTTCTCTTCTTATCTATTCGGTCCACTCAAAAGTGACGACTCCATGACCAAAGTGCACCAAATTTGCAATATTGTAAGTAAAAGAAGATCACGAAATTGTATGAAAAAGGAAAACTTATACAAGACTATGTCTTATGGTTTCTTGTGTATATGTAAGAACTCACTTACATGGTAATCACAACCATATGTAAGCTCCTTACCATCTTTGCTTATAACCTCACCACTGTGTTTTTCTTGTCATATGGTTTACTTAAGCCATCTACTAGAATAAAATTCTAGAAGTTGAGCAAGCGACTTTGGGCATGGCAATAATCGGGTTGTTTGACTCTTTCTAAAATTTAAACAATCCGAGTCTCTTTTTCTCTTTGCTAGTTTATATGTCTCGATCCATTTCTACATATAACACGAGAGTTTAAGATGCAGAATTTATGGATCTTCTCTTGTAATGCCATATCCATTATTCTTTTAAGGCCTTGACCTTGAGGCTCAACGAGTCGATCATCCTTTTCCTATGTCCATAGTCCTAGCATATTTGGGTCGGACGTACTAAGATATGCTATTATGTATATAAAAGATTCTTGAACAAGCCATCCCATTGTGATACTACCCTCAGGGTGAGCTCCAAACTTCTTGGATGAATCATGAACCTGGACATCTTCCCATAACATACATAGGTCATCAACTAGTGGAGCCAACTCGAGGTACATGTTCTTCCCCTTGTACTTCCCTGGAACTATTAGGAAAGTAAAAGGTGCCCCTTCTTTATCCCTAACCATGGTGGAAGGTTATAGTTGACTAGGCAAATGTGCTATGTACTCATGATGAACTTCATAAGAGAAATGGATTCACTCCATCCATTGCTAGTCTAAGGTGAATGTGATGAGGCTATTCCTCCCCAAAGCCCAACCACTTCTCTTCAATATGCCTACGTGGTGTTGGAGGATCGGTGGCACCCGCAAAACATCATTTATGAATCTAGTGTTCCGATTCTAAGTCATTAAATATGCAATGGATTCACATCTAAGCATTGTTTGAATATGTGGAATGATGTGGATCCTTTATCCTTGGACATCTTGCATATAACTCAAGCAACTAGCATGCCATCCGTACTTGAGTGGATTCCATAACATTTACTATCTACTATGAGGGGCAACTGATTTCTTGTGATGAGTTTGAGATAGCTTGTGTATGTGATTACCTGGTAGATCATTATTCAAGCTATTTCTTACATTGCATTGTATTGTCTTTGTGAGTATTGTTCTCATAATCTAACTAACAACATTTTCTAATAGGCGAGATATCATAGTAGCGTATGGCCACGTACCATGGATTCAAGAATTGTTACATCATTTTAACAAAAAAGTCAATCAAGATCTTTGGATATGAATCCTCTTGATGGAAAAATCAGCTATGTGGGTGTCTTGGAAGATTTTATTCAAGTTGGTTATAGGTCCTTTAATCCGGTACACCTAAAGACTAAATGGTACCAAATGTAGTATGATGGCCACAATGTGACAATTAAAAGGAGACCTAATGGTTTTTACATGGTTGATACCTCCAAATTCTTGGGTGAGAGTTGACCCATTTGTCTTACCTCCTCATTGTGAGCTGGCCTTCATCTTTCCAAGCCTAGATGAGCTAGGATAGTTTTATGTTCTTCATGGCTAGGTATCCAAACCCCCCCCAATGTTCAGTTCACAAATAAATGGGCCAAGTCAAAGATTGTTTCGATACTTAGCAATAAAAGATCTTCACTTAAGAGGCATGCACTAGCGGAGCTTGCCAGGCTCCAAGGAGGTCAACCACCAAGGGGCCCACCCCACACCGCTCACAAGCATGAGTGGAAGAAAGCAATGAAGTCAGCGAAGGAGGAGCCCAGTCTAAAGCACGTGGAGGCACAAAGGATCCAAATGTAGCGATATGGAAGCGTGCATTTTGGAGCAGGGGGTGTTGAATCATGGGAGGCCCAGTTTGTAAGTATCCATCTCAAATTATATTGTTTATGTAATTTATAAGGAGGTTATTTCTTTGTGCTGACCCCTCCGCAAATTGTGTCATCTTGTAGCTTGATAGCGTGGGCAGGTACCCTACTCCTGTCGAGACAGCCTACCACCGCTACCATCGCAGAGGAGATACATGGAGGCACTTCTATAATCACGGGTTGATTACTGAGGAGCAGTATATCCGGGCTACTGGAGAGTCTCTTGAGGTATTTGAAAGTAATTAAATAATATCTATATTATAAATAAAGATTTGATTTTTCATACATTGATATATGTTGTCCCTTGTTTACAGGACCCTGCACAAGAAGATGAGGAAGAAGACGAGGAAGAAGGAGGCAGAGAAGGGAGCACAGAAGGGAGCGAGGAGTAGTGCTAGCTACTCTTTTTTGTACTTAGCCACTGGCTTGGCTTCGTGCTTCTTGTATATACACTCCTCCTATTTTTGGTACTTGAAGCCACAGGACGTGGCTTAGCTTCGTGCTATATGTACATACAAGCACTTTTTGAGCTATCAATTAATGCCTTGTAACTAAACATTTCGGAGTTGTAATGTTTTATTTGGAATTGTAATTAATGTCGGCTATAGACATGCTTGTTGCAAGAGTAAAATGCGATTAGCTGTAAGAATTAAATTACACAATGTGGAAATGGGATTCCTGTAACTACATAGCATACACAACATACACAGCATTCTGTTAAAGCACACAAAATTTAAAAAACATTCTGTAACGCGTCTATATACGCGTTTGTCTATTCAAGATGCGTCTATTTGAGCATCTATAAACGCGTCTACTCTGCATCTAGTTTGCGTGTATAAATGCATCTATACATGTGTCTGTATGTTTTTTAAATCCCTCCCGACCGTCTATTTGCACGTCTAAATAAGCGTCTATATGCGCCTATACAAGCACGTCTAAAAGCGCATGTGTCTGTTTTTTAAATTTCTCCCTGACCGTCTATTTGCGCGTCTATATGCATGTCTATATGCGCATATATAAGCGCATATAAAGGCGTGGCTGTTTGCTACCTTTTAAACGCGCCTTTAGACGCAAGTCTAGAGACGTGCTAATAGACGTGGAAATAGATGCGCCCGTAAGTTTTTTTTTAGTTGAGTAAACGCTTCTGTGTGTGCGTATATAGATGCTTTGTCTTGTTGTTTGAAGCACGATTGTTGTGTCAAGCCAGTCTAGGTGAAACCATATTTAAGGCCACACTCCAAAATATAAGGAAATAAAATCCATTTACAAACAAGAGTAATATTGTAACATATGTGATATATTTCAACCATGTGAACTCTCACTAAAAGAATGGTTGAAACCTTAGTTTAGTAGTAGATTTTAAGTGGTAATGTAGCATTATGCCATTTTGTGAATTTGATGTGTCATCTCATTACCTTGGAATTATCCTCCTATACTAATAGTACATAATAATCATATCCTATATGACTTGTATCTTTCTTATGGGATTCTATTCGTCATAGCACAGAAAGATTATCTTGACTTGGTGTGACACCTAATTTTCATGTGTAATTTAGATTTTATGTCTCTGTAATATCATCAGTGAGATTATATCTTCTTGGTAGCATAATTGAAAGTTTGAGTAACATCGAAACCATCCAGGATGTAAAGTAAAAGTACTCTTACGACTTACTCGAGTGACATGAAATATTGATTCATGCTTATGCTATATGCTTAATCTTGAGATGAGAACCTTATCATTTGCAATGCTTCCCTTTGAATTCATCTTTTATACCCATTTACCTTCCTCTCTGAAGATTTCAATTCACTTGTCATTTCCTCCTACAATCTTCTATTGTGAAGTGTCGCCAAACTAGAGCTCCTATATAAGTATCTCTTTAGCTAAAACATGTATCTAGATCTAAATTGGCTTATGGATTTTCAATTTCCTTAATATTTTTTTGAAACATTATTGTCTCGCATGCTATCATAAATCTAGCATAAATAGCGAGGGATTGACATACTAGTAGTTGCAATTGATTACAGGAAAATCAGGGCAACAGGCACCACTAAAAATGGTGATACAAGATCTTTGTTCTTGAGAATAACAAACTCATGAGACTTGGTAAGCCGAAATCTCCAAGTAATGATATGATAGTCTAGCACCCTTTCAATGATGTAACCTTCACACTGAAGTCCCAAAGGTCCTTTTGGCAAGTTTTGAATCCTCTGAAATCTCACTGGGCTTTGCCTCTTGACAATCATCAAAATACTTTCCGGTGCTAGTGTTGGTAGAAGGGTGGAGAGCAAGAAGACATTGAGTAGGAGCGCCTTGTGAGGAGACCCCAAACAAACGAAATGATCATTATGTATAGACTTTCGTTGTCTCTCTCTCACTCACTCTCACTCACTCACTTTGACACCACTCACTCTCTCTTATACAGACACATACACACACGTGACACAAGCGCACACACATGTACTTTTTGATACAGCCTCTTTCACTATGTAGGCCGACATTTGATTTTTATTGACCTGGGGGTGGATTTCCCAAAAAAAAAGGTGTGATAGTCTCTTGATCCTCAATGATTTGTTGCACTGCACAACAAAGTCCCAAAAAAAAAACAAAAACATCAATAACCTTGACGTGGCACGTTAGCTTAAGTTTTAATAAGAAAAAGGTAACGGGAAGTATAGGTTGCGACATGTGTCTTTGGGGGACGTTGGTGGAGAGGTTTCTACTCGGAATGGCTCCAGGGTGAAGAGCGGTTGCGATCACGTTGACGCCCTCTTCCTGCAGCATCAAAAAGAGCGTATGACGTTTGAGATTGGTGCTGGGCGTTAAAACGTACTAGAGAAGGTCGTTCAGGGTAGTAGAAACCTTGGCATGGAGATGTTGGCGAGCTTGGATTGTCCACAAGCACATCAAGGATCCTAGCTGTGTTGCGGGATGAAAGGAGATCATAATTAGATGGGACGATGGCGTAGATATGGGGCTCCCCGTTAGTCTTTACGTCATTCATAAATGTACCTGGACTCGTCGTTAAGCTGATCGAACCGGATGCCACCGGGACAGGTGAATAAAGCGTGGCCCATGGATGAGACGTTCACGACCCTGCCTAGAACGCCAGTGTCGTTGGCCGTCCTGCTCAGATCGTCCAGCAGAAGGCTCGTCAGGTGGAAGTGGCCTGGTTTTCAAATTTGATTAACTAATCCGGGTTTTTTGGTTCATAATCTCATTCACTTACCAATGTGATTCGTGGCGAACTGCATCTCGAGGCCATCTACTGAGAGCTTGAAGGGGCAAGCCATGATGCCGGCGTTGTTGCTGTTAATTATAGATAGCGTGTTGATTAATTATTCTCACAGATCGAAGAAGATGTTGTTAATTATTCGCACACAGATCGCTAATTCCAATCATGTGCTATAGCCATATATATAATTGCTAACAACATTACATGAGGATGTTGAGGCGCAGGTTCAAGGACTTGAAGCTTTGGCAGAAGGTGCGGACGGAGGCCATGGAGCTGAGGTGCACCAGCTGTAGCACGTGCAGCTTTTTATGCCTGATTTGTGCTGTCATTTTAAAGTGATTTCTATTCTATACTTAACCATGCTAGACAATGTATAAGAGGTTCATAGTGAGTAGTTTAGACTGAAGGAAACTCATATGAGAGTTTATATAATAAATATTGCCGTAACGGACGATTGAAACAAGGCTCGGACACCAAATTCACCCTTAATTTTTAGTAATGGCTTCGCATGAGGGGGTATATAACTTTATTTTCTAGAAGAAAGTTAGATCATCACAAGAAGAACAAATTCCGTGTTCGGACCATTCGGAGATTCCACACAGTTTGGCCGGAATTCGCAACAAAACGAATCCGACACCACTTTCCAGATCATCTCTATTTTGGTTAAAGATCATGTTTTTAAAAGTTTTTCTATCTTTATCGTTTTTGTGCATGATAATCTACTAATTCTCATGGGCTATTTTTTAGGTTGTTATTCCAAAGCCTTGAGGTGATTTCTGTGAGAGAGAGAGAGAGAGAGAGAGAGATTTTGAGATTTAGATCGGCCATCATTAGACACGGAACGCTGGACAAAGAACAAGATTTAGGCCCTCTCGGAGCCATGTGGTAGAACCCAGAGAGGACAAGATCTAGAAAGAGGCATACCTGGGATAGCCGCGACATCCAGCATGGAGGTTGGTTGGATGGGCGTCAGAGAAAAGCCCTAGATTGGCTAGATCTTTTTGTTGGTGATTCTCTCTTTGATTTTAAGTATATGTATTGGCACATCATATTAGATAATTTGGGAAAAATCCAATTCGCATTTGAAAAATGGGAGCATGGTGAACTTGTCCACAAGTTTGTCAAAACCCCCTCATGTGACATATCATCGGAAAGATCTTGAAGAGTAGAATCTAAATCTATGATCTCCGACAAATTTGGAGTTAGTATGTTTAAGATATATCCAAAATTATATGGAGTAATTGACTCCCAAAATGTGAGATTTTTTCCAAATTACCTAATATTGACTTAATTTGGTGATTATTATGTGATTTTGGATTGTCATAATTAGAAAAAAAATGATTATGGTTTATTGAAAATCTCTTCTTTCTCTGAAGTGTGATGTAATATTTCTGTAAATTTGAGAAATTTTGTGCATATATCATGGAGCACATTATGGGTACGTTACAATATTTGTTTCCAAAATCTTACACTAATAGTCCCAAATACAAGAATATATGTAGTAATATTTACAAGAAATTATGACAAGTGTCTGCCAAAGCTTGCATTAATGGTCCCAAACAAGAAAACTGTGACAAAAATATATATTACTTGTCAAATAAAAAAGAAATATGATGTTATGGCTCCAAATACATCTACTTCTTTAAATACCTCTCCAGCTGCATCTTCGTCAATGAGTGGAGCCTCGTTTGTTGTAGGAATAGAAGGTAGTTTATCTGCATCGTTCTCTTCTCTGTTTGGGCATTGGAGATGGTTATATTGAAAGTTATTCTTCTATTTCTTCTTTGAATTCTACATTATCCATTATGTTTACTTCTGGTTCAAGTTTTAGTTGTTCAATTACTATACCTTGATTTGACCCTTCTTCTAGTTGTTCAACTGGATTAATATCTGCTTCTTGTGCTTCTTAAGTGGGTTTCTCAACCTGTACTTCATCAGGTATTTCCATATCTTCAAATATTTATTTATTGCTAATCAATTTGTATTACAAATAACCACCTATGATCTCTAGGATCTATCTCAAAAACAATCTACTCACAATTCTCTAGTAGTACAAATGTGTGCCTTTGGTATGTCCATATCTTTATGATGTCTACTTCAACAAATCTACTCTTCTCTCTGTGCACGGTTTCTTCGCATAAAAAATGAAGCACGAAAACTTTATGAACCTAACCTTGATAATGGCTTATATTGTTCCAGAGTAATCAAGCATGCGAACTTCACTCTTCAGGTCACTTGCACTTGAACTATTTTCTTGCATGAAACTAGCCTTACATCGCAATAAAATATTTTTCTCTTCTTGTCTATTCACTCCACTCAAAAGTGACGAGTTCATGACCAAAGTGCACCAAATTTGCAATATTGTAAGTAAAAGAAGATCATGAAATTGTATGAAAAAAGAAAACTTATACAAGACTATGTCTTATAGTTTCTTGTGTACATGTAAGAATAGCAGAAAGTGTTTGAAGCAAGGAGTAATGTAGAGAAGCTTGGAGGTGACCTAAGCCAGTGCTGAGGCATGAAGACACCATGGTTGTGCAGTGCAACAAATCATTAAGGGAATCCATCCCCAGGTCAATAAAAATCAAATGTCGGCCTACATAGTGGAAGAGGCTGTATCAAAAAAGTACATGTGTGTGCGCTTGTGTCACTTGTATGTGTCTGTATGAGAGACAGTGAGTGGTGTTAGAGTGAGTGAGTGAGAGAGACAACGAAAGTGTAATGATCATTTTGTTTGTTTGGGGTCTCCTCACAGGGCACTGCTACTCAATGTCTTCTTGCTCTCCACCCTTTTTATAAACACTAGCATCGGAAAGTATTTTGATGACTGTCAAGAGGCAAAGCCCAATGAGATTTTAGAGGATTCAAAACTTGCCAAGGACCTTTGGGACTTTAGTGTGAAGGTTATATCATTGAAAGGGTGCTAGACAATCATATCATTACTTGTAGATTTCGGCTTACCAAGTCTCATGAGTTTATTTTTCTCATGCTGGAATCCTAAAGCTGATACCAACTCCAAATCTTCTCGACATCCTCATGGAGATTTTTTATCTGATGGAGATTCTGACGTATCTTTAAGGCATTGCCTCCCTTTGGGTGGTTCTGGTATCTCACACTGGATCAGAGGACTTGGACTGATGTATCTTCAAAGCATGGTCTCCTTGACATAACAACGCTAATGGAAAGGCCAAACATGGCCGCACTCACAAGCACAAAGTTACCCAAGTGAAGAGAGCTCATCTTTCACATGTCATTTGGAACTTGGTTGCTTATCTGCCATCTCGTAAAAGAGGCAACCACATAAATGCTAGCTAGCACTTAAGAAGATCCCCCCCATTGTTACCACAAGAGTTGTCTATGTAGAGCTTTGTACTCCCTCCCCTGCTGTGCTGCAAGACCATGCTCCCCATTGTACAAAAACAATAGCCCTCTCTCTCTCTCTCTCTCTCTCTCTCTCTCTCTCTCTCTCTCTCTCTCGCCCACACACTCTCGCTAGCAAGTCATGGCAAGACCAAGAGGGCAAGAGGGCTAAGTGGACACAAAACTATAGGGTTGAGAGCTTAAAAAGCTCAAGGAGTAAGAGAGCATAATCAATCAGCACTCAAGCGAATGCCCCTTTCTCATTAGAGATATTCACTTATATACAAGTGAGTTATAAATTTGGGCAACTACACCTAATAAATAATTGGGCACCCACTTATTTTCTAACCTTATCTAAGCTAGTCTAAGCACACATTGGGTGAATGGCGGCTCTTTTAATTGGCTCGGTCATCCCTAAAGTACATCATTAAGCATAATTATCCGAAAAGCAATTATTGGGATTAGTTATTAATTCCCACGTGGGTGGACAACACATAACTGAGGGTAGACAAGGATCTTTAAGGTGGTGCCTATGGTGTGTGTTCATCCTTTAGTGACCTTCCATTGCTTTTACATGCTCTTGGATCCTTGTTGTAAATGGCTCGTCTTTACTCATGACTAGTGTACACATTCTTTGCATGTGTGTACATTGATGCATGTTGGTCATCCATGTTAATATTGAGTTTACATTCCCCCCTCCCGATTCTAGATGCATCCTCGAGCCTAAGTAATGGATTTTGGTTTGGCAAGGCTTGAGTGGAAATTGGTTTGAGAGACTTTTGATGGTAAAGTTATGAAACGTCTGTGTTGGGGAAAGGCAAGGCAATGATGTGTGTATAGATAGTACAAGTTGAGGGTAGAGATGATGTTAGTGTTAATGCATGTGCATAGCTTAAAATAAGCAAAGGTGCTTAATGCATGTTCTTAAATTGTGCAAGCACCTACTTGCTTATATACAACACAAAACCTAATAGCATGTGGTACAAGAAAGAGTTGAATGCTGTTGAGGGCTTTTGATGTTGAGGTTCGAAGTATGGAGCAAAGTGCTTGCGTGTTAGTGTATAGTGCTGCATGGATGGAGTAGAACTTTGAGAGAAATTTACATGATAGATGCACTCTCCTCCATACAAATACTAGTTGTGTGTGGATACTTATAATTACTAGAGCGCATGCAGTCAATAACCCAGCACGGGCGGAATTGCCAAGATGAGTTGTATGTGAGTGGGCATGGGTATTTATACCCTTATGCTGGAAATGGCCGACCCAAAAGCATGAAATAAATATATAAATAAATGCCTTTCTTAAAACCCTGTTCCCACATGAGGTACAACTTTTAACAGTATTCACCTCCAGCAACAACGGACAGATGACCTCATCATATGCCAATGAGTTCACTATCCCGGTCACCCACTCCACCCCTAATTTTCTTGAACATGTCATCGGATACGCTTTGGGGGACTTTCTTGCATGATGCAACTTTCCCTCATCCCCACGTGTTATACTTTTTTATTAAATTTTTATTTACATGTCCATCTACACACTTAAAGGCTTCCTTTGAGTATACTAACTAATTGAAAACCCAATGTTACTTTATTTTAATACTTAGAATCTTTACTGCTGAAAAACCACAAAACCACTGAACAACCTGCTGAAATTATTATTAAAATCTGTAGTATCCAAAACTTAGGATTATCTTTAATCATAACTTGGTTAATCTCGAAGGTATGTTACATTGTGTGTGTGTGTGTGTGGGTGTGTGTGTGTCCACTCTCCCTAGGGCAGTGCTTGTGTGTGTGTGTGTGCGTGTGTGTATTTGTGTATGTGCACATTGTCGTGACGTGGTCGGTGTCGCTGGGAAAGCGCGGGACTTCTAGCTGTGAGAGTAACATCTATTCCACACAAGGAAACTCACACACATAACTCTCCAAGGAGCATAAGCCATCTCCATTTTTGATATAAAAAACAAGTGCAAATTCACCTCAATACATCCCTGAATTCAGCCTAATGATTGCACATAAATTGTGTATCAAGTGCTTGTCCCTTCCCAAGCATAGATTTATTGGCTCCTTTTTCCAAATTCCTCAAACCAATCACATGTAGGCTTAACATAATCTTCAAATATTTCCCACATACATGTGACCATTTACATTCCATACATCAAGTGACACCAATTCCATCATTTCAAGGTGTCTCTTTATCTCCTGAAAACCTGCCTTTAAATTCCAACAACTCACAAACAAAAGATGACATATGGCATATCTATATCATGCTCATGTGATTCTAAGAAACTCCATGACTTGCATTCCAAAACCCATTTGAGTAGAAAACAAAATTCAATTTCCAGAAACCTTACTGTATTTTTGATGCTTTGATTCCACGACTCTTCAAATCCAAATTTTTCTCATTCTCCAAAACCTTAAAAGGTTTATATAATACACGATTTTCCAAATCGCAGGTAATAGTAAACAAAATAAAATTAAAAAAACCACTTAACCGAAAGTAGAACAAGCGAAATATTCTTTGATTTTCACTATTCTCAATATAGCCGCTTTGCTGCAGATTGCACAAGGAAGAAAATTTGTATATTCTGAAAATCACCTCTTTAGATAGTACTTAAATTCCTCTTTAATTCTAACTCCTACAAGCTGTAAATAGTAGACACTGTTTTGATTTATAATTCTCTGGTAGATGACGACCCTGGTTCACATTTTCTGTACACACACCTATGCCCGCCGCTTCTCTGGTTTTTTCTCTCCTTTCCCGCAAGGAAATTGGGCGCACGCCCTTTTGCAGCTATTTTCACGAATTTTCCCAGTTCGAAAAAACACTTGCGCCATCCTTCATTTGCATTATTTTCGGATATTACTGCCACGCAAGCTTCCCCTTCATAAGCTTCAATACATATGATATATCCACTTCTCATATGCAAAATGTTTGGACCCAAGCTACATCAAACATCACATACATGTCATAAGTCTACTAAAGCATGCCTCATGCTTGCACTCCCGTAAGAGGTATTCATTGACTCAGCCCATCGATACCATAGAGAAGCTACTACACATCATGCACATGGGTAGCCATTTACATCATTAACATATCCCTTTGGGAGCCACTCATACCATCATTTACATAGCCACGTAGACCATGTATTTAACTGAGTGTTTCCAACTTACCCATGAGGTCTGAGTAACAGCAGAACCACCACCACCATACTCACAAGAGTCATTTTGAAATAGCTCTCACTAGCATAGTTGCCACTAGGTTCACCATCCATGGGCATGAAGATATTATTGAAGGGATCATTCTGCCTATGAGGATACACAAGAACTTTGAATGTGTGCAGTATCTTATTAAAGTTCTTCTTGTTTTGCTCATTCCACGATATATCCAAAGGGTATTCTTCAAAACCAATCCTCATATCATACATGCTCTCACATTTCCATACATGTTGAGAAGGGTGTTCCTTACTGCAAGGCCTACCATAAGCATAAGGCTCCATATTTCACACCACATTCATATACAAAAGCTTCGAGACCTGACTCAGCCTCAGCTCGTCTTATTGAACCTCATTTACAATATGAACATATGTACATGGGCATCATATAATGACTCGTCATAGCACTTAATCCCATGCATCTAGATTTGCATTTGATAGTCTCATATGCATGGTTTCACACCATAGACGTGCCATGGCACGACATCCACCCCCTCTAAACCTGCACATCCTCTGGTATGTGCCAAATCATCATCAAGATCCACATATATCTGGATGTCGTCTTCATCTTCTACATTATTGGGGAAATCATCCTCTTCCTTTTCAACTATATCCATACTATCACTGTCAAGCCTCTCATTCTGAGTTTCCTGTGAATCAAAAGGATCACTGTCAAGCCTTCTTTTAAACATCTTGATCCTTTTGCCTGCTTCTACAAGATTCTTTATCTCTGTTCCATCAAGCTCACACAGGGTATACGTGGCATTTCCATGCACACGCTTGACAATGTAAGGGCCAAACCATCTTTTTGCAAACTTTTTTTGAACAGTGAACTGGTTGTCAAGGCTACTATCATACATTAAGACCCAATCACCTTCTTCAATAGGTTTTGGCCGGAGTCTGTGTCTTCTATCAAATCTTTCTTTATTTTTCAACCTTGCACCTTTCAAGCGAGCTTTAGCAAGCTCTACATCTTCAGGCCTCCTCTCCAACTGCCTTATTCGCAATGCAAGGAGGTCTTCCCTGCTCAATCCTTCCACCCAGGGCAATACATTCCAAGTTGGAACTACTTCTTCAACTGGCATTACTGGCTTCTGACCATACATTAATTCTGCAGGCATGTATCCTGTCACTGAGCTATGAGTTGTACGGTCAGCCCACAAAGCATATGGTAGCAGCCTTGGCCACTCTCGCATTCTTTCTCTGCATGCCTTAGCCAAAGCTTTAATGATTGGAGGATGTCCTCGCTCACTTTTACCATTGCCCTCAGGATTGTAAGCACATGTCAGGGACAGTTTGATGCCAATTCTAGAGAAGAATTCCCTTGCTTCTTCAACATCTAGCTCACCCCTATCAGCTGTTATTTTCCCAACACAACCATACCGACAAATCACATCTTCCAAGAGAAATTTGCATACTGTCTCCGTACTCTTTGTTCTAAGAGCACGCCCCTCTACCTGATTTGTCAAATCTTCTCTTGCAAGTGCTATGTACCGCATCTGCCAAATTGCCAAAGGCATTGTAACTAGATCCACTACCCATTTGTAGTGCATGGCAGGTGGGTAGGTTGGTTGCAAGCCATCACGATGTCGCACATTTGAGTACATTTGACATACCATGCATGTTTCCACATATTGGGAAATATCCTTGTACATTCCTTTCCACCAATATTTTTCCTTTATTTTGGTAAAGGTGGCCCACACACTTCGATGTCCAACCCAGAGACTCTCATGGAATTCTTTTACAAGCTTCCCTTGAGTCTCTTTATCACATATGACTCTCTGTGGCATAGCATTCCTTTGCTTAGGATGCTTCCAGAGGTACCCATCCTTTAGAAAATAACCATATGCTTTTCTGCGGATCCTCTTAAATTCTGAGTCAGACCAATTTTCCTGTCTTGTTAGAGTACTCAAGTATTGACCAATAAGCAACCAATCTCCTTCATACATTTCCTCAGTAAAAGACTCAAGTGCATTTGATAGGCAAGTATGGTCCCCTTTTGCATATGCAGTAGTGTAGAACTTTGTACCTACATCATCAATGTCACTAATCATCTCTTTTTCATCTTCATACCTGGCTCTTAATAGCATATCTGCAACTGGATTATCTTTTCCTGCAATATGCTCAAACTCAGGATTTAGTGATTTGATATAGGCAATCCACCTAAGCATAGCAATATCTGGAGTGGTACAGCTTGCTATCATCCCAAGAGGTATGGACCTCAAATTTCACACTCATATGGGGATATGTGAATATTGTGCTCTAGGCAAACATCATTGTAAGCCATTTTATCCCTCCTTCGCTGCCACTTCGCTAGCATGGTGACCGCATCCTCGACATCATTCCAATCACTCTTTAGTCCCTACTCTGTATCCTTATCCTCAAGGAGGGTTTCCAGTTTCTCTTCGAGATCTTTCCCAGCTGCTTGTAAGAAGAGCTTTGTTTTTTCTCTGTCCAAAGTTGTGCGCTCTATCCTTGACAGCTGGGCATAGCGCTTCTCAAACTCTCTTAGCAACTCTATGGGTGGCAGAAATTCCCATTTTGGGTTTTGTGACCCATTCCAAGAAAGTTCGTTTGGTCACTCACTCAGAATCCTCCATGAAATATTCATCCTTTAAAGCAAGCTTGAACTCCTCCCAATTTCTGCCACCATGTGCTGTCTGCAATCCTCTTATGCGCTCTCTTATTTCAGGAACACATACCAGCTCAAAACTTCGAAGCATATCCTCCTCAATCACCCTGTTTAGCTCCATTTCCTTTGTGTAATTGCGTAGGTACTTTGTGATATCCTTACCATCAAATTGATCCACCTTTTTCACAATTGATTGCAGTGCTTTGGTTGTGGAAATTCATCCCCTCTCAGCAGCTTGCTGCTGTTGCATATACATAGTAAACATCTGAAACATTTGCATAACTCCGGGGTCAAAATGAACCCCCTGACCCTCAGAATTCTTAGCCATAGCTTCCCTGTATATTTCACCACACTCTCATCCCAGCAATTTCACGTCGGGTTCACCAAAGAGCTGTCGTGACGTGGTCGGTGTCGCTGGGAAAGCGCGGGACTTCTAGCTGTGAGAGTAACATCTATTCCACACAAGGAAACTCACACACATAACTCTCCAAGGAGCATAAGCCATCTCCATTTTTGATATCAAAAACAAGTGCAAATTCACCTCAATACATCCCTGAATTCAGCCTAATGATTGCACATAAATTGTGTATCAAGTGCTTGTCCCTTCCCAAGCATAGATTTACTGGCTCCTTTTTCCAAATTCCTCAAACCAATCACATGTAGGCTTAACATAATCTTCAAATATTTCCCACATACATGTGACCATTTACATTCCATACATCAAGTGACACCAATTCCATCATTCAAAGTGTCTCTTTATCTCCTGAAAACCTGCCTTTAAATTCCAACAACTCACAAACAAAAGATGACATATGGCATATCTATATCATGCTCATGTGATTCTAAGAAACTCCATGACTTGCATTCCAAAACCCATTTGAGTAGAAAACAAAATCCAATTTCCAGAAACCTTACTGTATTTTTGATGCTTTGATTCCACGACTCTTCAAATCCAAATTTTTCTCATTCTCCAAAACCTTAAAAGGTTTATATAATACATGATTTTCCAAATCGCAGGTAATAGTAAACAAAATAAAATAAAAAAAACCACTTAACTGAAAGTAGAACAAGCGAAATATTCTTTGATTTTCTCTATTCTCAATATAGCCGCTTCGCTGCAGATTGCACAAGGAAGAAAATTTGTATATTCTGAAAATCACCTCTTTAGATAGTACTTAAATTCCTCTTTAATTCTAACTCCTACAAGCTGTAAATAGTAGACACTGTTTTGATTTATAATTCTCTGGTAGATGACAACCCTGGTTCACATTTTCTGTACACACACCTATGCCCGCCGCTTCTCTGGTTTTTTCTCTCCTTTCCCGCAAGGAAATCGGGCGCACGCCCTTTTGCAGCTATTTTCATGAAATTTCCCAGTTTGAAAAAACACTTGCGCCATCCTTCATTTGCGTTATTTTCGGATATTACTGCCACGCAAGCTTCCCCTTCATAAGCTTCAATACATATGATATATCCACTTCTCATATGCAAAATGTTTGGACCCAAGCTACATCAAACATCACATACATGTCATAAGTCTACTAAAGCATGCCTCATGCTTGCACTCCCGTAAGAGGTATTCATTGACTCAGCCCATCGATACCATAGAGAAGCTACTACACATCATGCACATGGATAGCCATTTACATCATTAACATATCCCTTTGGCGAGCCACTCATACCATCATTTACATAGCCACGTAGACCATGTATTTAACTGAGTGTTTCCAACTTACCCATGAGGTTTGAGTAACAGCAGAACCACCACCACCATACTCACAAGAGTCATTTTGAAATAGCTCTCACTAGCATAGTTGCCACTAGGTTCACCATCCATGGGCATGAAGATATTATTGAAGGGATCATTCTGCCTATGAGGATACACAAGAACTTTGAATGTGTGCAGTATCTTATTAAAGTTCTTCTTGTTTTGCTCATTCCACGATATCTCCAAAGGGTATTCTTCAAAACCAATCCTCATATCATACATGCTCTCACATTTCCATACATGTTGAGAAGGGTGTTCCTTACTGCAAGGCCTACCATAAGCATAAGGCTCCATATTTCACACCACATTCATATACAAAAGCTTCGAGACCTGACTCAGCCTCAGCTCGTCTTATTGAACCTCATTTACAATATGAACATATGTACATGGGCATCATATAATGACTCGTCATAGCACTTAATCCCATGCATCTAGATTTGCATTTGATAGTCTCATATGCATGGTTTCACACCATAGACGTGCCATGGCACGACAACGTATGTGTATGTGTGTGTTAGAGTCTATGTGTGTACGTGTGTGCACGTGCGTGTGTACATGTGTGTGTGTGTGTGTATATGTTCATATTTGTGTGTGTCTATGTGTTTGTGTGTGCGCACGCGAGTGTGTGTACATGCACCCCGCCCCTCACATACTATGTGATGCATGTGTGTATTTGTGTGTGTGTGTGTGTGTGTGTGTGTGTGTGTCCCCATGTCCCTAGGGTAGTGTGTGTGTGTATGTGTGTATTTGTGTGTGTGCACATATGTGTGTGTGTGTGTGTGTGTGTATGTGTCTACACATGTATATTATAGATATGTATGTGTGTCTATGTATAGTGTGTGCATATCTATTATGTGTGGTTTTTATATAAATATATATATATAAGTAAAATAAATACAAAAGTTTCCTGTATGCCAAATTTAGCCATGTAATCTAATCATCTTCCCCAAACAAAGCATTCTCTTTTTCCACTTCTTCAAATTCAAAATTCAAATTGACAAAAGGCCTTGTGATTGAAAAGAGGTGCTTTTAATGTTCTCTCTCCCAGCACTCATTCTAATGAATTATATATATATATATATAACTCATTCAATGAGCAAATGACTTGATAGTGACAATTAATTGTGAGCCCCAATGCATCTAGGTGTGTGGGAGCGAAACCCCCAAAGTCTATCTTCTCTTCTCCTTTTCTTCTTTTCCTCTTATTTTTTAGAAATCTAGGATTTCTCTTTTGTCTCCTCTTCTTGTACCAAGTTGCAAAAGGTTGTCCATGAATAAAATGTAATAGAATGAGATAAGTGATTGTAGCCCTTACTTTATCTTGTTAACGGTGTCCACTGTCTAGAGACTAGGATTCTCATGTGATGTCATGCATGAGTATCGACAACAAGGCATTAAAGCAAGGGTTTACAAGGATGATGTCATGCTTGACGTCGACGAGAGGACTTACAAACAAAGCATTCTCTTTTTCCACTTCTTCAAATTCAAAATTCAAATTGACAAAAGGCCTTGTGATTGAAAAAAGGTGCTTTCAATGTTCTTTCTCCCTAAGGCACTCATCACCTCCCCTCCACCAGTTGAAATTCAATAATCCAATCTCTTAAGATAATATGTGTGTGTATGTGAAGGGATAGGTAATTTGATTTCTAATGAATTATATATATATATATATATAACTCATCCAATAAGCAAATGACTTGATAGTGACAATTAATTGTGAGCCCCAACTCATCTAGGTGTGTGGGAAAGAAACCCCCAAAGTCTATTCTCTCTTCTCCTTTTCTTCTGAATTTCTCGAGAGACCAAGTTGTACCAAGTTGTACCACGTTGCTTGTCTAGAGACTAGGATTCTCATGCGATGTCATGCATGAGCATCGACAACAACGCCATGCATGACGTCGAGGAGAGGACTTACAAAAAGGAGGAAGGTCGGCCAGCGACTCACGAATCGCAGCTACTGTCGATAACTGCAACCCTCCCCCCTCTCTCTCTCTCTCTCTCTCTCCTTTCCTCCTCGCTCTGTGTGTTTAATATACTACCACAAGAGTACTAGTTGCTGGCATGGCAGCGCCGATCACTAACGACGCCACAGCCTTCAGCTGCTTCTCCACGGCAGAGGCGGTTACCGACGGAATCGACGCGTCCGACAGGACGGCCATTGTCACAGGTTATACAAGTTCTTACAATGAAGTAAGCCGGAAAATAATTCACTGACTGTATGCTTAGTTTCTAGATGCTTAATATGGCGCAGGTGCATCGAGCGGAATTGGGGCAGAGACGGCGCGGGTACTGGCGCTTCGTGGGGCTCAGGTGGTGCTCGCCGTCAGAAATGTCGGCGCGGGAGAGCGGGTGAAGGAGGTCATCCTGCAGGAGATTCCACACGCGCGGCTGCACGTGCTGCAACTGGAACTCAGCTCCATAGCCTCCGTCCGCACCTTCTGCCAAAACTTCAAGGCTTTGAAGCTACCCCTCAACATCCTCATGTAATAATATTACCTTTTCTGTGACTGCAGCAATCATAGCTGATCTGGTTCGATCACTTAATGCTAATAATTAATCAACACGCGATGTATAATTAACAGCAACAATGCCGGCATCATGGCTTGCCCTTTCAAGCTCTCAGCAGATGGCTTCGAGATGCAGTTCGCCACTAATCACATTGGTAAGCGGGTTAGTTATAAGCTGATCAACTAAAACAGGCCACTAGTAGCAATAATCCAAAGCTAAATAAAATTTTGGAAACAGGCCCTTTCCTCTTGACGAGCCTTCTGCTGGACGATCTGAGGAGGGCGGCCAGCGGCACTGGCATTCAAGGCAGGGTCGTGAACGTGTCATCCGTGGGCCACGCTGTATTCTCCTATCCCGGCGGCATCCGCTTCGATCAGCTTACCAACAAGTCAAGGTAAATGTATCAATTATAAATCTGTATAGACTGATGGGTAGCCGCTAAGCTGCCATCCCATCTATCTTATTATGATCTCTTTCCATGCCACAACACAGCTACGATCCTTGGTGTGCTTACGGACAATCCAAGCTCGCCAACATTCTCCATGCAAAGGAACTCGCCAGGAGATTCCAGGTTTCTATTACCTTCACACTTTTTATGCCCAGCAGTGAGCACCAATATCTCTAATACATGGTTATAATAAACGCTCTTGGATGCTACAGGAAGAGGGAGTCAATGTGGTCGCTAACGCTGTTCACCCTGGAACCATTCTTAGTACAAACCTCGCCACCTACGTCCCCCAAGAAACATGTCACTACCTATTATACACTTTCCTTACTTACCTTTTATAATTATGGATCCTTAAGCCAGTTTCAATTACAGCTCATTGATACTTTTGGACTTGAATGTGCAGTGCAACAAATCATTAAGGATGTTGAGAAAAGCACACCCATATTTAGGAAATCTATCTCCCAGGTTAGTAAAAATCAATCTTGACTTGAGTGAAAGAAGTTGTGCTTGTGTGCGTGAGAAAAAAAGAGAGGGGCAGAGAGTAATGATCATTTGGTGTGCGGCTTTCTCACACAGGGTGCTGCTACTCAATGCCTTCTTGCTCTTCATCCTTCTATCAACACTAAAACTGGAAAGTACTTTGACAACTGTCAAGAGGCCGAGCCAAGCAAGATCTCACATGATTCAAAACTTGCCAAGGACCTTTGGGACTTCAGTGTGAAGGTTACATCATTGGAAGTGTGCTAGAGATTTCGACCAACATATTTTTGCCATGTCTCATCATTAGTTTGTTTCCTCTTAAGAATAAATACTATGCATTACATTTTTAACACCTTATAGTAGTGTATGTTGCCCCGATTTCCACGTAATGAATTGCAATAAGTATGTCAATACCTTGTGATCATTTATGGTGTAATGAATCAATCTAGATCTACATACTTTTTTTTAAACCTACAAAATACTTATAGGTACTCTATTTTGACGACAATTGACAGTCTGCAAAGCGTCTAGGAGAAAATGTTGAGTACATATTGAAATCTTCGATGGAAATGGTAGATGAGTATAAAAGAGGGAGCAATTGCAAACGATAAAATTGTCTCAAGAAGTATATACAGCCCAAGCATGAGTCTTCGGTCTCGTGTGGAGAGGATCACTAGTAGATTAATTCCATGTCACTCAAACAAAACTTTACGTAGACCATTGTGGATGATAAAAAAGAGCATCGAAATTCGCGTTGATGATAACGTGTATATACACGAAGATAAAGATGCGGTTGAAAAGCATATTTTTTTCTTTTTTGTTTTTTGTTTGGTGTGCTTTTTGAAAAAAATTCAAGTGTTTTAAGTTCTCATAATCTTAATCAATTGTTTTTACTTACTTTTCAAACAAATGCAAAGATTGAAAAAAAATTCAAGTGTTTTTAGTTCTCATAGTCTTAATCAATTGTTTTTAGTTACTTTTCAAACAAATGCAAAGATATATATAGCAATATCTATAAGAAATTAATATGACAATATCTATAGCGTACTCATGTGTACGTATTTTTTTGGGCCCATTTGACTTGGTGATTTTCAGAATCTACATTTAATGTTGAAAATTGGGAAATACTTAGATGACATAAAAGATTGATTTTGGTCACAAATTGAGTAATTTTAGAGATGTTGAATTTTGGTCAATTTTGGGGCTTTTTATGCCTGATTTGTGATGTCATTTGTAAGTGATTTCTATTCTATACTTAACCATGCTAGACAATGTATAAGAGGTTCATAGTGAGTAGTTTAGACTGAAGCTGGAAACTCATATAGGGGTTTACATAGTAAATATAGCCGCAACGGGCGCCTGAAACAAGGCCCGCACACCAAATTCACCCTTAATTTTTAGTAACGGCTTCGCATGAGGGACTATATAACTTTATTTTCTAGAAAGAAGTTTTAAAGAAAGTTAGATCATCACAAGAGGAACAAATTCCGTGTTCAAACCATTCGGAGATTCCACACAGTTTGGCCGGATTCGTAATAAAATGAATCCGACACCACTTTCCAGATCATCTCTAGTTTGGTTAAAGATCATGTTTTTAGAAGTATTTCTATCTTTATCGTTTTTATGCATGATAATCTACTAATTCTCGTGGGCTATTTTTTGGGTTGTTATTCTAGAGCCTTGAGGTGATTTCTGTGCGAGAGAGAGAGAGAGAGAGAGAGAGAGAGAGAGAGAGAGAGAGAGAGAGATTTTGAGATTTGGATCGGCCATCATTAGACATGGAACGCTAGACGAAGAACAAGATTTATGCCCTCTAGGAGCCATGTGTTAGAACCCAGAGAGGACAAGATCTAGAAAGAGGCATACCTGGGATAGCCGTGACATCCAGCATGGAGGTTGGTTGGATGGGCATCGGAGAAAAGCCCTAGATTGGCTAGATCTTTTTGTTGGTGATATCCTCTCTGATTTTAAGTATATGTATTGGTGATTATTATGTGATTTTGGATTGTCAGAATTAGAAAAAAAAACGATTATGGTTTATTGAAAATCTCTTCTTTCTCTCAAGTGTGATGTAATATTTCTGTAAATTTGAGAAATTTTGGGCATGTATCATGGAACAGATTATGGGTACGTTTCAATATTTATTTGCAAAATCTTACACTAATAGTCCCAAATACAAGGACATATGTAGAGTAATATTTACAAGAAATTATGACAAGTGTCTGCCAAAGCTTGCATTAATGGTCCCAAACAAGAAAACTGTGACAAAAATATATACTACTTGTCAAATAAAAAAGAAATATGACATTATAGCTCATCAGTGACTCTCTTATCCTGAGCTAGATCCATGGCTCCAAATACATCTATTTCTATAAATACCTCTCCATATGCATCTTCATCAATGAGTGGAGCCTCATTTGTTGGGAATAGAAGGTAGTTTTTCTGTATCGTTCTCTTCTTTGTTTGGCCATTGGAGATGGTTGTATTGAAAGTTGTTCTTCTATTTCTTCTTTGAATTCTAGATTACCCATTATGTTTATTTCTGGTTGAAGTTTTAGTTGTTCAATTACTATACCTTGATTTGACCCTTCTTCTAGTTGTTCAACTGGATTAATATGTGCTTCTTGTGCTTCTTGAGTGGGTTCCTCAACTTGTACTTAATCAGGTATTTCCATATCTTCAAATATTTGTTTATTGCTAATCAATTTGTATTACAAACAACCACCTACGATCGCTAGGGTCTACCTTAAAGACATATCTTCAAATATTTATTTATTGCTAATCAATTTGTATTACAAACAACCACCTATGATCTCCAAGGTCTACCTTAAAGACAACCTACTCACAATTCTCTATAGTAGTACAAATGTCTGCCTTTGGTATGTCCATATCTTTATGATTTCTACTTGAACAAATCCACTCTTATGTCCATATCTTTATGGTGTCTACTTGAACAAATCCACTCTTATGTCTGTGCACAGTTTCTTCGCATAAAAAATGAACCAAGAAAATCTTTGAACCCAACCTTGATAATGGCTTATATTGTTCGAGATTAATCAAGCATGCGAACTTCACTCTTCAGGTCACTTGCACTTGAACTATTTTCTTCATTTGCACTTGAACTATTTTCTCGCATGAAACTAGCTTTACATCGCAATAAAATATTTTTCTCTTTTTATCTATTCGCTCCACTCAAAAGTGACGACTTCATGACCAAAGTGCACCAAATTTGCAATATTGTAAGTAAAAGAAGATCACAAAATTGTATGAAAAAGGAAAACTTATATAAGACTATGTCTTATGGTTTCTTGTGTACATGTAAGAACTCCCTTACATGGTAATCACAACCATATGTAAGCTCCTTACCATCTTTGCTTATAACCTCACCACTGTGTTTTTCTTGTCATATGGTTTAGTTAAGCCATCTACTAGAATAAAATTCTAGAAGTTGAGCGAGCGGTTGAAAAGCATAATTTTTTTTTTTTGTTTTCTGTTTGGTGTGATTTTTGAAAAAAAATCAAGTGTTTTTACTTCTTATAGTCTTAATCAATTGTTTTTAGTTACTTTTCAAACAAATGCAAAGATATATGTAGCAATATTTATAAGAAATTAATATGACAATATTTGTAACATACTCATGTGTACGTATTTTTTTGGGCCCATTTGACTTGGTGATTTTCAGAATCTACATTGAATGTTGAAAAGTGGGAAATACTTAGAGGACATAAAAGATTGATTTTGGTCACAAATTGAGTAATTTTAGAGATGTCAATTTTTGGTCAATTTTGAGACTTTTTATGCCAGATTTGTGCTGTCATTTGTAAGTGATTTCTATTCTATACTTAACCATGCTAGACAATGTATAAGAGGTTCATAGTGAGTAGTTTAGATTGAAGGAAACTCATATGGGAGTTTACATAGTAAATATAGCCGCAACGGGCGCCTGAAACATGGCCCGGACACCAAATTTACCCTTAATTTTTAGTAATTGCTTCACATGAGGGGGAATATAACTTTATTTTCTAGAGAGAAGGTATTAAAGAATGTTACATCATCACGAGAGGAACAAATTCTGTGTTTGGACCATTCGGAGATTCCACATAGTTTGGCCGGTATTCGCAACAAAACAAATCCGACAACACTTTCCACATCATCTCTATTTCGGTTAAAGATCATGATTTTAGAAGTATTTCTATCTTTATCGTTTTTGTGCATGATAATCTACTAATTCTTGTGGGCTATTTTTTGGGTTGTTATTCCAGAGCCTTGAGGTGATTTCTCTGTGCGCGCGCGCGTGCGAGAGAGAGAGAGAGAGAGAGAGAGAGAGAGAGAGATTTTGAGATTTGGATCGTCCATCCTTAGACACGGAACGCTGGATGGAGAATAAGATTTTTGCCCTCTGGGAGCCATGTGGTAGAACTGAGAGAGGACAAGATCTAGAAAGAGGCATACGTGGGATAGTCGACCGCGACATCCACCGTGGAGGTTGGATGGATGGGTGTCGGAGAAAAGCCCTAGATTGGCTAGATCTTTTTGTTGGTGATTCTCTCTCTGATTTTGAGTATATGTATTAGTGATTAATATGTGATTTTGGATTGTCAAAATTAGAAAAAAAAACGATTATGGTTTATTGAAAATCTCTTCTTTCTCTAAAACAAGTATGGTGTGTGTTGTAATCTATCCATAAGGAGTGCAATATTGATCTTTCTCATGCACGATCAAAAGGTATCTCATTGTTCTTTGGTAGAATTAATGGTATTAATATTACTCATTCTCTTTTATTGCCATAATGTGCATTTCATGTACATAAGTATTTAAGGTTGGTTTTCATGCTTTTAGAAAAGAGTGGTGGGTTGTGGAGCAAATGATATGGAGAAAAGGTATTTCTTAAAGCATGGCACATATGCCCATGCAACTCAACTGGTTTAGAATCCTTGTCATCCATGGACTTTGCCTTTAGCATTCCAGCAACACGTAAATAGGCCTTAGTTACACTCTCAACCATATTTGCATCTATGTCTATCTCTGGCTCCTATTCATCAAGGCTAGCAACTTCCCACATATCATCCTCAAGCACAATACTCACATCACAACATTCTTCATTAGCCCAATTTACATGCATACCTTCTTGAGTGTTGCCATGTCATGCATGAGCATCGACAACAATGCCATGCATGACATCGAGGAGAGGACTTACAAAAACGAGGAAGGTCCATGACATCGAGGAGAGGACTTACAAAAACGAGGAAGGTCGGCCAGCGACTCACGAATCGCAGCTACTGTCGATAACTGCAACCCTCCCCTCTCTCTCTCTCTCTCTCTCTCCCTTCCTCCTCGCTCTGTGTGTTTAATATACTACAACAAGAGTACTAGTTGCTGGCATGGCAGTGCCGATCACTAACGACGCCACAGCCTTCAGCTGCTTCTCCACGGCAGAGGCGATTACCGACGAAATCAACGCGTCCGACAGGACGGCCATTGTCACAGGTTATACAAGTTCTTACAATGAAGTAAGCCGGAAAACGATTCATTGACTCTATGCTTAGTTTCTAGATGCCTAATATGGCACAGGTGCATCGAGCGGAATTGGGGCAGAGACGGCGCGGGTACTGGCGCTTCGTGGGGCTCATGTGTGGTGCTCACCGTGAGAAATGTCGGCACGGGAGAGCGGGTGAAGGAGGTCATCCTGCAGGAGATTCCACACGCGCGGCTGCACGTGCTGCAACTTAAACTCAGCTCCATAGCCTCCGTCCGCACCTTCTGCCAAAACTTCAAGGCTTTGAAGCTACCCCTCAACATCCTCATGTAATAATATTACCTTTTCTGTGACTGCAGCAATCATAGCTGATCTGGTTCGATCACTTAATGCTAATAATTAATCAACACGCGATGTATAATTAACAGCAACAATGCCGGCATCATGGCTTGCCCTTTCAAGCTCTCAGCAGATGGCTTCGAGATGCAGTTCGCCACTAATCACATTGGTAAGCGGGTTAGTTATAAGCTGATCAACTAAAACAGGCCACTAGTAGCAATAACCCAAAGCTAAATAAATTTTTGGAAACAGGCCCTTTCCTCTTGACGAGCCTTCTGCTGGACGATCTGAGGAGGGCGGCCAGCGGCACTGGCATTCAAGGCAGGGTCGTGAACGTGTCATCCGTGGGCCACGCTGTATTCTCCTATCCCGGCGGCATCCGCTTCGATCAGCTTACCAACAGGTCAAGGTAAATGTATCAATTATAAATCTGTATAGACTGATGGGTAGCCGCTAAGCTGCCATCCCATCTATCTTATTATGATCTCTTTCCATGCCACAACACAGCTACGATCCTTGGTGTGCTTACGGACAATCCAAGCTCGCCAACATTCTCCATGCAAAGGAACTCGCCAGGAGATTCCAGGTTTCTATTACCTTCACACTTTTTATGCCCAGCAGTGAGCACCAATATCTCTAATACATGGTTATAATAAACGCTCTTGGATGCTACAGGAAGAGGGAGTCAATGTGGTCGCTAACGCGAGCCATTCTTAGTACAAACCTCACCACCTACGTCCCCCAAGAAACATGTCACTACCTATACACTTTCCTTACTTACCTTTTCTAATTATGGATCCTTAAGCCAGTTTCAATTGCAGCTCATTGATACTTCTGGACTTGAATGTGCAGTGCAACAAATCATTAAGGATATTGAGAAAAGCACACCCATATTTAGGAAATCTATCTCCCAGGTTAGTAAAAATCAATCTTGACTTGAGTGAAAGAAGTTGTGCTTGTGTGCGTGAGAAAAAAAGAAAGGCGTCAGAGAGTAATGATGATCATTTGGTGTGCGGCTTTCTCACACAGGGTGCTACTACTCAATGCCTTCTTGCTCTTCATCCTTCTATCAACACTAAAACTGGAAAGTACTTTGACAACTGTCAAGAGGCCGAGCCAAGCAAGATCTCAAATGATTCAAAACTTGCCAAGGACCTTTGGGACTTCAGTGTGAAGGTTACATCATTGGAAGTGTGCTAGAGATTTCGACCAACATATATTTGCCATGTCTCATCATTAGTTTGTTTCCTCTTAAGAATAAATACTATGCATTACATTTTTAACACCTTATAGTAGTGTATGTTGCCCCGATTTCCACGTAATGAATTGCAATAAGTATGTCAATACCTTGTGATCATTTATAGTGTAATGAATCAATCTAGATCTACATACTTTTTTTTAAACCTACAAAATACTTATAGGTACTCTATTTTGACGACAATTGACAGTCTGCAAAGCGTCTAGGAGAAAATGTTGAGTACATATTGAAATCTTCGATGGAAATGGTAGATGAGTATAAAAGAGGGAGCAATTGCAAACGATAAAATTGTCTCAAGAAGTATATACAGCCCAAGCATGAGTCTTCGGTCTCGTGTGGAGAGGATCACTACTAGATTAATTCCATGTCACTCAAACAAAACTTTATGTAGACCATTGTGGATGATAAAAAAGAGCATCGAAATTCGCCTCAATGATAACGTCTGTATACATGAAGATAAAGATGCGGTTGAAAAGCATATTTTTTTCTTTTTTCTTTTTTGTTTGGTGTGATTTTTGAAAAAAATTCAAGTGTTTTAAGTTCTCATAATCTTAATCAATTGTTTTTACTTACTTTTCAAACAAATGCAAAGATTGAAAAAAATTCAAGTGTTTTTAGTTCTCATAGTCTTAATCAATTGTTTTTAGTTACTTTTCAAACAAATGCAAAGATATATACAGCAATATCTATAAGAAATTAATATGACAATATCTGTAGCGTACTCATGTGTACGTATTTTTTTGGGCCCTTTTGACTTGGTGATTTTCAGAATCTACATTTAATGTTGAAAAGGGGAAAATACTTAGATGACATAAAAGATTGATTTTGGTCACAAATTGAGTAATTTTAGAGATGTCGAATTTTGGTCAATTTTGGGGCTTTTTATGCCTGATTTGTGATGTTATTTGTAAGTGATTTCTATTCTATACTTAACCATGCTAGACAATGTATAAGAGGTTCATAGTGAGTAGTTTAGACTGAAGGAAACTCATATGGGGGTTTACATAGTAAATATAGCCGCAACGAGCGCCTGAAACAAGGCCCGCACACCAAATTCACCCTTAATTTTTAGTAATGGTTTTGCATGAGGGTCTATATACCTTTATTTTCTAGAGAGAAGTTTTAAAGAAAGTTAGATCATCATAAGAGGAACAAATTCTGTGTTCAAACCATTCGGAGATTCCACATAGTTTGGTCGGTATTCGCAACAAAACGAATCCGACACCACTTTCCAGATCATCTCTATTTTGGTTAAAGATCATGTTTTTAGCAGTATTTCTATCTTTATCGTTTTTATGCATGATAATCTACTAATTCTCGTGGGCTTTTTTTTGGGTTGTTATTCCAGAGCCTTGAGGTGATTTCTGTGCGAGCTAGAGAGAGAGAGAGAGAGAGAGAGAGAGAGAGATTTTGAGATTTGGATCGGCCATCATTAGACACGGAACGCTAGACGAAGAATAAGATTTATGCCCTCTAGGAGCCATGTGGTAGAACCCAGAGAGGACAAGATCTTGAAAGAGGCATACCTGGGATAGCTGCGATATCCAGCATGGAGGTTGGTTGGATGGGCATCGGAGAAAAGCCCTAGATTGGCTAGATCTTTTTGTTGGTGATATCCTCTCTGATTTTTAGTATATGTATTGGTGATTATTATGTGATTTTGGATTGTAAGAATTAGAAAAAAAAACGATTATGGTTTATTGAAAATCTCTTCTTTCTCTGAAGTGTGATGTAATATTTCTGTAAATTTGAGAAATTTTGTGCATGTATCATGGAACAGATTAAGGGTACATTTCAATATTTGTTTGCAAAATCTTACACTAATAGTGCCAAATACAAGGACATATGTAGTAATATTTACAAGAAATTATGACAAGTGTCTGCCAAAGCTTGCATTAATGGTCCCAAACAAGAAAACTGTGACAAAAATATATATTACTTGTCAAATAAGAAAGAAATATGATGTTATAGCTCATCATCGACTCTCTTATCCTCAGCTAGATCCATGGCTCCAAATACATCTATTTCTATAAATACCTCTCCATCTACATCTTCGTCAATGAGTGGAGCCTCGTTTGTTGTAGGAATAGAAGGTAGTTTATCTGTATCGTTCTCTTCTCTGTTTGGCCATTGGAGATGGTTGTATTGAAAGTTGTTCTTCTATTTCTTCTTTGAATTCTAGATTACCCATTATGTTTACTTCTGGTTAAATTTTTAGTTGTTCAATTACTATACCTTGATTTGACCCTTCTTCTAGTTGTTCAACTGGATTAATATATGTTTCTTGTGCTTCTTGAGTGGGTTCCTCAACCTGTACTTAATCAGGTATTTTCATATCTTCAAATATTTGTTTATTGCTAATCAATTTGTATTACAAACAACCACCTATGATCTCTAGGGTCTACCTTAAAGACATATCTTCAAATATTTATTTATTGATAATCAATTTGTATTACGAACAACCACCTATGATCTCTAAGGTCTACCTTAAAGATAACCTACTCACAATTCTCTAGTAGTACAAATGTGTGCCTTTGGTATGTCCATATCTTTATGATGTCTACTTGAACAAATCCACTCTTATGTCTGTGCACAGTTTCTTCGCATAAAAAATGAACCAAGAAAATCTTTGAACCCAACCTTGATGATGGCTTATATTGTTCCAGAGTAATCAAGCATGCGAACTTCACTCTTCAGGTCACTTGCACTTGAACTATTTTCTTCATTTGCACTTGAACTATTTTCTCGCATGAAACTAGCCTTACATCACAATAAAATTTTTTTCTCTTCTTATCTATTCGGTCCACTCAAAAGTGACGACTCCATGACCAAAGTGCACCAAATTTGCAATATTGTAAGTAAAAGAAGATCACGAAATTGTATGAAAAAGGAAAACTTATACAAGACTATGTCTTATGGTTTCTTGTGTATATGTAAGAACTCACTTACATGGTAATCACAACCATATGTAAGCTCCTTACCATCTTTGCTTATAACCTCACCACTGTGTTTTTCTTGTCATATGGTTTACTTAAGCCATCTACTAGAATAAAATTCTAGAAGTTAAGCAAGCGACTTTGGGCATGGCAATAATCGGGTTGTTCGACTCTTTCTAAAATTTAAACAATCCGAGTCTCTTTTTCTCTTTGCTAGTTTATATGTCTCGATCCATTTCTACATATAACACGAGAGTTTAAGATGCAGAATTTATGGATCTTCTCTTGTAATGCCATATCCATTATTCTTTTAAGGCCTTGACCTTGAGGCTCAACGAGTCGATCATCCTTTTCCTATGTCCATAGTCCTAGCATATTTGGGTCGGACGTACTAAGATATGCTATTATGTATATAAAAGATTCTTGAACAAGCCATCCCATTGTGATACTACCCTCAGGGTGAGCTCCAAACTTCTTGGATGAATCATGAACCTGGACATCTTCCCATAACATACATAGGTCATCAACTAGTGGAGCCAACTCGAGGTACATGTTCTTCCCCTTGTACTTCCCTGGAACTATTAGGAAAGTAAAAGGTGCCCCTTCTTTATCCCTAACCATGGTGGAAGGTTATAGTTGACTAGGCAAATGTGCTATGTACTCATGATGAACTTCATAAGAGAAATGGATTCACTCCATCCATTGCTAGTCTAAGGTGAATGTGATGAGGCTATTCCTCCCCAAAGCCCTACCACTTCTCTTCAATATGCCTACGTGGTGTTGGAGGATCGGTGGCACCCGCAAAACATCATTTATGAATCTAGTGTTCCGATTCTAAGTCATTAAATATGCAATGGATTCACATCTAAGCATTGTTTGAATATGTGGAATGATGTGGATCCTTTATCCTTGGACATCTTGCATATAACTCAAGCAACTAGCATGCCAT
Organism: Cibotium barometz; assembly: GCF_041138505.1. Taxonomy (NCBI): domain Eukaryota; kingdom Viridiplantae; phylum Streptophyta; class Polypodiopsida; order Cyatheales; family Cibotiaceae; genus Cibotium; species Cibotium barometz. The sequence continues at coordinate 21,446,215 of NC_141103.1, read as the reverse complement.
CCGTACTTGAGTGGATTCCATAACATTTACTATCTACTATGAGGGGCACCTGATTTCTTGTGATGAGTTTGAGATAGCTTGTGTATGTGATTACCTGGTAGATCATTATTCAAGCTATTTCTTACATTGCATTGTATTGTCTTTGTGAGTATTGTTCTCATAATCTAACTAACAACATTTTCTAATAGGCGAGATATCATAGTAGCGTATGGCCACGTACCATGGATTCAAGAATTGTTACATCATTTTAACAAAAAAGTCAATCAAGATCTTTGGATATGAATCCTCTTGATGGAAAAATCAGCTATGTGGGTGTCTTGGAAGATTTTATTCAAGTTGGTTATAGGTCCTTTAATCCGGTACACCTAAAGACTAAATGGTACCAAATGTAGTATGATGGCCACAATGTGACAATTAAAAGGAGACCTAATGGTTTTTACATGGTTGATACCTCCAAATTCTTGGGTGAGAGTTGACCCATTTGTCTTACCTCCTCATTGTGAGCTGGCCTTCATCTTTCCAAGCCTAGATGAGCTAGGATAGTTTTATGTTCTTCATGGCTAGGTATCCAAACCCCCCCAATGTTCAGTTCACAAATAAATGGGCCAAGTCAAAGATTGTTTCGATACTTAGCAATAAAAGATCTTCACTTAAGAGGCATGCACTAGCGGAGCTTGCCAGGCTCCAAGGAGGTCAACCACCAAGGGGCCCACCCCACACCGCTCACAAGCATGAGTGGAAGAAAGCAATGAAGTCAGCGAAGGAGGAGCCCAGTCTAAAGCACGTGGAGGCACAAAGGATCCAAATGTAGCGATATGGAAGCGTGCATTTTGGAGCAGGGGGTGTTGAATCATGGGAGGCCCAGTTTGTAAGTATCCATCTCAAATTATATTGTTTATGTAATTTATAAGGAGGTTATTTCTTTGTGCTGACCCCTCCGCAAATTGTGTCATCTTGTAGCTTGATAGCGTGGGCAGGTACCCTACTCCTGTCGAGACAGCCTACCACCGCTACCATCGCAGAGGAGATACATGGAGGCACTTCTATAATCACGGGTTGATTACTGAGGAGCAGTATATCCGGGCTACTGGAGAGTCTCTTGAGGTATTTGAAAGTAATTAAATAATATCAATATTATAAATAAAGATTTGATTTTTCATACATTGATATATGTTGTCCCTTGTTTACAGGACCCTGCACAAGAAGATGAGGAAGAAGACGAGGAAGAAGGAGGCAGAGAAGGGAGCACAGAAGGGAGCGAGGAGTAGTGCTAGCTACTCTTTTTTGTACTTAGCCACTGGCTTGGCTTCGTGCTTCTTGTATATACACTCCTCCTATTTTTGGTACTTGAAGCCACAGGACGTGGCTTAGCTTCGTGCTATATGTACATACAAGCACTTTTTGAGCTATCAATTAATGCCTTGTAACTAAACATTTCGGAGTTGTAATGTTTTATTTGGAATTGTAATTAATGTCGGCTATAGACATGCTTGTTGCAAGAGTAAAATGCGATTAGCTGTAAGAATTAAATTACACAATGTGGAAATGGGATTCCTGTAACTACATAGCATACACAACATACACAGCATTCTGTTAAAGCACACAAAATTTAAAAAACATTCTGTAACGCGTCTATATACGCGTTTGTCTATTCAAGATGCGTCTATTTGAGCATCTATAAACGCGTCTACTCTGCGTCTAGTTTGCGTGTATAAATGCATCTATACATGTGTCTGTATGTTTTTTAAATCCCTCCCGACAGTCTATTTGCACGTCTAAATAAGCGTCTATATGCGCCTATACAAGCACGTCTAAAAGCGCATGTGTTTGCTTTTTAAATTTCTCCCTGACCGTCTATTTGCGCGTCTATATGCACGTCTATATGCGCATATATAAGCGCATATAAAGGCGTGGCTGTTTGCTACCTTTTAAACGCGCCTTTAGACGCAAGTCTAGAGACGTGCTAATAGACGTGGAAATAGATGCGCCCGTAAGTTTTTTTTTAGTTGAGTAAACGCTTCTGTGTGTGCGTATATAGATGCTTTGTCTTGTTGTTTGAAGCACGATTGTTGTGTCAAGCCAGTCTAGGTGAAACCATATTTAAGGCCACACTCCAAAATATAAGGAAATAAAATCCATTTACAAACGAGAGTAATATTGTAACATATGTGATATATTTCAACCATGTGAACTCTCACTAAAAGAATGGTTGAAACCTTAGTTTAGTAGTAGATTTTAAGTGGTAATGTAGCATTATGCCATTTTGTGAATTTGATGTGTCATCTCATTACCTTGGAATTATCCTCCTCTACTAATAGTACATAATAATCATATCCTATATGACTTGTATCTTTCTTATGGGATTCTATTCGTCATAGCACAGAAAGATTATCTTGACTTGGTGTGACACCTAATTTTCATGTGTAATTTAGATTTTATGTCTCTGTAATATCATCAGTGAGATTATATCTTCTTGGTAGCATAATTGAAAGTTTGAGTAACATCGAAACCATCCAGGATGTAAAGTAAAAGTACTCTTACGACTTACTCGAGTGACATGAAATATTGATTCATGCTTATGCTATATGCTTAATCTTGAGATGAGAACCTTATCATTTGCAATGCTTCCCTTTGAATTCATCTTTTATACCCATTTACCTTCCTCTCTGAAGATTTCCATTCACTTGTCATTTCCTCCTACAATCTTCTATTGTGAAGTGTCGCCAAACTAGAGCTGCTATATAAGTATCTCTTTAGCTAAAACATGTATCTAGATCTAAATTGGCTTATGGATTTTCAATTTCCTTAATATTTTTTTGAAACATTATTGTCTCGCATGCTATCATAAATCTAGCATAAATAGCGAGGGATTGACATACTAGTAGTTGCAATTGATTACAGGAAAATCAGGGCAACAGGCACCACTAAAAATGGTGATACAAGATCTTTGTTCTTGAGAATAACAAACTCATGAGACTTGGTAAGCCGAAATCTCCAAGTAATGATATGATAGTCTAGCACCCTTTCAATGATGTAACCTTCACACTGAAGTCCCAAAGGTCCTTTTGGCAAGTTTTGAATCCTCTGAAATCTCACTGGGCTTTGCCTCTTGACAATCATCAAAATACTTTCCGGTGCTAGTGTTGGTAGAAGGGTGGAGAGCAAGAAGACATTGAGTAGGAGCGCCTTGTGAGGAGACCCCAAACAAACGAAATGATCATTATGTATAGACTTTCGTTGTCTCTCTCTCACTCACTCTCACTCACTCACTTTGACACCACTCACTCTCTCTTATACAGACACATACACACACGTGACACAAGCGCACACACATGTACTTTTTGATACAGCCTCTTTCACTATGTAGGCCGACATTTGATTTTTATTGACCTGGGGGTGGATTTCCCAAAAAAAAAGGTGTGATAGTCTCTTGATCCTCAATGATTTGTTGCACTGCACAACAAAGTCCCAAAAAAAAAACAAAAACATCAATAACCTTGACGTGTCACGTTAGCTTAAGTTTTAATAAGTATAGGTTGCGACATGTGTCTTTGGGGGACGTTGGTGGAGAGGTTTCTACTCGGAATGGCTCCAGGGTGAAGAGCGTTTGCGATCACGTTGACGCCCTCTTCCTGCAGCATCAAAAAGAGCGTATGACGTTTGAGATTGGTGCTGGGCGTTAAAACGTACTAGAGAAGGTCGTTCAGGGTAGTAGAAACCTTGGCATGGAGATGTTGGCGAGCTTGGATTGTCCACAAGCACATCAAGGATCCTAGCTGTGTTGCGGGATGAAAGGAGATCATAATTAGATGGGACGATGGCGTAGATATGGGGCTCCCCGTTAGTCTTTACGTCATTCATAAATGTACCTGGACTCGTCGTTAAGCTGATCGAACCGGATGCCACCGGGACAGGTGAATAAAGCGTGGCCCATGGATGAGACGTTCACGACCCTGCCTAGAACGCCAGTGTCGTTGGCCGTCCTGCTCAGATCGTCCAGCAGAAGGCTCGTCAGGTGGAAGTGGCCTGGTTTTCAAATTTGATTAACTAATCCGGGTTTTTTGGTTCATAATCTCATTCACTTACCAATGTGATTCGTGGCGAACTGCATCTCGAGGCCATCTACTGAGAGCTTGAAGGGGCAAGCCATGATGCCGGCGTTGTTGCTGTTAATTATAGATAGCGTGTTGATTAATTATTCTCACAGATCGAAGAAGATGTTGTTAATTATTCGCACACAGATCGCTAATTCCAATCATGTGCTATAGCCATATATATAATTGCTAACAACATTACATGAGGATGTTGAGGCGCAGGTTCAAGGACTTGAAGCTTTGGCAGAAGGTGCGGACGGAGGCCATGGAGCTGAGGTGCACCAGCTGTAGCACGTGCAGCTTTTTATGCCTGATTTGTGCTGTCATTTTAAAGTGATTTCTATTCTATATTTAACCATGCTAGACAATGTATAAGAGGTTCATAGTGAGTAGTTTAGACTGAAGGAAACTCATATGAGAGTTTATATAATAAATATTGCCGTAACGGACGATTGAAACAAGGCTCGGACACCAAATTCACCCTTAATTTTTAGTAATGGCTTCGCATGAGGGGGTATATAACTTTATTTTCTAGAAGAAAGTTAGATCATCACAAGAAGAACAAATTCCGTGTTCGGACCATTCGGAGATTCCACACAGTTTGGCCGGAATTCGCAACAAAACGAATCCGACACCACTTTCCAGATCTTCTCTATTTTGGTTAAAGATCATGTTTTTAAAAGTTTTTCTATCTTTATCGTTTTTGTGCATGATAATCTACTAATTCTCATGGGCTATTTTTTAGGTTGTTATTCCAAAGCCTTGAGGTGATTTCTGTGAGAGAGAGAGAGAGAGAGAGAGAGAGAGAGAGAGAGAGAGAGAGAGAGATTTTGAGATTTAGATCGGCCATCATTAGACACGGAACGCTGGACAAAGAACAAGATTTATGCCCTCTCGGAGCCATGTGGTAGAACCCAGAGAGGACAAGATCTAGAAAGAGCACATCATATTAGATAATTTGGGAAAAATCCAATTCGCATTTGAAAAATGGGAGCATGGTGAACTTGTCCACAAGTTTGTCAAAACCCCCTCATGTGACATATCATCGGAAAGATCTTGAAGAGTAGAATCTAAATCTATGATCTCCGACAAATTTGGAGTTAGTATGTTTAAGATATATCCAAAATTATATGGAGTAATTGACTCCCAAAATGTGAGATTTTTTCCAAATTACCTAATATTGACTTAATTTGGTGATTATTATGTGATTTTGGATTGTCATAATTAGAAAAAAAAATGATTATGGTTTATTGAAAATCTCTTCTTTCTCTGAAGTGTGATGTAATATTTCTGTAAATTTGAGAAATTTTGTGCATATATCATGGAGCACATTATGGGTACGTTACAATATTTGTTTCCAAAATCTTACACTAATAGTCCCAAATACAAGAATATATGTAGTAATATTTACAAGAAATTATGACAAGTGTCTGCCAAAGCTTGCATTAATGGTCCCAAACAAGAAAACTGTGACAAAAATATATATTACTTGTCAAATAAAAAAGAAATATGATGTTATGGCTCCAAATACATCTATTTCTTTAAATACCTCTCCAGCTGCATCTTCGTCAATGAGTGGAGCCTCGTTTGTTGTAGGAATAGAAGGTAGTTTATCTGCATCGTTCTCTTCTCTGTTTGGGCATTGGAGATGGTTATATTGAAAGTTATTCTTCTATTTCTTCTTTGAATTCTACATTATCCATTATGTTTACTTCTGGTTCAAGTTTTAGTTGTTCAATTACTATACCTTGATTTGACCCTTCTTCTAGTTGTTCAACTGGATTAATATCTGCTTCTTGTGCTTCTTAAGTGGGTTTCTCAACCTGTACTTCATCAGGTATTTCCATATCTTCAAATATTTATTTATTGCTAATCAATTTGTATTACAAACAACCACCTATGATCTCTAGGATCTATCTCAAAAACAATCTACTCACAATTCTCTAGTAGTACAAATGTGTGCCTTTGGTATGTCCATATCTTTATGATGTCTACTTCAACAAATCTACTCTTCTCTCTGTGCACGGTTTCTTCGCATAAAAAATGAAGCACGAAAACTTTATGAACCTAACCTTGATAATGGCTTATATTGTTCCAGAGTAATCAAGCATGCGAACTTCACTCTTCAGGTCACTTGCACTTGAACTATTTTCTTGCATGAAACTAGCCTTACATCGCAATAAAATATTTTTCTCTTCTTGTCTATTCACTCCACTCAAAAGTGACGAGTTCATGACCAAAGTGCACCAAATTTGCAATATTGTAAGTAAAAGAAGATCATGAAATTGTATGAAAAAAGAAAACTTATACAAGACTATGTCTTATAGTTTCTTGTGTACATGTAAGAATAGCAGAAAGTGTTTGAAGCAAGGAGTAATGTAGAGAAGCTTGGAGGTGACCTAAGCCAGTGCTGAGGCATGAAGACACCATGGTTGTGCAGTGCAACAAATCATTAAGGGAATCCATCCCCAGGTCAATAAAAATCAAATGTCGGCCTACATAGTGGAAGAGGCTGTATCAAAAAAGTACATGTGTGTGCGCTTGTGTCACTTGTATGTGTCTGTATGAGAGACAGTGAGTGGTGTTAGAGTGAGTGAGTGAGAGAGACAACGAAAGTGTAATGATCATTTTGTTTGTTTGGGGTCTCCTCACAGGGCGCTGCTACTCAATGTCTTCTTGCTCTCCACCCTTTTTATAAACACTAGCATCGGAAAGTATTTTGATGACTGTCAAGAGGCAAAGCCCAATGAGATTTTAGAGGATTCAAAACTTGCCAAGGACCTTTGGGACTTTAGTGTGAAGGTTATATCATTGAAAGGGTGCTAGACAATCATATCATTACTTGTAGATTTCGGCTTACCAAGTCTCATGAGTTTATTTTTCTCATGCTGGAATCCTAAAGCTGATACCAACTCCAAATCTTCTCGACATCCTCATGGAGATTTTTTATCTGATGGAGATTCTGACGTATCTTTAAGGCATTGCCTCCCTTTGGGTGGTTCTGGTATCTCACACTGGATCAGAGGACTTGGACTGATGTATCTTCAAAGCATGGTCTCCTTGACATAACAACGCTAATGGAAAGGCCAAACATGGCCGCACTCACAAGCACAAAGTTACCCAAGTGAAGAGAGCTCATCTTTCACATGTCATTTGGAACTTGGTTGCTTATCTGCCATCTCGTAAAAGAGGCAACCACATAAATGCTAGCTAGCACTTAAGAAGATCCCCCCCATTGTTACCACAAGAGTTGTCTATGTAGAGCTTTGTACTCCCTCCCCTGCTGTGCTGCAAGACCATGCTCCCCATTGTACAAAAACAATAGCCCTCTCTCTCTCTCTCTCTCTCTCTCTCTCTCTCTCTCTCTCTCTCTCTCGCCCACACACTCTCGCTAGCAAGTCATGGCAAGACCAAGAGGGCAAGAGGGCTAAGTGGACACAAAACTATAGGGTTGAGAGCTTAAAAAGCTCAAGGAGTAAGAGAGCATAATCAATCAGCACTCAAGCGAATGCCCCTTTCTCATTAGAGATATTCACTTATATACAAGTGAGTTATAAATTTGGGCAACTACACCTAATAAATAATTGGGCACCCACTTATTTTCTAACCTTATCTAAGCTAGTCTAAGCACACATTGGGTGAATGGCGGCTCTTTTAATTGGCTCGGTCATCCCTAAAGTACATCATTAAGCATAATTATCCGAAAAGCAATTATTGGGATTAGTTATTAATTCCCACGTGGGTGGACAACACATAACTGAGGGTAGACAAGGATCTTTAAGGTGGTGCCTATGGTGTGTGTTCATCCTTTAGTGACCTTCCATTGCTTTTACATGCTCTTGGATCCTTGTTGTAAATGGCTCGTCTTTACTCATGACTAGTGTACACATTCTTTGCATGTGTGTACATTGATGCATGTTGGTCATCCATGTTAATATTGAGTTTACATTCCCCCCTCCCGATTCTAGATGCATCCTCGAGCCTAAGTAATGGATTTTGGTTTGGCAAGGCTTGAGTGGAAATTGGTTTGAGAGACTTTTGATGGTAAAGTTATGAAACGTCTGTGTTGGGGAAAGGCAAGGCAATGATGTGTGTATAGATAGTACAAGTTGAGGGTAGAGATGATGTTAGTGTTAATGCATGTGCATAGCTTAAAATAAGCAAAGGTGCTTAATGCATGTTCTTAAATTGTGCAAGCACCTACTTGCTTATATACAACACAAAACCTAATAGCATGTGGTACAAGAAAGAGTTGAATGCTGTTGAGGGCTTTTGATGTTGAGGTTCGAAGTATGGAGCAAAGTGCTTGCGTGTTAGTGTATAGTGCTGCATGGATGGAGTAGAACTTTGAGAGAAATTTACATGATAGATGCACTCTCCTCCATACAAATACTAGTTGTGTGTGGATACTTATAATTACTAGAGCGCATGCAGTCAATAACCCAGCACGGGCGGAATTGCCAAGATGAGTTGTATGTGAGTGGGCATGGGTATTTATACCCTTATGCTGGAAATGGCCGACCCAAAAGCATGAAATAAATATATAAATAAATGCCTTTCTTAAAACCCTGTTCCCACATGAGGTACAACTTTTAACAGTATTCACCTCCAGCAACAACGGACAGATGACCTCATCATATGCCAATGAGTTCACTATCCCGGTCACCCACTCCACCCCTAATTTTCTTGAACATGTCATCGGCTTTGGGGGACTTTCTTGCATGATGCAACTTTCCCTCATCCCCACGTGTTATACTTTTTTATTAAATTTTTATTTACATGTCCATCTACACACTTAAAGGCTTCCTTTGAGTATACTAACTAATTGAAAACCCAATGTTACTTTATTTTAATACTTAGAATCTTTACTGCTGAAAAACCACAAAACCACTGAACAACCTGCTGAAATTATTATTAAAATCTGTAGTATCCAAAACTTAGGATTATCTTTAATCATAACTTGGTTAATCTCGAAGGTATGTTACATTGTGTGTGTGTGTGTGTGTGGGTGTGTGTGTGTCCACTCTCCCTAGGGCAGTGCTTGTGTGTGTGTGTGTGCGTGTGTGTATTTGTGTATGTGCACATTGTCGTGACGTGGTCGGTGTCGCTGGGAAAGCGCGGGACTTCTAGCTGTGAGAGTAACATCTATTCCACACAAGGAAACTCACACACATAACTCTCCAAGGAGCATAAGCCATCTCCATTTTTGATATCAAAAACAAGTGCAAATTCACCTCAATACATCCCTGAATTCAGCCTAATGATTGCACATAAATTGTGTATCAAGTGCTTGTCCCTTCCCAAGCATAGATTTATTGGCTCCTTTTTCCAAATTCCTCAAACCAATCACATGTAGGCTTAACATAATCTTCAAATATTTCCCACATACATGTGACCATTTCCATTCCATACATCAAGTGACACCAATTCCATCATTTCAAGGTGTCTCTTTATCTCCTGAAAACCTGCCTTTAAATTCCAACAACTCACAAACAAAAGATGACATATGGCATATCTATATCATGCTCATGTGATTCTAAGAAACTCCATGACTTGCATTCCAAAACCCATTTGAGTAGAAAACAAAATTCAATTTCCAGAAACCTTACTGTATTTTTGATGCTTTGATTCCACGACTCTTCAAATCCAAATTTTTCTCATTCTCCAAAACCTTAAAAGGTTTATATAATACACGATTTTCCAAATCGCAGGTAATAGTAAACAAAATAAAATTAAAAAAACCACTTAACCGAAAGTAGAACAAGCGAAATATTCTTTGATTTTCACTATTCTCAATATAGCCGCTTTGCTGCACATTGCACAAGGAAGAAAATTTGTATATTCTGAAAATCACCTCTTTAGATAGTACTTAAATTCCTCTTTAATTCTAACTCCTACAAGCTGTAAATAGTAGACACTGTTTTGATTTATAATTCTCTGGTAGATGACGACCCTGGTTCACATTTTCTGTACACACACCTATGCCCGCCGCTTCTCTGGTTTTTTCTCTCCTTTCCCGCAAGGAAATTGGGCGCACGCCCTTTTGCAGCTATTTTCACGAATTTTCCCAGTTCGAAAAAACACTTGCGCCATCCTTCATTTGCATTATTTTCGGATATTACTGCCACGCAAGCTTCCCCTTCATAAGCTTCAATACATATGATATATCCACTTCTCATATGCAAAATGTTTGGACCCAAGCTACATCAAACATCACATACATGTCATAAGTCTACTAAAGCATGCCTCATGCTTGCACTCCCGTAAGAGGTATTCATTGACTCAGCCCATCGATACCATAGAGAAGCTACTACACATCATGCACATGGGTAGCCATTTACATCATTAACATATCCCTTTGGCGAACCACTCATACCATCATTTACATAGCCACGTAGACCATGTATTTAACTGAGTGTTTCCAACTTACCCATGAGGTCTGAGTAACAGCAGAACCACCACCACCATACTCACAAGAGTCATTTTGAAATAGCTCTCACTAGCATAGTTGCCACTAGGTTCACCATCCATGGGCATGAAGATATTATTGAAGGGATCATTCTGCCTATGAGGATACACAAGAACTTTGAATGTGTGCAGTATCTTATTAAAGTTCTTCTTGTTTTGCTCATTCCACGATATATCCAAAGGGTATTCTTCAAAACCAATCCTCATATCATACATGCTCTCACATTTCCATACATGTTGAGAAGGGTGTTCCTTACTGCAAGGCCTACCATAAGCATAAGGCTCCATATTTCACACCACATTCATATACAAAAGCTTCGAGACCTGACTCAGCCTCAGCTCGTCTTATTGAACCTCATTTACAATATGAACATATGTACATGGGCATCATATAATGACTCGTCATAGCACTTAATCCCATGCATCTAGATTTGCATTTGATAGTCTCATATGCATGGTTTCACACCATAGACGTGCCATGGCACGACATCCACCCCCTCTAAACCTGCACATCCTCTGGTATGTGCCAAATCATCATCAAGATCCACATATATCTGGATGTCGTCTTCATCTTCTACATTATTGGGGAAATCATCCTCTTCCTCTTCAACTATATCCATACTATCACTGTCAAGCCTCTCATTCTGAGTTTCCTGTGAATCAAAAGGATCACTGTCAAGCCTTCTTTTAAACATCTTGATCCTTTTGCCTGCTTCTACAAGATTCTTTATCTCTGTTCCATCAAGCTCACATAGGGTATACGTGGCATTTCCATGCACACGCTTGACAATGTAAGGGCCGAACCATCTTTTTGCAAACTTTTTTTGAACAGTGAACTGGTTGTCAAGGCTACTATCATACATTAAGACCCAATCACCTTCTTCAATAGGTTTTGGCCGGAGTCTGTGTCTTCTATCAAATCTTTCTTTATTTTTCAACCTTGCACCTTTCAAGCGAGCTTTAGCAAGCTCTACATCTTCAGGCCTCCTCTCCAACTGCCTTATTCGCAATGCAAGGAGGTCTTCCCTGCTCAATCCTTCCACCCAGGGCAATACATTCCAAGTTGGAACTACTTCTTCAACTGGCATTACTGGCTTCTGACCATACATTAATTCTGCAGGCATGTATCCTGTCACTGAGCTATGAGTTGTACGGTCAGCCCACAAAGCATATGGTAGCAGCCTTGGCCACTCTCGCATTCTTTCTCTGCATGCCTTAGCCAAAGCTTTAATGATTGGAGGATGTCCTCGCTCACTTTTACCATTGCCCTCAGGATTGTAAGCACATGTCAGGGACAGTTTGATGCCAATTCTAGAGAAGAATTCCCTTGCTTCTTCAACATCTAGCTCACCCCTATCAGCTGTTATTTTCCCAACACAACCATACCGACAAATCACATCTTCCAAGAGAAATTTGCATACTGTCTCCGTACTCTTTGTTCTAAGAGCACGCCCCTCTACCTGATTTGTCAAATCTTCTCTTGCAAGTGCTATGTACCGCATCTGCCAAATTGCCAAAGGCATTGTAACTAGATCCACTACCCATTTGTAGTGCATGGTAGGTGGGTAGGTTGGTTGCAAGCCATCACGATGTCGCACATTTGAGTACATTTGACATACCATGCATGTTTCCACATATTGGGAAATATCCTTGTACATTCCTTTCCACCAATATTTTTCCTTTATTTTGGTAAAGGTGGCCCACACACTTCGATGTCCAACCCAGAGACTCTCATGGAATTCTTTTACAAGCTTCCCTTGAGTCTCTTTATCACATATGACTCTCTGTGGCATAGCATTCCTTTGCTTAGGATGCTTCCAGAGGTACCCATCCTTTAGAAAATAACCATATGCTTTTCTGCGGATCCTCTTAAATTCTGAGTCAGACCAATTTTCCTGTCTTGTTAGAGTACTCAAGTATTGACCAATAAGCAACCAATCTCCTTCATACATTTCCTCAGTAAAAGACTCAAGTGCATTTGATAGGCAAGTATGGTCCCCTTTTGCATATGCAGTAGTGTAGAACTTTGTACCTACATCATCAATGTCACTAATCATCTCTTTTTCATCTTCATACCTGGCTCTTAATAGCATATCTGCAACTGGATTATCTTTTCCTGCAATATGCTCAAACTCAGGATTTAGTGATTTGATATAGGCAATCCACCTAAGCATAGCAATATCTGGAGTGGTACAGCTTGCTATCATCCCAAGAGGTATGGACCTCAAATTTCACACTCATATGGGGATATGTGAATATTGTGCTCTAGGCAAACATCATTGTAAGCCATTTTATCCCTCCTTCGCTGCCACTTCGCTAGCATGGTGACCGCATCCTCGACATCATTCCAATCACTCTTTAGTCCCTACTCTGTATCCTTATCCTCAAGGAGGGTTTCCAGTTTCTCTTCGAGATCTTTCCTAGCTGCTTGTAAGAAGAGCTCTGTTTTTTCTCTGTCCAAAGTTGTGCGCTCTATCCTTGACAGCTGGGCATAGCGCTTCTCAAACTCTCTTAGCAACTCTATGGGTGGCAGAAATTCCCATTTTGGGTTTTGTGACCCATTCCAAGAAAGTTCGTTTGGTCACTCACTCAGAATCCTCCATGAAATATTCATCCTTTAAAGCAAGCTTGAACTCCTCCCAATTTCTGCCACCATGTGCTGTCTGCAATCCTCTTATGCGCTCTCTTATTTCAGGAACACATACCAGCTCAAAACTTCGAAGCATATCCTCCTCAATCACCCTGTTTAGCTCCATTTCCTTTGTGTAATTGCGTAGGTACTTTGTGATATCCTTACCATCAAATTGATCCACCTTTTTCACAATTGATTGCAGTGCTTTGGTTGTGGAAATTCGTCCCCTCTCAGCAGCTTGCTGCTGTTGCATATACATAGTAAACATCTGAAACATTTGCATAACTCCGGGGTCAAAATGAACCCCCTGACCCTCAGAATTCTTAGCCATAGCTTCCCTGTATATTTCACCACACTCTCACCCCAGCAGTTTCACGTCGGGTTCACCAAAGAGCTGTCGTGATGTGGTCGGTGTCGTTGGGAAAGCGCGGGACTTCTAGCTGTGAGAGTAACATCTATTCCACACAAGGAAACTCACACACATAACTCTCCAAGGAGCATAAGCCATCTCCATTTTTGATATCAAAAACAAGTGCAAATTCACCTCAATACATCCCTGAATTCAGCCTAATGATTGCACATAAATTGTGTATCAAGTGCTTGTCCCTTCCCAAGCATAGATTTACTGGCTCCTTTTTCCAAATTCCTCAAACCAATCACATGTAGGCTTAACATAATCTTCAAATATTTCCCACATACATGTGACCATTTACATTCCATACATCAAGTGACACCAATTCCATCATTCAAAGTGTCTCTTTATCTCCTGAAAACCTGCCTTTAAATTCCAACAACTCACAAACAAAAGATGACATATGGCATATCTATATCATGCTCATGTGATTCTAAGAAACTCCATGACTTGCATTCCAAAACCCATTTGAGTAGAAAACAAAATCCAATTTCCAGAAACCTTACTGTATTTTTGATGCTTTGATTCCACGACTCTTCAAATCCAAATTTTTCTCATTCTCCAAAACCTTAAAAGGTTTATATAATACATGATTTTCCAAATTGCAGGTAATAGTAAACAAAATAAAATAAAAAAAACCACTTAACTGAAAGTAGAACAAGCGAAATATTCTTTGATTTTCTCTATTCTCAATATAGCCGCTTCGCTGCAGATTGCACAAGGAAGAAAATTTGTATATTCTGAAAATCACCTCTTTAGATAGTACTTAAATTCCTCTTTAATTCTAACTCCTACAAGCTGTAAATAGTAGACACTATTTTGATTTATAATTCTCTGGTAGATGACAACCCTGGTTCACATTTTCTGTACACACACCTATGCCCGCCGCTTCTCTGGTTTTTTCTCTCCTTTCCCGCAAGGAAATCGGGCGCACGCCCTTTTGCAGCTATTTTCACGAATTTTCCCAGTTCGAAAAAACACTTGCGCCATCCTTCATTTGCGTTATTTTCGGATATTATTGCCACGCAAGCTTCCCCTTCATAAGCTTCAATACATATGATATATCCACTTCTCATATGCAAAATGTTTGGACCCAAGCTACATCAAACATCACATACATGTCATAAGTCTACTAAAGCATGCCTCATGCTTGCACTCCCGTAAGAGGTATTCATTGACTCAGCCCATCGATACCATAGAGAAGCTACTACACATCATGCACATGGATAGCCATTTACATCATTAACATATCCCTTTGGCGAGCCACTCATACCATCATTTACATAGCCACGTAGACCATGTATTTAACTGAGTGTTTCCAACTTACCCATGAGGTTTGAGTAACAGCAGAACCACCACCACCATACTCACAAGAGTCATTTTGAAATAGCTCTCACTAGCATAGTTGCCACTAGGTTCACCATCCATGGGCATGAAGATATTATTGAAGGGATCATTCTGCCTATGAGGATACACAAGAACTTTGAATGTGTGCAGTATCTTATTAAAGTTCTTCTTGTTTTGCTCATTCCACGATATCTCCAAAGGGTATTCTTCAAAACCAATCCTCATATCATACATGCTCTTACATTTCCATACATGTTGAGAAGGGTGTTCCTTACTGCAAGGCCTACCATATGCATAAGGCTCCATATTTCACACCACATTCATATACAAAAGCTTCGAGACCTGACTCAGCCTCAGCTCGTCTTATTGAACCTCATTTATGTACATGGGCATCATATAATGACTCGTCATAGCACTTAATCCCATGCATCTAGATTTGCATTTGATAGTCTCATATGCATGGTTTCACACCATAGACGTGCCATGGCACGACAACGTATGTGTATGTGTGTGTTAGAGTCTATGTGTGTACGTGTGTGCACGTGCGTGTGTACATGTGTGTGTGTGTGTGTATATGTTCATATTTGTGTGTGTCTATGTGTTTGTGTGTGCGCACGCGAGTGTGTGTACGTGCACCCCGCCCCTCACATACTATGTGATGCATGTGTGTATTTGTGTGTGTGTGTGTGTGTGTGTGTGTGTGTCCCCATGTCCCTAGGGTAGTGTGTGTGTGTATGTGTGTATTTGTGTGTGTGCACATATGTGTGTGTGTGTGTGTGTGTATGTGTCTACACATGTATATTATAGATATGTATGTGTGTCTATGTATAGTGTGTGCATATCTATTATGTGTGGTTTTTATATAAATATATATATATAAGTAAAATAAATACAAAAGTTTCCTGTATGCCAAATTTAGCCATGTAATCTAATCATCTTCCCCAAACAAAGCATTCTCTTTTTCCACTTCTTCAAATTCAAAATTCAAATTGACAAAAGGCCTTGTGATTGAAAAGAGGTGCTTTTAATGTTCTCTCTCCCAGCACTCATTCTAATGAATTATATATATATATATATAACTCATTCAATGAGCAAATGACTTGATAGTGACAATTAATTGTGAGCCCCAATGCATCTAGGTGTGTGGGAGCGAAACCCCCAAAGTCTATCTTCTCTTCTCCTTTTCTTCTTTTCCTCTTATTTTTTAGAAATCTAGGATTTCTCTTTTCTCTCCTCTTCTTGTACCAAGTTGCAAAAGGTTGTCCATGAATAAAATGTAATAGAATGAGATAAGTGATTGTAGCCCTTACTTTATCTTGTTAACGGTGTCCACTGTCTAGAGACTAGGATTCTCATGTGATGTCATGCATGAGTATCGACAACAAGGCATTAAGACAAGGGTTTACAAGGATGATGTCATGCTTGACGTCGACGAGAGGACTTACAAACAAAGCATTCTCTTTTTCCACTTCTTCAAATTCAAAATTCAAATTGACAAAAGGCCTTGTGATTGAAAAAAGGTGCTTTCAATGTTCTTTCTCCCTAAGGCACTCATCACCTCCCCTCCACCAGTTGAAATTCAATAATCCAATCTCTTAAGATAATATGTGTGTGTATGTGAAGGGATAGGTAATTTGATTTCTAATGAATTATATATATATATATATATAACTCATCCAATAAGCAAATGACTTGATAGTGACAATTAATTGTGAGCCCCAACTCATCTAGGTGTGTGGGAAAGAAACCCCCAAAGTCTATTCTCTCTTCTCCTTTTCTTCTGAATTTCTCGAGAGACCAAGTTGTACCAAGTTGTACCACGTTGCTTGTCTAGAGACTAGGATTCTCATGCGATGTCATGCATGAGCATCGACAACAACGCCATGCATGACGTCGAGGAGAGGACTTACAAAAAGGAGGAAGGTCGGCCAGCGACTCACGAATCGCAGCTACTGTCGATAACTGCAACCCTCCCCCCTCTCTCTCTCTCTCTCTCTCTCCTTTCCTCCTCGCTCTGTGTGTTTAATATACTACCACAAGAGTACTAGTTGCTGGCATGGCAGCGCCGATCACTAACGACGCCACAGCCTTCAGCTGCTTCTCCACGGCAGAGGCGGTTACCGACGGAATCGACGCGTCCGACAGGATGGCCATTGTCACAGGTTATACAAGTTCTTACAATGAAGTAAGCCGGAAAATAATTCACTGACTGTATGCTTAGTTTCTAGATGCTTAATATGGCGCAGGTGCATCGAGCGGAATTGGGGCAGAGACGGCGCGGGTACTGGCGCTTCGTGGGGCTCAGGTGGTGCTCGCCGTCAGAAATGTCGGCGCGGGAGAGCGGGTGAAGGAGGTCATCCTGCAGGAGATTCCACACGCGCGGCTGCACGTGCTGCAACTGGAACTCAGCTCCATAGCCTCCGTCCGCACCTTCTGCCAAAACTTCAAGGCTTTGAAGCTACCCCTCAACATCCTCATGTAATAATATTACCTTTTCTGTGACTGCAGCAATCATAGCTGATCTGGTTCGATCACTTAATGCTAATAATTAATCAACACGCGATGTATAATTAACAGCAACAATGCCGGCATCATGGCTTGCCCTTTCAAGCTCTCAGCAGATGGCTTCGAGATGCAGTTCGCCACTAATCACATTGGTAAGCGGGTTAGTTATAAGCTGATCAACTAAAACAGGCCACTAGTAGCAATAATCCAAAGCTAAATAAAATTTTGGAAACAGGCCCTTTCCTCTTGACGAGCCTTCTGCTGGACGATCTGAGGAGGGCGGCCAGCGGCACTGGCATTCAAGGCAGGGTCGTGAACGTGTCATCCGTGGGCCACGCTGTATTCTCCTATCCCGGCGGCATCCGCTTCGATCAGCTTACCAACAAGTCAAGGTAAATGTATCAATTATAAATCTGTATAGACTGATGGGTAGCCGCTAAGCTGCCATCCCATCTATCTTATTATGATCTCTTTCCATGCCACAACACAGCTACGATCCTTGGTGTGCTTACGGACAATCCAAGCTCGCCAACATTCTCCATGCAAAGGAACTCGCCAGGAGATTCCAGGTTTCTATTACCTTCACACTTTTTATGCCCAGCAGTGAGCACCAATATCTCTAATACATGGTTATAATAAACGCTCTTGGATGCTACAGGAAGAGGGAGTCAATGTGGTCGCTAACGCTGTTCACCCTGGAACCATTCTTAGTACAAACCTCGCCACCTACGTCCCCCAAGAAACATGTCACTACCTATTATACACTTTCCTTACTTACCTTTTATAATTATGGATCCTTAAGCCAGTTTCAATTACAGCTCATTGATACTTTTGGACTTGAATGTGCAGTGCAACAAATCATTAAGGATGTTGAGAAAAGCACACCCATATTTAGGAAATCTATCTCCCAGGTTAGTAAAAATCAATCTTGAAGCTGAAACGGTCTGTGGTCTGATCAAGGACGGGCTCCTCCGCTCAGTGCCCATGCACTTGGGAGGGCATCCGCCCGCAGAGAAAGAGAGCCTGCGCTGCAGATTGAAAGGGCGGGAAACAGGGGAAGAAACAGAGCCCTGCAAAAGTAAGTCCAATGCTCAGCAGTCACTTTAACTTAGCATCTCCCTCAACATCTCAGCTACCCCCCCCACCCAACCCGTGGAACCCCATCCCTGATAAGTCGTGGAGTGGAGAGAATGTCATGGAAGCAGTAATGGACGAAAACTCAAGACTCATACAGGAATTAAAAGATGCAAAAGCTCAGTTCTTAAACATGAAGAACAAGGAAAAGAACAAAGAGGTGCCCAGACCGACATCAAAAGAACAGGCAGCAGCAGATGCAGTCCCGCCGAAAGAGACAGTCAACCTCACCGACCGAGGTAACAATGCAGCCACCACAGTCCACGTAAACCTGCCAATAGATCAGGTAAGGAGCAGAGTAGAAGATTATTCCGAAAGGTGTCTGGTGGGACTCCTATTTGGGCCCAGACCATCTAAGGAGGCCATGAGAGCCTGGATAAGAGAAAGTTGGTCCCCTCTTGGTATAGAGGTTACTCTTACTCAAGCCCTTCCCAAGGGGTACTACCTCTTTTTATTCAAAGACGCAAGCATGGCAATGAAAGTAATCAGTTCTGGCCAATGGATGTTCAGACATATACCCTTTTGTTTCATGAGGTGGTCAAAGGACTTCAACCCAGACGGGCCCAAGTCGACAGTATATCCAGTTTGGGTCGAGCTCCCTAATCTCCCCATCCACTTAAACCCCTGGATCAAAGCTATTCTAGCCCCCTTAGGTCAAATTCTAGGAACCAAAGCCTTCTCGGATTACAACCCAGCGTGGCACCCCCAAGTCTTAGTAGAACTTGACCTTGCCCTCCCCCTCCCAGACAAGATAGAAATAGGCTGTGGTGAGTTCTCTCATTCGCAGGCTATCCTTTACAAACACTTGCCTAATTCATGCTTTCATTGTGGTAAACAGGGACATCTCATCAGGAACTGCCCATTAAAAAACCCTCAGATAATCCTCCCCCAAGTAATTGAAAAAGACCCCCCCCACAACCCTAGCCAATCCAACTCAGCTCTAGGCCCCCCTCAGTCAGTCGGAGCCATAAAAGAACCTGAATTCGTTCAAGTCAATAGAAGGAAACCAGCCACCAAGCCCAAGCCCTCTCACCCTATTGCCAAACCTAACAGATACTCCGTTCTTGCTGCTGTTCCAGATCCAGGGGAAGCTGAAGAAGAAAATGACACTGTTGAAAGTACTCCCATCAACAAGTTGAGGCTAGACAAGGAAATAGACAATCTGGATGCTGCTGACATGGACACAGCAGTCATAACAGCCTCAGAAAAGAGCCTTATCCCACTAACTGGTAACCCTAACGACATGGATATTAGCAAAGAACTTAAGCGAGGCAGAGCTCAATTGGGAGCCACCCCTCAGTCCACCGCGAAAGGAGGTTCCCACAAACCCCCAAACAAAAGGTAATGAAAGCAGCAAGTTTCAACATCAAAGGGCTTACTGACTCCAAGAAAGCACAGTTAGTAAAACAATGGATCAAAGCAAAAGGATATCAGGATTTCATAACCCTTGTTGAGATTAAAACTTCAGGGGAGGAACTTAAAAGAAGGCTACACACCATTTCCACCGATCACTTTTGGGTTCACTCACTTCATCCGCACGGAGCCGGGGGACTGGCAATAGGCATTCATTATGACAGCATTCAGGAACTTAAAGACTTTCAAATAGACTCTAACAACCAGTGGATAGTGTGCCACATGAACAACTTCTCTTTGGTCAGTGTCTATGCCCACGGCCCTCAGAAGCTGAGAACCAGGACCTGGAACTCTATGCTAAGACTTAGAGCACCACTGCTGATAATGGGAGATTTCAATATGGTAGAAAACCTCAAAGATAGATTCAGATCCAAAGGGATAGCCCTGGCGGGATCAGAGAAGCAAGCTTGGGATAAGGTAAAACATAAATTCAACCTGCAGGATCTAGGTCAAGAAGGAAGTTTTTCTTGGCAGAACTACTCCTCTGGCGACCTGGCCAGAAAAGCCAGGCTGGACAGAGCATACGCAAGTGGTGAACTCTTCTCCAAATTCAACAGATGCGAATGTGTTGTAGATACAACCACCTGCATCTCTGATCATTACCCGGTCATTACAACAATGGATAACCTGGAACACAGACACAAAGCGTGCTGGTTTCATACAGATCCAGCCCTATTCAAATTGCCACTAGTTCAAGAAGAAGTCAAAAGCATCTGGGATTCCTTCTTCACCAAAAACCTCCCTCCGGCCAAAGCTTGGAACCTTGCTGTCAAGTCAACTCAAAACCTTCTCAGGCAAGTCAGAAAAGAGGTTGCAGCCCATAGAGGCAGCAGACTCACAAAGCTCCAAGAACAACTGCAACAGCAAGAGGCTTCTGGCAACCCAGCCGATACCAACCTGATCAGAGCCAGGATCAAAAGTGAGGAAGAATTAGCCCTGCAACACACTAAACTATTTACCAGAGAATGGTGGACCGAAAAAGCAGACAGACCAAACCAAGAAATGTTTAAAACCCTCAAGGTCAAACAAAGGCAAGAGCATATCCCCCTGCTAACAAACAAGGAAGGAATTCCGGCGGCTACCCAAGCAGAGAACAGGAAGCTGATTACTGAATACTACAGCAACATCTTCAAGGAAGAAGGACTTCCCTCCCCATCCAAGGCAGCGGCAATGGAAACAATAAAACAAGTCAGACCTTCAACTGTCCCAGCCAATATAGCTGCTACTCTAGAAAAAGAAATCACTAAGGAGGAAATAAAAGAGGTCATCTATTCCCTCCAACCTAACAAGAGCCCAGGTGAGGATGGTCTCCCAGCCGAGTTTTTTCAATCATTTTGTGAGGTGCTAACAGGCCCCATCCTCAAAGTTTGGCATGAATCTCTGAAATACGGAGCGCTGCCAACTCCAATTAATAATGGTCTCATCAAGCTGATTCATAAAAAAGGCCCCAAGGAGATCATGGGAAACTGGAGACCCCTCACTATGCTAAACAGTGTTTACAAAATTCTAGCAAAAGTTCTAGCCACGAGAATGAGCAAGCACATGAACCAATGGATCTCAAGGGAACAAAAAGGATTCATCAAAGGTCGGTACATCCTGGACTCTATAATCGCCTTATGGGAAGGATTTGAACATGCAGAGAAAACCGGCCAAGATTTCCTTTTTATCAAGATAGACTTTGAGAAAGCATACGACAGAATACAGTGGGACTACATCCTCCAATCCCTAAGAGATATGGGGCTGGGACCACAGTTCACCCACATGGTCCAGACACTTTTTGGGAATGCCAAAGCCAAAGTTACCCTCAACGGAGAGCTGTCAGACCCCTTCCCTCTTGAAAAAAGCATCAGACAGGGATGCCCTCTAGCTCCCCTACTCTATGCTATAGCTGCAGATGGACTCAATTGGCTGATAAAGGACAAGTTAAACAGAGGGGAACTAGTGGGCATCAAACTTCCTAACGGGGAGCAAATGTGCACACAGATGTTCGCGGATGACACCAACAGCCTCATAGCAAACGAAGAGGAGAATATCAAGGTTCTTTGGAGTTGTCTCCAAACCTACTGTGAGGCTTCAGGATCCAAAGTCAACCACAGTAAAACAGGTATCAAAACTCTCATAGTACCCCCCCCCTCGTGGCTCATGGAAACAGGATGCCATAGCATCCAAGATGGGGAAATCTTCAGGCTTCTTGGAATTCCCATGGGATTCAGGGTGACTATGAAGCAAAGATGGAAATGGGTAATGGAAAAAGTAGAAAGTAAGCTGCTAAGATGGAAAAGGAAGCAACTTTCTCTAGCAGGTAGAATTATGGTCATCAACCACTTCATCATCCCTGCCATAATCTACTTCCTCAGCTGCTGGAGGCCTCCTGATGCTGATCTTAACGAATTCACGAAGCTATGCCGAAACTACCTGTGGGGAGGGGATCCATGGATCAAAAGCAGACCTAAAGTTAAGTGGGAGATATGCACGGTCCCCAAAAGCAAGGGAGGTCTGGGGATTCTGGACATCCGGCTGCTAGCAGACAGATTGGCTGCTAAATGGATAATCAGAGCTTTGGAAAACCCATCTGAAGATTGGGCTCAGCTACTGGTCAAAGACCTCCCCAGATTTACTATAACCGGACACAATAAATGGGTAAATCTACCCATGATCACCATAGTAGCATCAAAACATCCCATTACCCCCAAAGGGAGTCATCTGGTCACCTCAATCTGGAAAGCCTGGTTCAGAGCTAAAGAAGCACTTTCCATCAATCTCAATGACAGGAAATCAGAAGGGATATTAGCAGCCGACTGGTGGTCTTTTCTCCCTCAGCCCCAACTTGAATCAGAAGAAGAGAAAATTGCCCTCAATTTGCATAGGAAAGGACTTGCTACTTGGTCAGATATATTTAACCCCCTCACCGGTACTTGGCTCACAAGAGCAGAGCTGGTAGGTAAATACGACTGCAGAACCCCTGAACTTGATCTAGTACAAAGTAGAACATTCCAATGGAATTCCCAGGATATCTGGAGAATCAGCAGTCCCCCCAAATTCAACGTCCTGGCCCTTCACTGGATTAAAAACAAACCCATCCTACCCATTCCTTTTCTTGAAAAGTCCCCCCCTATCCAGGTCACCCTGAACCAAAGATGGAACATAGCCTGGGACAGGAAAAGATGGTACAGTTGCCTCAAGGAGTTGTGGAGTCAGCACATAGAACCTAAGAAATCTTGCCTTGCATGGTTGGTTGCTTATAGAGCCATCTGGACCCAGTGTAAGGCAGCCAAGTACAACATTGCCACAGAACAATGTTCTAGATGTGGCCTTCCTGAGGATGATTTACACATTTTTATTCACTGCAAGCACATCTCAGAGTCCTACAAAGAGTTGCAGGCAGTTATTCTAAGCTGGGGGAAAGAAGTAAACTGGAAGCACACAATTCTGGGAGAAAATATAGGATGTTCTACTTCTCTTTGGAATACAATAAGGTGCGAGTACATTTGGCATGCATGGCTGCAAAGGTTAGCTGTCACTTTTGATAACCCTGAAATTAAGGGCCCTCCCCTAGCTGAATGCTTGATCACAACATGCATCAGATTCTGGAACAACCAATCACAAGCCCTATTCAAGCTAGAGAAGAGGATTCTCATTAAATTACAAAAGAGGAAATCAGATTACACAATGATTCAACTCGAAAATATCAGAGACAAGATTCTTTTATTCCTCTCAAAAGACAGAGCTTTAATAGAAGCTATCAGAAGGATGAATTAAACCAACCCTCCCCTCACAGGAGAAGAGGGTATCAACAGACATGCAGACATTAATCATCCAAGAGAAGTTAAAAGGCAGCTAAGGCAAAGTGACCTATCGGCAAATCGGGGACACCGGTGGCTGGAGAGGCTTATGCATATCGGCAAACCAGGTTAGATCACTACAGCATGACCCCGAAGTTCCAGAGTCATCGAATTCATAACCCCAAATCATCAAGGGAACGAAGCCAGCCTCAGCACCTCCTAGGTATCTGCAAAGAACGAAAAGAATCAGAACGAATCACCTTATCCGGCAGCAACAGAGGAAAGGATACTGGTGAATCAAGAGGAAACTCCAGGGGTCTCTTAAGGGAGCTCAACAAAGGATCGGATCCCATCGGTAATAAAAGTCGAGGATCCCACAAGACTTCAAGGGGTTCTCCCCCTCCCGCCTCCAGGAGAGCCCACCATCAAGATAGAAACAGCTCAGGTCGACCAGGGGACGCCTTCCTCCCTCAGGTTGGAGAAGTGATGGCAGAGTCAGAGAAGAAGGTCCAATCAGCAAGATGAAGAGCCCTTTCGAGCCTCAACCTTCGGCCAGTGTGTGTGAAGGAGCCGTCGGCGAGGCAAAGAAGGAAGGGAGGATCAAAAGTGCGAGCAGGCGGACGAAACCTTCAGCCAAGGACTAAGGTCGATCAAGGAAGAGGACTCGTCATGCAGACCAATCCTCTTCGCCCCTCCCACGCGGCGCACATGCCACCACGTGCTTGGTGTGCGCCAAGTGGTCGTTCCTGCATAGGATACCCGATTTTGTAAATTTGCTCTTTTCGCAGCATGCACGGCTACGTGCAGTGTCCACGCGGCACGTCTTTGTAATCTCGCCCCTCTACTTCATAATTCAACTGCCAGATTTTGAAAAAAAAAATTCAATCTTGACTTGAGTGAAAGAAGTTGTGCTTGTGTGCGTGAGAAAAAAAGAGAGGGGGAGAGAGTAATGATCATTTGGTGTGCGGCTTTCTCACACAGGGTGCTGCTACTCAATGCCTTCTTGCTCTTCATCCTTCTATCAACACTAAAACTGGAAAGTACTTTGACAACTGTCAAGAGGCCGAGCCAAGCAAGATCTCAAATGATTCAAAACTTGCCAAGGACCTTTGGGACTTCAGTGTGAAGGTTACATCATTGGAAGTGTGCTAGAGATTTCGACCAACATATTTTTGCCATGTCTCATCATTAGTTTGTTTCCTCTTAAGAATAAATACTATGCATTACATTTTTAACACCTTATAGTAGTGTATGTTGCCCCGATTTCCACGTAATGAATTGCAATAAGTATGTCAATACCTTGTGATCATTTATGGTGTAATGAATCAATCTAGATCTACATACTTTTTTTTAAACCTACAAAATACTTATAGGTACTCTATTTTGACGACAATTGACAGTCTGCAAAGCGTCTAGGAGAAAATGTTGAGTACATATTGAAATCTTCGATGGAAATGGTAGACGAGTATAAAAGAGGGAGCAATTGCAAACGATAAAATTGTCTCAAGAAGTATATACAGCCCAAGCATGAGTCTTCGGTCTCGTGTGGAGAGGATCACTAGTAGATTAATTCCATGTCACTCAAACAAAACTTTACGTAGACCATTGTGGATGATAAAAAAGAGCATCGAAATTCGCGTTGATGATAAGGTGTATATACACGAAGATAAAGATGCGGTTGAAAAGCATATTTTTTTCTTTTTTGTTTTTTTGTTTGGTGTGATTTTTGAAAAAAATTCAAGTGTTTTAAGTTCTCATAATCTTAATCAATTGTTTTTAGTTACTTTTCAAACAAATGCAAAGATTGAAAAAAATTCAAGTGTTTTTAGTTCTCATAGTCTTAATCAATTGTTTTTAGTTACTTTTCAAACAAATGCAAAGATATATATAGCAATATCTATAAGAAATTAATATGACAATATCTGTAGCGTACTCATGTGTACGTATTTTTTTGGGCCCATTTGACTTGGTGATTTTCAGAATCTACATTTAATGTTGAAAATTGGGAAATACTTAGATGACATAAAAGATTGATTTTGGTCACAAATTGAGTAATTTTAGAGATGTTGAATTTTGGTCAATTTTGGGGCTTTTTATGCCTGATTTGTGATGTCATTTGTAAGTGATTTCTATTCTATACTTAACCATGCTAGACAATGTATAAGAGGTTCATAGTGAGTAGTTTAGACTGAAGCTGGAAACTCATATAGGGGTTTACATAGTAAATATAGCCGCAACGGGTGCCTGAAACAAGGCCCGCACACCAAATTCACCCTTAATTTTTAGAAACGGCTTCGCATGAGGGGCTATATAACTTTATTTTCTAGAGAGAAGTTTTAAAGAAAGTTAGATAATCACAAGAGGAACAAATTCCGTGTTCAAACCATTCGGAGATTCCACAGAGTTTGGCCGGATTCGTAATAAAATGAATCCGACACCACTTTCCAGATCATCTCTAGTTTGGTTAAAGATCATGTTTTTAGAAGTATTTCTATCTTTATCGTTTTTATGCATGATAATCTACTAATTCTCGTGGGCTATTTTTTGGGTTGTTATTCTAGAGCCTTGAGGTGATTTCTGTGTGAGAGAGAGAGAGATTTTGAGATTTGGATCGGCCATCATTAGACACGGAACGCTGGACGAAGAACAAGATTTATGCCCTCTAGGAGCCATGTGGTAGAACCCAGAGAGGACAAGATCTAGAAAGAGGCATACCTGGGATAGCCGTGACATCCAGCATGGAGGTTGGTTGGATGGGCATCGGAGAAAAGCCCTAGATTGGCTAGATCTTTTTGTTGGTGATATCCTCTCTGATTTTAAGTATATGTATTGGTGATTATTATGTGATTTTGGATTGTCAGAATTAGAAAAAAAAACGATTATGGTTTATTGAAAATCTCTTCTTTCTCTCAAGTGTGATGTAATATTTCTGTAAATTTGAGAAATTTTGGGCATGTATCATGGAACAGATTATGGGTACATTTCAATATTTGTTTGCAAAATCTTACACTAATAGTCCCAAATACAAGGACATATGTAGAGTAATATTTACAAGAAATTATGACAAGTGTCTGCCAAAGCTTGCATTAATGGTCCCAAACAAGAAAACTGTGACAAAAATATATACTACTTGTCAAATAAAAAAGAAATATGACATTATAGCTCATCATCGACTCTCTTATCCTGAGCTAGATCCATGGCTCCAAATACATCTATTTCTATAAAAACCTCTCCATCTGCATCTTCATCAATGAGTGGAGCCTCGTTTGTTGGGAATAGAAGGTAGTTTATCTGTATCGTTCTCTTCTCTGTTTGGCCATTGGAGATGGTTGTATTGAAAGTTGTTCTTCTATTTCTTCTTTGAATTCTAGATTACCCATTATGTTTATTTCTGGTTAAAGTTTTAGTTGTTCAATTACTATACCTTGATTTGACCCTTCTTCTAGTTGTTCAACTGGATTAATATGTGCTTCTTGTGCTTCTTGAGTGGGTTCCTCAACTTGTACTTAATCAGGTTTTTCCATATCTTCAAATATTTGTTTATTGCTAATCAATTTGTATTACAAACAACCACCTACGATCGCTAGGGTCTACCTTAAAGACATATCTTCAAATATTTATTTATTGCTAATCAATTTGTATTACAAACAACCACCTATGATCTCCAAGGTCTACCTTAAAGACAACCTACTCACAATTCTCTATAGTAGTACAAATGTCTGCCTTTGGTATGTCCATATCTTTATGATTTCTACTTGAACAAATCCACTCTTATGTCCATATCTTTATGATGTCTACTTGAACAAATCCACTCTTATGTCTGTGCACAGTTTCTTCGCATAAAAAATGAACCAAGAAAATCTTTGAACCCAACCTTGATAATGGCTTATATTGTTCCAGAGTAATCAAGCATGCGAACTTCACTCTTCAGGTCACTTGCACTTGAACTATTTTCTTCATTTGCACTTGAACTATTTTCTCGCATGAAACTAGCTTTACATCGCAATAAAATATTTTTCTCTTTTTATCTATTCGCTCCACTCAAAAGTGACGACTTCATGACCAAAGTGCACCAAATTTGCAATATTGTAAGTAAAAGAAGATCACCAAATTGTATGAAAAAGGAAAACTTATACAAGACTATGTCTTATGGTTTCTTGTGTACATGTAAGAAGTCACTTACATGGTAATCACAACCATATGTAAGCTCCTTACCATCTTTGCTTATAACCTCACCACTGTGTTTTTCTTGTCATATGGTTTACTTAAGCCATCTACTAGAATAAAATTCTAGAAGTTGAGCGAGCGGTTGAAAAGCATATTTTTTTCTTTTTTGTTTTCTATTTGGTGTGATTTTTGAAAAAAAATCAAGTGTTTTTACTTCTTATAGTCTTAATCAAGTGTTTTTAGTTAAATTGCTAAATAAATCTTATGATGATATTAAATCCATTAATATTAGTTTTCTTCAAGTGTGGTAGAGCAACCAATGCAACTAGTAGAAAGTTTACCACCTTATCATTTTTTCACCCATTACTGAGCTAATGACATGGCATGTGAACCATCATTCAACCAATGGCATAATGAGGATTCCCGCCAACTCATTGTCTTGGGCTCACATTGAGGATGGATGGCTAGAGTTCAAAGATAAGCCCTGTAATTTACGGCCTGTATTGGGTATGGATGGGGTGAACCCATTTGGATTGAGGTCTACATCATGGTCCACATGGCCCATTGTTGTTGTGAATTACAATATTCCTCCATGGATGTCTATCAACCAAGAAGGGTCATATGATGCTTGCACTTCTCGTGTGCCGGGAAAGCATAAGGTAGAGAATATGGATGTATACCTTGAGCCCTTGATTGATGAGCTCGAGAAATTATGGAGGCATAAGGGTGCATGATATTTCTCATCCAATTTCATGCCGCAATGCAATGGTCAAGGGTATCTTGATGGGGACTATGCATGATTTTTTGGGCTATACGAAGTGCTCAGGTACGTCATACTCATAAATTGTTTCTTATCATGGCATGCACAAATGATTCATTTATAACTCTAATGTATTGTAATGTCTATTATCTTTGAATTCTTACATGCCAATTTTGTAGGTCTCATAACTGTGGGATATAATGCATGTCCAATTTGTGGTCCGTCACTTGTATCCAAACAAGAACATGCACTAAAGAATGTGGTATATGATGAACAACATCGTTTTCTTGCTCCAAGCCACCCTAATTATGCTTTATCAGAGGTTTCTCCGATTGTGATCAGAGGTGAAGAGTGGGAAGCCATGTAACATTGGCCTCCTACAATGCCATTGGATAGAATATGGAGAGATGGAGAGTGACTCCCAGCATAGCACCCGTTCTGCGGGTACGAAAAGATACTCAATCTTCTATCATCTATCATATTGGACAAAAAAAGAAGAAGGGAGAGCATCAATTGTATGGTCTCAAATCACATGATTGGCAAAAGATGATGTAGGTACGTACGTAACTATACCTATTTTTGGGCACTCCTCAGTATGTTGCATGGACTCTCTATTGATCTTTTATTGTTTTCAAAAATTAATTTCACTAGTTGTGATACTTCCAATATCAATTGGTGGTTGCGGAGAAGAGAAAGCTTGAAATGCCATCTATAAATTAGGTGGATTTGCAAGGTGAGTTCCAATCAAAAATATAGATTTGTGTGTTTGGTATAACATGTAGCTTTGAAATTATCTATTCTTCTTTAATTTATCATTTCTTTATTTGTTGAATAGGTGGGTAAGGTCAAAGAAGATTCATCTAGATTCCATTGAGAAGGCTCGAGTTGAGTCAATTTAGGCAATGTGTATGATTAAAGAAAGATTTCCAAGAAGCATACTCATAACTCAATTGCACCTTCTAGTACATTTGGTGGATGAGGTGGCTATATGTGGCGTTGTTTATAGCCAGTGGATGTTCTTTCTTGAACACTTTATGAAAACATTGAAGGGTTTTGCGAGGTAAAGGGAAAGGCTAGAAGGATGCATGGCACAGAGGGATGGTTGGTGCAAGAATCCCTCTCTGAATATTTGAAACAATTTGATCCATCTATGCTTAGATTCATGCATAAAACGATGAGGATGAACGAATGGCATCACATGTGCCACATGAAGAAGGACACATTTGAAAGATGGATGAGTCCATGCGCAAAAAGGTCATTACATTTTGTCTTCTTAACACTTATGTGATGGAAAAATGGATTGAGAAATATGAAGATGCAAGAAACATAAGGATAGAGGATGTTGAGATATCGAGCTCGTCTAGTGAGGCGATGGCCACTGATGACCTGCCTGGGGGATAGGCCCCACACTTACACCACTGGCATGGTTGGTGAGATCTTGGGTGATATGCGGCCAGTGGGATGACAGGCTGTGTGACAGCCATTCTAGAGACTGGCATAGTTGAGATATCGAGCTCGTCTAGTGAGGCGATGGCCACTGATGACCCGCCTGGGGGATAGGCCCCACACTTACACCACTGGCATGGTTGGTGAGATCTTGGGTGATATGCGGCCAGTGGGATGACAGGTTGTGTGACAGCCATTCTAGAGACTGGCATAGTTATAGCGACGGCAGCTCATTTAGTCGGGTTCACACTATAGAGAACCCGTGTATGTATTTGGTTGAGTACCTTTCATATTGTGTGTACTCTTATCTTGTATATGGTGTGTTGAGTGTTGAGTAGAGAAGAAGAAGATTTTCAGCCTCTCACCTTGTGTGTTCTCTATTAGGGTTTTGTGAGTGTGTGTGTATGCTTGCAAGAGCTCAAGCTCTCTTCCCCCCTGCATCTTTTCATGGTATCAGAGCTTGGTTCGTGCTAAGGGCTCAGCTGCAAGCAAGAGAACCACAGGAAGCGGTACGAGGGTAAGAGCTTCAACTACTCTTCCCTATTGTGTTGGTGACTATAGGGCAACTATAGGGCAACTATACAGTCCTTCGGGCCGAAAATGCGTTTCGGGCGCGTCTGGACCTCCGTTTTTCAGAAAGCAGGCGATTTCGAGCACTGCGGCGGGTAAGTCATCGATTCTCTGCAGAACTCTGTTTTAAGTACTGCAGGAAGACAGATTGACTGTGCAGACACTGTGGGTGCTGCAAAGAGGTCTACAGTTGCCATTGGGTGTACGTATGCACATTGAGGTCACTGGTTGTGACATTTGAGTGGATTGCAGTACCGCTGTGCAAAAAATACAGCAGTTGTGCAGGAAAAACCAGAGTGCAGTTTCTGGTAAAATTGTGTGTTTGGCAAGATGTCTAATGATGGCATAACACAGATTGTGGCTGAGAAGCTGGATAAGAATAACTTCCATGCTTGGAGGTTCAGGTTGACGAATTTCCTAATGGGAAAAGGCTATTGGGACTACATAGAAGGTGAGCATGAAGAGGCACCAGAGATACCGGATATAAATCCGACTGCTGCAGATGTGAAAGAGTTTAAAGACTGGAACCAAGGAGCCAGGAAGGTTATGTATTGGCTATCCATTAGTATACAGGACACCATGATTGGGCACATTCAGGATGCCAAGTCCCCCAAGGAGGCGTGGGACACCTTGGTAAAGCTTTATGAAACAAATACCAAGGCACGTAAGATACAGTTGAAGAATGAACTTCATACTGTGGAGAAAAAGAGCATGTCTGTGAATGACTATGCGTTGAAGATAAAGGGTATTGTGGAATCCCTTGCATCTATTGGTGTGTCAGTAGATGATGATGACAAGGTGGAAGTCTGTCTACGTGGTCTCGGGCCACAATACAAGGCGTTTAAGACGTCTATTCAGACTCGGGAAAACATTCCCAACTTTACAGATTTGGTGTCTATGCTGATTATCGAAGAGAAGAGCTTGGGTGAAGACCAACAGTCTTCACAAAGCAA
Source organism: Cibotium barometz (assembly GCF_041138505.1). Classification (NCBI taxonomy): domain Eukaryota; kingdom Viridiplantae; phylum Streptophyta; class Polypodiopsida; order Cyatheales; family Cibotiaceae; genus Cibotium; species Cibotium barometz. Next base: position 21,414,532 of record NC_141103.1, on the reverse strand, counting down.
AAACAGTTCAGAGCAACAGGCCTTCTACACGAGTTCAGGAAGAGGACGAGGTAGAGGAGGCCATGGACGCAGTCAAGGAGGTGGCCGAACAGGTAATCAGAATTATGGTCAGCAGCAGCAACAACAACAACAGTCCCAGAATCAACAACAACAACAACACGCAGGTGGAAGAGGCAAATTCAGAGGCAGGGGGAGTCAAAGAGGCCGTGGAAATTGGCAAAGGCAATATAATGATGCACGTGAATGTTATTATTGTGGTAAGCCTGGACATGTGCAGTCAGAATGTTATAAGAAGCAGGCTGACATGCAAAATGGGAAAGTGCAGCAAAACAACTATGCATCCTCAAGCAGAAATAATGAGGATAATGAAAGGTTGTTTGTCATGCAGCATGTTGTGAATGCCATGTCTGAAAATGTTGATGCAGCACAAAAAGATAATGTATGGTATGTGGATTCAGGCTTTTCGAACCACATGACGAGTCATGGGGAGTGGTTCAAGGAGATGAAAAACCCGGAAAGACCAGGTTTTGTGGAAACAGGGGATGACACTGCTCATCCAATTGCCCACATTGGAGATGTGCCATTGTCTATGCAGGATGGCAAAGTGAAGTACCTTGCAGATGTACTTCATGTACCGAACATAACAAAGAATCTGGTTTCAGTTGGCCAGATGATTGAGCAGGGTTTGCAGGTTAGGTTTAACCCTGATGGATGTTATGTCGAAGACTTCAAAGACAAGTGCAGGTTGGTTGCAAAAGGCAACAGAGTGGGCAGAATGTTTACGTTGGATGTAGACATGCTTGAAATGAGTGCTGTGATGTTTGCAAATGGTTTAGGAGTTGTTGCAGACACTGACATATGGCATAAAAGAATTGGACATGTAAATGTTGAGAGATTGAAGTCTATGCAGACAAAAGGAATTGTGACAGGGCTGCCAAAATTTAAAGTGAAAGGTATGTAGAAAATCTGTGAAGCATGCCAATTTGGGAAGCAAACAAAGCATGTGTTTCCACGTAACAGATATGTGAGCAAAAATGCACTAGATGTTGTGCATTCAGATGTATGGGGTCCTACGAAGACCGTGTCTATGGGAGGCTGCAGGTACTATGTCACTTTCATTGATGACCACACAAGAAAAGTGTGGGTATATTTCATGAAGGAGAAGAGTGAGGTGTTCACTCACTTTCAGAATTTCAGAGTTTTGGTTGAAAAGCAAACAGGGAAATACGTAAAGTGCCTAAGGTCAGATGGAGGGGGAGAATACTTCTCCAATGAGTTCTCTGAATTTTTGAAGAAGAATGGTATTCGGAGACAGTATACATGCAGATACACTCCGCAGCAAAATGGAGTTGCTGAGCGAAAAAACAGGCACATTGCTGAGATTGCGCGAGCATTGATGGAAGAGAAGAATATGCCGCATTGCTATTGGGCTGAGGCTGTTTCTACAGTAGTATACATCATGAACAGGACTCCAACTGCAGCCATACATGATGTAACTCCAGAGGAGAGGTTTACTGGCAGAAAACCAGATTTGTCTCATCTGAAAGTTTTTGGATGCATTGCATATGTGCATGTGCCAGATGAGCTAAGAACTAAGCTGGATCCGAAAGCTGAAAAATGTGTGTTCATTGGATATTCCCTTGAGCAAAAGGGATACAGGTGTTATAACCCTGCTACACGTGAGTTGAGGGTAAGCAAGGATGTTGTCTTTGATGAGATGAGCAGCTGGTATGCTGCTGAAAAAGAAGCTGTCGGGGCTGATGTGAGTGGAAGTGTGGTTGCACAGAATGCAGCAATCACAGTCTTTGAGTGGACCAGGAGAGTCCTCATCTAGTGGGTCTGTTGATAGACCATGGAGTGGCAGGCTGCGTCATAATACCAGCCCTGCAAATGTGATTAGTACATCATGAAAAGGAAAAGAGAAAGTGGTTGAGCCCCTTGGTATGCCTGACATTTCTGCAGGGCATTCTCATGTTGATGGAGAGTCTAGTGGCTCAGACATGAGCCTTGATGAGGAGCTTGGGATCCCAGCTATGAGAACACCTGGTGTAAAGAAGGCTATGGAAGACATGAATGAGAAGCTGCGAAGATCTGGGAGAGTGAGAAATCCTGTGCAGAGATTTACCTATGATGGTTATGTGGCACATCACTATGCATATATGGCAAAGGTTGTGCAGGTTGTTGAGCCCACATGCATTGATGAGGCTATTGGAAATGTGTGTTGGGAGAAAGCTATGGATGAGGAGATGGATGCACTATATGGAAATGAAACTTGGGATTTAGTGCAATTGCCAGAAGGCAAGAAAGCCATTGGATGCAAGTGGGTGTACAAAGTTAAACATAACAGTGATGGAAGCATAAACAGGTACAAGGCTAGATTGGTAGCCAAAGGATATGCACAGACATATGGGATTGATTATGAGGAAACTTTCAGCCCAGTTGCCAAGATGGCAACGGTGAGAGTTGTTGAAATTTGAGCAAAATGATGAGCTATGGTGGATCAAACACTAGAATCAGCATAATTAACAAAGTGATTAGCAAGTGATTAAGACGTAATTAGTGAATAATTAGCACATAGATTAATGTAGGCATGGATACTCAAAAACCAGCAAATTCTCATTAGGGCTATGCCTCAATTTATAGAGTTTACATCAAGCATCAAATCCCATTGATTTCTCCATGATTCACTCCCAGAATAACTCCACACTCCTAAATTCCCTCATGCTACCCATTATTCTCTCCCAGTAGATTCTCCTAACCTTTTCACAGGTTCTTTCACAATTACATCTCCTCTTTTACAGCCTCTATCCAAGAGCTTGTTCCCACACACACCCTTTTCACTTGTATATTTCAACACCTCCCCTCAAGTGAATAATCCTAACACACCTGGACCCTGTATCAAGTTTCCCTCTTACTTGATAGCCCGCGACCAGTGCCTCAAGTCCCTAAACTCCATAGTCCTTGACACTCTCTCTCTCTCTATGTGTCCAAGGTTACTATAAGTGCCCGCGACCTTGACTAAAGTGTTCACACATACATCTACCACTTGGCCTACATCATCGGTGGCTCAGAGGTGGTTTTACTTTATTGGGGCAGGTTACATTGGGTTGTGGGTTCTCTCTCTCTCTCTCTCTCTCAGAAAAGATGATCCGACTCCACTTCTCTTGGAGCCTCCATGAAGTTTGTCGATGTCGTTCCTTCTTCACTGGGTTTGCTGTAGCAGTCTCTCGCCATGTGTCCTGGCTTTCCACATTTGTGGCAAGTGAAGGTCCTCCCTCCTACTCTGCCTCTTCCTCGTCCTCGTCCTCGAGAGAATCCTCCTCGGGTGAAGAATGCTTTTTCCTCTCCTGCTGTTGAGTCGAGCTCTTTCTTCTCTTTGCCTCTGCTCTCTTGCTCCAGTAGAGCTGCTTCTATCTCGTGTATCTTCAGTTCAGGCACATTCTTTAGTGTTGCTACAATGTTTTCATAATCTCCTTTGTCCACACTTTTCAAAAGTACAGCTAATGCTTCATCATCTTCTACCTTTTTGCCAATAGCTGCCAGCTGTTGCTTAATGCTTTTATATTTGTTCAAGTGTGTGATTAAGGGTTCATTTTCCTTCATGTCCAATTTGTAGAATTGCATTAATAAATTTATCTTGGAATTTTTTGCTTGTGTACCAAATAATTTATTGAGTTCATCCCATGCATCTTTTGCCCACTGTATCCCTGTGATATGATGGATGATCTCATCATTTAAACTGAGTGCAATAAGCCCCAATTCTTTTTCATTCCTACTCTTCCACTCATTTTCCCCTCTCTCTGGGCATTCATCTCTCCCTTCAACTAATCCCCACAGATTTTTCCTCATCAGCAAATACATGGTTTTTGTTTGCCATGTATAAAACTGTTCTCCATTAAATTTGGCTATTTCCTATGCTGAATTCATGGTGATGTGAAGGGGGTCTTACCTCTTGATCCAAATTCAAGATTCAAGGGCAGTGTCTACCCTTTTACAACTCAATCTGGTGTTTAATAGATGATTACAACAATTTTATCAGCATAAAATCACCAGAAATTACATTAAATTGAGAGTAACCAATTTGTACGGGATGGTTGGAGTATCAAACCAACTCCGATTTGCAATCTGAAGCTTTAGGGATATGTATCAGATACCTAATGGTTAATTTGAACCCTCAATTGCACCAAAGTACAGTGATTAGCACTGATTAATCACTAATTAGCAAATTAATGCTCTGGTTTGTGTGCAGAAAACAGAGTATGCGAAGAGCCCAGATCTGATGCCTTCCACTTCAAATGAGCTCAAATGCTTTCAAAGGCATCAATAGCAATGAGTCTAGTAGAGGATTAAGCCAAGAAACACAAGATTTGACCAAATAATGAAAGCTTAATCTCTGTTTTACCAAAGTCACCTGCAGATTTGATGAAGAGCTTTGATCTCTCTGTAGACTTGATGAAATTGATTTCTGTCTTCACCAGCTTGTAGAGCATGCTTGATTACCCCTTGGGCTAGGAGTAATTGAAGTAATTTGAATGGAGCCAAGAGAAATCTGCAGTTTGCTTCAGAAAAAACGCGCCGGTTCAAACGTCGATTTTCGCTTCATTTCTGCGCGGTTTGCTGCGTGGAGTAGATAGGATTGAAGCTAAGGATGTTAGCTATTATGTGCTAGAAGGTCTAGCCCTAATTTTGAGTGTGCTAGATGCTAGAGACCCTCCACTGGCTGGGGGTGAAGGGGAAGATGAAAAACTCACTAAAACCTGATTTTTTTTGCTAATTACTTACTAATCCTGATTAATCCACTAATGGGCTCATAAATCTGGTTGATTCTAGGCATGGCTCTGATACCATGTTGAAATTTGAGCAAAATGATGAGCTATGGTGGATCAAACACTAGAATCAGCATAATTAACAAAGTGATTAGCAAGTGATTAAGACGTAATTAGTGAATAATTAGCACATAGATTAATGTAGGCATGGATACTCAAAAACCAGCAAATTCTCATTAGGGCTATGCCTCAATTTATAGAGTTTACATCAAGCATCAAATCCCATTTATTTCTCCATGATTCACTCCCAGAATAACTCCACACTCCTAAATTCCCTCATGCTACCCATTATTCTCTCCCAGTAGATTCTCCTAACCTTTTCACAGGTTCTTTCACAATTACATCTCCTCTTTTACAGCCTCTATCCAAGAGCTTGTTCCCACACACACCATTTTCACTTGTATATTTCAACAAGAGTTGTGATAGCAGTGGCTGCGTCAAAGCAATGGTCTTTACATCAGATGGATGTAAAGAATGTATTCTTGCATGGGGATTTGCAAGAAGAGGTGCATATGTTGCAGCCACCTGGTTATGAGGATGTGGGTCACCCCGAGCATGTTTGCAGGTTGAAGAAAGCCTTGTATGGCTTAAAGCAAGCACCAAGAGCATGGTCTGACAAGATTTCTGAATATCTTGTCACTATTGGCTTTCATGTTGCCAATGCAGATTCCTCATTGTATGTGAGACATGGTGATAGAGGAGTTGTGCTTGTTGTCATCTATGTAGATGACTTGATCATTACGGGGGACCATGATGCAGAGATCTTTGATGTAAAGATCTTGCTAAGACAGAAGTTTGAGATGAAGGATCTGGGGGAGCTCAGATATTTCTTGGGCATTGAGGTGATTAGGTCACCACATGGTATTGGATTACTGCAGAGACAGTATGGCTTGGACATGCTGTCCAAGTATGGTATGACAGGCTGTAAGCCTATTTCTGTGCCATTGGATCAGAATGGCAAGTTGAGTGCAGATTCAGGAGAGATCTTGGAGGATCCTACTATGTACAGACGCATAGTAGGAAGTTTGATCTACATGACGATCACCAGACCAGATTTGAGCTATGCTGTTAGGTTGGTGAGTCAGTTTATGCAGGTTCCACGGAAACCGCATTTGGATGCAGTGAGACGCATACTGAGGTATGTGAAGTCTACGTTGCATTGTGGACTATTCTATGAGACTGGGACAGAGATATGTGTACATGGGTACACGGATGCCGATTGGGCTGGTAGTATCTCAGATAGAAGATCTACCAGTGGATTCATGTTTTCTTTGGGGAGTGCTACTGTGACTTGGAGCAGCAAGAAGCAGCCTACGGTTGCTCTATCGAGTACAGAGGCCGAGTACAGAGGAGCTGCTATGGCAGCATGTGAGGTAGCTTGGTTGAGAAAGCTACTTGCAGATTTGGGTCTATCAGTGGATAGACAAGTTGTCATTTTCTGTGACAACATTAGCAGTATACAGTTGGCCAGGAACCCAGTATTTCATGCTCGTACGAAGCACATAGAGGTCCACTACCACTTCGTTAGAGAGAGGGTCTTGGCAGGAGATCTTGACCTTGTTTATGTTAGCACAGAGGATCAGGTAGCTGACATCTTCACCAAAGCATTGGGTACAGAGAAGCTCCGCAGATTCAGGGCTTCGCTTGGTGTGCATGAGATGGAGTTGAGCTCGAGGGGGAGTGTTGAGATATCGAGCTCGTCTAGTGAGGCGGTGGCCACTGATGACCCGCCTGGGGGATAGGCCCCACACTTACACCACTGGCATGGTTGGTGAGATCTTGGGTGATATGCGGCCAGTGGGATGACAGGCTGTGTGATAGCCATTCTAGAGACTGGCATAGTTATAGCGCCAGCTCATTTAGTCGGGTTCACACTATAGAGAACCCGTGTATGTATTTGGTTGAGTACCTTTCATATTGTGTGTACTCTTATCTTGTATATGGTGTGTTGAGTGTTGAGTAGAGAAGAAGAAGATTTTCCGCCTCTCACCTTGTGTGTTCTCTATTAGGGTTTTGTAAGTGTGTGTGTATGCTTGCAAGAGCTCAAGCTCTCTTCCCCCCTGCATCTTTTCAGAGGAGAGAAAAGCATTTAAGAGATCAACACAAAGGCACATCACAAAGGCACATGGTATACCCACCTAACCTAAAGGCTCTTTCAAAGGATTGCAATATTTAATGGCTTAGAGATGCCCTAAAGTAAGCTAAAAGGATAGGTGAGGAGATTACAAGAGAAGAATGGGAGTATGCAAGGGGATGCGACTACCATGTAAGAGGAGTATAATGTTGAATACTGAATTGCTTACATAAAAGCTATATTAAAGATTTTTGATTGGTTTGCAATATCAAGTGCATAATGCAATGTGGTGATAAGGTCAACATTCAACATGTGGACTTCAAGAGAATCACATATGCTTGTGGTGTAATGGCAAGTCTTGACCAAGAAAGTCGAGCTAATAGAAGAGATAATAATATTATAGCAAATAAACTTGAATATTGTGGAGCAATTCAAGACATCTAGGAGATTGGATTTAGAGCTTTCAAAGTGTTCATCTTTGATGTTAAGTGGTTCAAAGTGGTATATAAAGATACTCAAGCAATCGTCAAGAAGCATCCAAGCATATTTTTTACAATTGACTCAACTAAAATATGGCAAGATTCAAGAGACACATACGTTCTACCACAACATTGTGAACATGTTTACACTTGATTTTTAATTTTGATGAATCTATAGATAGAAGGAAGGCATTATATATATATTTTTTGTAATTATTTTGTGGTTCTTTGTTTTAGTTGTGTTTCATCCAGACCAAAGAGATCCTAATTGGTAGTATATAATACAAGTTGCTCCTCGATCTAAATGTATATTTTAAGATCAAGATGTTGAAGAAGAAATCCACGGTGGACACTCATCAATGGAGGAGGATGCAACTCACAATCAATATGAAGACCATGAGGACCATGATGATAATACCTCTAAATCTTCTTCAAGTAGTGGAATAGGACTTTGTATTGATATAAGAGCCATCAAAATGATGGATTTAGAGATAGACCAATTGGCATGCATGGATTTATTGTAAGATAGATTTGATGATGGTACAAATTAAATATATATCATCTTAACATATGTACACATTAATGTGTTTGTATAACGATTTGATGATTTTGTTGTTTTTTTTTTCAAAAATATTTGGATGTTTGTAAAGCTTTTTGGGTTTTATTTTATTTTAAGTTTTTATTTCCACTCAATTTTAACAGTCTATTTTTTTCCCAGTGTTGCTGATGAGCGGTGTTTATAGCAGTGTTTTTATAGCACTACTAAGTGATGCTTATAGTGGCATTTAATATGTGTCTCTTAGTGGCACTAATAATGGCCGTAATAGCGGCACTTATCCAATGCCTCTTAGAGGCACTAATAAAACTGTGCTTATATAGCGGCATAACATAAAACGCCACTAATGATGCCTTCTCTTGTAGTGAAGGAGAGCTCTGTAGTTTTTTATTTGTGCATGTCCTAGCATGCACAAAAGTGCCATGACTGAGTGCCTGACACTATCATATTTGTGTTGGGTAGTCTTCAAAAAAGCATGTAACATAACTAAAGTAGAGATATACATGCAAATAAACGAGACACTTGACAAAAAATCATGGGTATTTATGAAACTATTGAGCACAAAAAGTCATTTCTTTACAAAATATACATGACAAAATGTAAAGGGGATGGTAGGTCATCCTCCTCCTCATCCCCACATTTCTCTTACTGATCTTCTAGAATCCCATCGTCTTCTTGGTCTCCCTACACATGCATGCATCATAAAAAAAATACACACCCTCTAGCATCAATGTAAATACAATCTCACTAGTATGATTAATTTACTTACTCTTTGCTGACGAGGCCCCCATTGCTTGAGTCTAATCATCCTATGTGATGACCCCGTGATATCAAGAAAATGTTCCAAGCATCTATATCATAATGATTCTTGGGGTAGATCATGTCTACTTTTTACGTTGACGACCCATAATTTCCTCTTACATATAAGAGAAACTTAGCCACAAAATTTAGATAAAAGATAGTTTTGTAGTGGAGTGTACATGAGTCTATCTTTCCATCATGTATCCTTCCTAGTTGACCCCTTATATCCTACTCCCTACTATTGATGTGTTGTAGCTTGGGGAATATGATCCCATTTCTCACTTCCTACAATGTTGATGACCCATAATTTCCTCTTACATATAAGAGAAACTTAGCCACAAAATTTAGATAAAAGATAGTTTTGTAGTGGAGTGTACACTTATGAGTCTATCTTTCCATCATGTATCCTTCCTAGTTGACCCCTTATATCCTACTCCCTACTATTGATGTGTTGTAGCTTGGGGGAATATGATCCCATTTCTCACTCCCTACAATGTTGACGACCCATAATTTCCTCTTACATATAAGAGAAACTTAGCCACAAAATTTAGATAAAAGATAGTTTTGTAGTGGAGTGTACACTTATGAGTCTATCTTTCCATCATGTATCCTTCCTAGTTGACCCCTTATATCCTACTCCCTACTATTGATGTGTTGTAGCTTGGGGGAATATGATCCCATTTCTCACTTCCTACAATGCATGGAGCAAGTCGCTTTCATGTACCCCCTTTTGGAGGGCCACAATTTTTGGCATTTGGTGCCCTTACATTCTTGTGAATGCGAGACATCTTGCTATCAAACAATCTTGTGAAATGGCTTTGGACTTAATCACGTAAGAAATGGTGGTTCTCTAGATTTGGGAAGTACTCATCACTACAAGAACAAGGGGCTTGTAGCATCAATATGTAGCATCAATAAGGACATTTGGGAGAAAAAGTGTCAGGATGTTTTAAACTTGTATCGCATAGTGTCACATCTACTCGTGCATAAGTTTGATGCTATGTGTTAATTTAAGCATCATACGAGTGTCATATTTTCCCATTACATGAATCTACCCATTGTGACACATTCTATCTCTCTCACACACACACACACTCCCTCTCTCTCTCTCTCTCTCTCATTCACACACATTCTCTCTCTAGTCTCACTCATTCACACACATTATCTCTGTCTCATTCACACAATCACACACACACACACACAATTTGTGCATCCTTTCACACACACACACACACACCATACACTATGGATCCCATAGCGGCCATGTTTCTAGGGCTATTATGGAAGATGCTAGATGATCTAAGAGAATACATTCCTACTCTATGGTAGGGGTGGAAGCGACATGCAAGTACACTATGGTGACAAAGACTTGGTAAAGAGGATTCAAAAAATGCAATGAGGGATAATCACCTAGATTATATGGTAGGGGTGGAAGTGTGGAAGGATTCTAGGGTCACACGGGGATCCCCACATGTCATGCATACTCCCAAATGGATAGCATGCCACCCGCAAGCATGACCCCTTATGGATTAAATACCCATGCATGCCTCTATCTCCAAAGTAATGAGCATCCACCATGGAACATGTATGATTGTCTAACTATGTTTGTATATATGCTTATGCATGTCTTTGAAAGAGTTAAACCTATATCTCAAGTTTTATCTAACTATGTTTGAAAGAGTCAAACCCATATCTAACTATGTTTGTATATGTGCTTATGTATGTGTTATGCTCAAATGCAATGGTTGTGGAAAGAGAAATCACTCTGTGTCAGACCAACTACCCACTTCATCATGTGCTGACACTCCTGCCATCCCTATACCACCTATCATAGCTATTATTATAGCTCCTTCTCCACTCCTGAGACCTAGCTCTGCTCCATCCACAACCCCTAGTTCTACTTTTCCATCCGTTACCATCTTCCAAAGCATCGTGGATCTCACCACTATATAGGACATGGGTGGGATTCGGTAGTACCCAGTCGACCTTGCCTTCAAACTCTGTCGAAGGAGCTGTTTCGGCTCTATATGCCATCCACTCACCCTGTATGGAGGTAAATATCAATGTTATATCATAACCATTAAGATTTTTATACTTGGTTGTGTCTGTTATTTTTTAATTCTTTGTAATGTTTGTGTCTTTAAAGCTTGACCTTTCATATTGTAGCCAAGCAACATGAGTTTAAAAAAAAACAAGTTATAGTGCAGCTAAAGCATGATTTTATAGAGGGATGGAGTGTGCGACCCATTCCTGGACAGATGTCCATGGTCATCAATTAAATGAGATGGAACGTGAGGTAAGAAATCATAGCTAATACATGTTTTCTTAGTATATCATACATTTAGACTTCATTCTTTGCTTAGCTTATCATACATTTAGACTTCTTTGAATTGAGATTTTTAAGATATAAAGATAAAAGGAATGAGATGGGAATCTCGAATCTTAGCATACATATTAGCTCCCAAGACATTCAAAAGTTAACCCATATGATTCCAAAAGTAGCATATCAAGAGAATAGGATTACGGTGAAGCTTAGGTCTCTAAGAATCGACCCTTAATGTAACTACCTTCAAATTGCCAAGAAAGGTTTTGTATGATGCAAGGCTTGTACAGGGCTACGGGTCTTGCCTTCACCATGTATGGTGGTTGTGTTACATGGTATTTCTCTCCATCTTGCCGCTTGTCATCAATGATAGCGTGCATGCCGGGGGACTGGAGCTAGACTACGCAAGGTGCTCGGATGAGTAACACCTAGGACATGTGGGAGGTGTGGACAAATAGTGCATATAGAGTTCAAGGGGAGTGTCTATGTGTGTTGGGTAATTAGATGTCCAACCATTTTGTACACTTAGGGGTAGCTATGCATGTATATAGATGGCCAGGGGCTAGGAGCTAGACTACACAAGGTGCTCGGATGAGTAACACCTAGGACGTGTGGGAGGTGTGGACAAATAGTGCATATAGGGTTCAAGGGGAGTGTCTATGCGTGTTGGGTAATTAGACATCCAGCCATTTTGTACACACTTAGGGGTAGCTATGCATGTATATAGATGGCCAAGGGCTAGGAGACTCATAGGTGGGGTGGAGTACCAGTTCCTCATCTCCATCAGTTTCTAGGATTGGGGCTAAGGAGTCCAGGATCCTAATACCACCTTGCCACATACAACATCTAATTACATTGCAAATCCAACCACATTTTGTTCAGAAAAACACTATCTCCAAAGAAGACAAAAAAGCAATGTTTGGAGGATTCCGTGGATTCCATATGCGAATTGAGGATTCGAACCCCTTTATCATATATAAATGTGTCTATACCAAGTCTCCCTCTTCTTGGATAGTGTTACAATCAATAGGCAGAGTAAATAACAAACATAAACTACATTTGGAGTACTTTACATCAATCATTCTATTGAGAAGACAACATCTACCTCAAATTCCTTGTCCTCCTCTAGTAGAGCCTCATCCTCTTCAATAGGAAGAAGAACCTCTAATGTAACATCATCATCAGCTTCTAGAAAGTATTCCTCTTTCTCAAGACTGTGATCCTCTCTAGCATTGCATCCACACCATCCCCTTGGTTAATACCAATAACATTATCCTCCCTTATATTTGTATCATTCCCTTCTTTATCAACACCAATGATATCGTCACGAACAAGTCCACCGTTGAGGCTTGCATCATCATTGTTTGATTCTACATTCATCTTCCAAGGGCACTTCTTGGATGACACTTCACGAACGAGGTTTGGCATGAAGAACATAGGACCATCCTAGCTCATCTTGGTCTAGAAACAAGATTGTCTCCTCATGCAATGAGGAGTAATACAAATGGGTCATCTCTCTCACCTAAGACTTTGGAGGTATCGGCCATGTAGAAACCATTGGGTCTCTTTTTAATTGTGACATTCTTTCCACGATACTACATTTGGTGCCATTTCACCTTTAGGAGAGATTGATTGAAGAACTTATAACCAACTTGAATAATATCTTCCAAGAAACCCACATAGACAATTTTGCCATCAAGAGGATTCATATCCAAAGATCTTGATTGACTTTATTTTTAATGCAACAATTCGTGAATCCATGCTGACATGAAGGTTTTCAACTCTTTTGATGCACACTACTATGATATCTTGCCTCTTAGAAAATGACGGTGATGGCACGGAAGCGGTAGAGCTGTCTACGACCTTATAGCATGCCACACTTCCACACACGGATGCAAACACACCAGAACACCAGACCAAAGAGCATGAACAAGACTCTTATTTCAGAAAGGACCTTGACCTTTTCAGAGGTGGATATCCCAAAAATATCCCAGACACCAGCTTCACCAAGCACCCGCTCACAATCAGCCCTCTCCAGCGCTCCCAATCCGTTCCCTCTTGGTTCTCTGCAGGCAGACCTCTTCACTCTCTGCTCTGCTCCTCAGCTGAAGGTTTCTCTACTATACCATCAGCACATTGCCAGTCCTCAAAGCATAAAACCCGATCATCATCTAACTTTGTCACCAAGCCAACAACCAGCCCAAGCCACACTTCTGAACTTCCCTGCCTCTCAAAGACGGCAACCATGTAATCAATAAAACACCCCAGACGGTTCTCCTGCCAGTCGGAACCACCTATCACCACAGCAGCCCAACTCTTTTTCCTGTCTCTTCAGAATTACCTGCGAGCACTTCGTCTCTTGTCCTTTTTCGCCTATGGCAGCACACACCCACTCCTATCCTCTGTGACTACTCCTCCAGCCGACCTGCCTCCTCAGCGACCCAAACCAAAAGCCCTTCGACCAGCACCTCCAACTGTCATTACCAGTCTCTGCACACTGCCTTCACCACTCGCTGCACCTTACGCTTCAGCCTGTCACCTTAACGGCGGCCATACCACCCTGTTCAAGCTGCGCCTGTGGCTGCCAGCTAGCCACCGCACACAATACCAGTGCTTCCCTCATCTCCTTCTTGCAGCTGCGCCAACCCACTGCGCCCATCAACCCATAGGCGACTTCCACACGCGGCCCTCCTGGGCCTGGCTCCAATGAGACCCCCCACCACTGCAACAACACGGCCTCCTCAACCACCCTCCACAAACAACTCTGTGGCCCCCTGCACAGTCGACGTCCCTTGCCAGCAGCTTCTCTCGCGGACCCCAGAGCCTCCTCCCAACAACACGGTGAGGTCCTCCCTTGGCTTCGTCCTGCAGCTCCACAGAGAGTTCCCTCTTCACACTACTCGGCCCTTTCACGCCTTCCAGCTGCGCTGGCTCCCCAGCCCTTCTCCATGCTTCGCCTTCACGTGCTTGCCACGTTGGCAGCAGCTCCCATCTCCACGTCACCTTTCCAAAAGAAGGCCACGTTCACCATTTATTTATTTTATATATTTTTGAAGAAAAAAAGCCACCATGTTCTCTTTTCACCCTCAGCCAAGGTTCATGGCTCCCTTTATTATCTTTTTCTGCCCATGCTCCACATATCTCAAATGCGACCTTCCAAGTGCCCATTATATTTTTGACGCGCCCACACATATTCACACACCCGAGTAGCGGATATTATCTCCGGCATCTGACCTCTCACCGGACAGGCCTGCAACGAGCTCAAAGCCAATACCATCCACCCTGTACACCTGGCAACGCCCTCAAAAGTAGAACCTTCACACACGCCATGCCATGTACACGTATGTACACATTATCACCCTCTATTTTTAGCCACACATATTTAGCAACCCCCTTTCTTCTGCTGAGACATTTATGTCCAGCAGCTGCACAAACAGAAGCCATTTATCCCCCTGGATCAAATAGAAACCTCGGTGCATCTACCTTCCAATCCTTCATGCATTTTTCTCCACGAAACAACCATTGATACACCCTATCATAATCCTCCGCTTTCAGCAACCCCCTTGGCTCTTTGTATATGGCCTCATCACCATCCACTGTTGCACTTCCTCCATACCAACTCACAAGAGATAACCACTCCTTACCTCTACTCCCCTCTATCACATCTGACTCCCACTCATAGTCATGTACCAAAATAACAGACATCTCATCATCAACTCCCATCTCACGATCACTCAATTTCCAGCCCATATCATTGGCTTCCAACCCTTCCTCTGGGCAACCTGCCAGACTCGAACTATAACCAAACCGCTCATCCATATGCTGAGCATCCACCACATGTGGTGTATTCTTCATACACTCACTTCCCTTCAGCCCATCAACACCAAACACAACAACCTCGTGCACTGTAGACTCATCATTGTGGCTTTCCTGCAGTTTCTCCAGCTTCAAGACCGTTGGCGATCCTGCAAGATTCTCCAAATCTTGCACAGGCATCCCTACCAAGTCTAAGCTCCCCAAACTCCCAGGCAAAGCATCTTGGTCCCCCTAACCAACAACAATAGTCTCACATGCATCCTCACCACTCACAACCGACTCATTTTCTTGGGCATGACAAGGAACACACACCTTATGATCAGCAACCGCACCTGCGAAATCTATCGCACCATCATCCAAAGTAGCATCCATCAATCACACCATCACTCCCTTCCTGCTGCACAACTGGCATGCAAGCACTTGTTTCCTTCCCCAAGGAAGCCAACTTCAACAGATCATCCAGTGCACTATCAAGTACACTATCCAGCTCACCATCCACACTCTCACAAGCTGCAATATCCAACTCATCACCCGGATCATCCAGTTGGACTCCATCCACAGCATCTTCATTAGTAACACCTTGATCATCACTCTCTACCTTGACTGGCTGAAGTACTGGCACCTGCAAGTCATTACTCTTCTCTGAATCAAAGAGATCACCCAAATCATATCCATACTCAAACACATCAGGCTCCACAGCACTAGCATCACTTTCACAATCCACAGCATCATCAATAACCTCATCCTTTTCCTCCTCACCTTCTGAAGGTTCTTTAGGGCTGATTCCAGAAACCTCACTCTTCTTCATTTCCAACAGACTAACCTGTCCCACATCCTGCTCTGCAAATGTGACCTCACAGACTTCACAAACATTGGGCTGAACTGTTTCCTTCACCTGCACATTAGGGCCAATCACCCTATCATTCATTCCCAAAGATAATTGATATATGCCACCATTAGCTTTGGCTGGTGTGAGGTGAAAAAAAGAAAGAAAGACCTGCCTCTACAGCCCTTCCACCTCGCAAACTTGGAATAACACACACGAACGGGGGCACCACCAGCCACCGGCTGGAACAATTCTCTCACTCACCACCCAACCCACGCCAGACAGACAGCCCAAAATAGGGGCACCATAGACCAAAGCAAACATCCAGCAATATATTCCCAGTTCAAAACATTTACAAGCTTCTCTCGACACAGAAGCCTTACTCACACAACCATAAAAAACTCACTCAGGCTTGTCAGCCGAGGATACACCACATCCCTGATCACCACATAACTCGCCTGCCTGCTGTACCAACCACACCAGAATGAACCCGGCCACTCCCGCTCCAGAAGGCGCCCACACCAGCTAACCCTCGAGTCCTCTCTGACCCATCACCTCTGCATGTGTCGTGAGCAGCAGCTACACCACCATCTCTTTCTCAGTCTCTGTGCTGATCCTCTGTCAGCCTTGCAACAAACCCAGGCAGCTTATCTGCCTTGCTACCGGCCCACCACCAAGCAGCAACCAACCTTTCTCTCAATCTCACTCGGTACCCACTCTGTATACCTGCAAAGCGGCCCACAGCTGGATTCTTTACCAGGCTCTGGCCGCTTCTCTCTGCGACCACACCAGCTACGCACGTCGTCAAAGAGCTCTTTACACGGGGAGACTCCCACACTTCTGCAGCCCATCCACTTTCGACCAACTGCGCTCCAAAGCGTTCCACGCCTCTCGCATCTGCAGGCATGTCAGCCTGCAGCATTCGTCGCCCGAGAAGCCCCCACGCTCACCTTTCGCAGTTGCAGAGCCTCTCTGTAGTAGAACCACCGGAAGCCCCCCACTTCAATCAACATAGCCTCTTCCTTTTCTGCAGCACACGCCGCCGACTCACCACCTTCGTAAGGCTTCTGGAAAACTCGCTGGCAGCTCACGTCTCCACGTCCACATTACCAGCTGGCCATTTATCCTTATTTTTATTTTCCCTTTAAAGCCACCAATTCCTTCCACCTAATGCCCAAGGCTACATTAGCCTATTAATCATTAAAAGACCTCCAAAACCCAAAACAAATACCTCTTTCTCAAGGCAACAAGGGCTGTCTCAGTCTTTAATGCCCATGCCTCCATACTCATTCCAAATGCAGCTTCTAGTGCCCACCTTTTTCCTTTGGGCCGCGTACACACCAAGACCATTAAGCAGCTGATGTCACCTCCATTTAAGCTTACTCCGGGCAGGCCTGCAACAACAGGCTCAAATCCAAACCGATCCACACTGCACACCTGGCAACGCCTTCTCAGGCAAAACCTTCACACACGTCACGCATCCATATGTACACTGACCAAAAAGACGTCTCAGAAAAACGCCTGACATACTTTGCCACCCCCCCATCTGCTAGAGCATTCATGCTCAGCAGCATTCAGCAATTCCAGTAGTCATCCACCAGGATCAAAAGGAAACAGCAACTCACCATCCCAATCCCCAGCATCCATCAAACACCAAGGCTGCATCACTACACACCAAAGATCCACCATATGCATCACCAAATCATCCACAACCACTTCACCCACCGCAAACCTCCCCGTCTTCAAAACCTGTGGCATTGCAGCATTAAGCATCCCATCCATCAACACCAATGAAGGCCAGGTTTCAGCATCTTGACCTTTCTGCACACCAAAATCCAGATCCTCTCCAATGGGAGTGTCCACCAGCACTTCCAGCTCCACTGGTTCAGGCTTCCCTTCACAACCATACAGCTCAACTGGCTCAGAATCTTTGTCATCCATGGACTTTGCTTTTAGCATCTCAGCAATCCGCAAAGAAGCCTTTGCCACACTCTCAGCCATATCTGCATCCATCTCCACCTCTGGCTCCTGCTCATCAAGGTTAGCAATTTCCCAAATATCATCCTCAGGCACAATGCTTACCACACAACGTTCTTCATCAGCCAAATCAGCATGCATACCTTCTTCAGTGTTGCCAACCCCCCTGGTATCATCGTCCACAGACTCCCCAGCACCTAATGCATCCAATGGACAAACATCCACACCATCCATTTCAGGTACCAGATCACCATCCAGCTGTCCAAGAAAATCCATAATGATAGGATCTTCCTCCACGCTATCACAGGCCGTCTTCACTTCATCAAAAGTCTCTACCCCATCCTCCTCCCTCGTAGAATTTGTCAAAGAATCATCCTCAGAGCATCCTATGTCCAGCTTCTCTTCCTTCTTATCATCAGCCAATCCCAAGGCATCATCCTCTTTGTTTCCCTGTACATGCATGTCATCCAGATCACTGTCATGGTGAACAGCCACCACGTCCAAATCCAAAGAAGAATCCACTGGCAACTCCTCATCTGCACTTTGCTCCTTTACCTGCTTCTCATCCACCTGCACATGCTTTTCAAACTTTGGAAAAAAATCAGAAGGCAAATAGAACATACCCCTTTGCACCTGTCTCGGCCTTTGAGGCTCCTGTCTCATCAAGCTTTCCATAGGACTCTTGTCCACCTCAACTAAATTCACCTGCATACCTCTCACAGACACAACACCTTCATGCGGATAAATTCCCATCTCCATCTGCTTCAAAATCTTGCCTTCCTTTTCCCTAGCAACCCTAACTGCATCATCAAATGACCTGGGATTCTTCAACTCAACCCTGACCCTCAAATGGGGTAGCAAACCATCAATAAACAAGCTCTTCTTCAAAAACATTGGAGGAACTTCCTGCTTCAATATCACGCACCACTTACTCCACAAACATGTAAATACCTTAACAAAATCATCCAGTGATTGCCCATGTACCTGCTTCAAGATGCTCAGCTCCTGCCAAAGCACACCAGAATCCTCCACTTGCTGAAATCGCTCCAAAAGACCTTCCTTCAACCTGTCTAGGGTCAAGACACCAGCATCCTGTGCTTTAAAACCCTTCAGCCAGCTTCGGGCATCTCCCTTCAAGAAAATCTTTATCAGCCTCAGAACCTGCTCTTCATCTGTGACATGATTGCTAATGCATGCCAGCTCCATCTGCTCCAAAAAGTCACACACATCTTCACCCTTCCTGCCATGAAACTCTGGATAGGACCACATCATGACAGCCTGTAACAATCCCTGAGCTCAACTCAGCGGAACACACGCCAAAGCACAAAACAACGCCAGAACCACTCCTCAGTCACACAAATCCTGAGCAACTCCTCAGTGGGGGCACCAGAAGGATGTGAGGTGAAAAAAAGAAAGAAAGACCTGCCTCTACAGCCCTTCCACCTCGCAAACTTGGAATAACACACACGAACGGGGGCACCACCAGCCACCGGCTGGAACAATTCTCGCACTCACCACCCAACCCACGCCAGACAGACAGCCCAAAACAGGGGCACCATAGACCAAAGCAAACATCCAGCAATATATTCCCAGTTCAAAACATTTACAAGCTTCTCTCGACACAGAAGCCTTACTCACACAACCATAAAAAACTCACTCAGGCCTGTCAGCCGAGGATACACCACATCCCTGATCACCACATAACTCGCCTGCCTGCTGTACCAACCACACCAGAATGAACCCGGCCACTCCGGCTCCAGAAGGCGCCCACACCAGCTAACCCTCGAGTCCTCTCTGACCCATCACCTCTGCATGTGTCGTCAGCAGCAGCTACACCACCATCTCTTTCTCAGTCTCTGTGCTGATCCTCTGTCAGCCTTGCAACAAACCCAGGCAGCTTATCTGCCTTGCTACCGGCCCACCACCAAGCAGCAACCAACCTTTCTCTCAATCTCACTCGGTACCCAC
Organism: Cibotium barometz; assembly: GCF_041138505.1. Taxonomy (NCBI): domain Eukaryota; kingdom Viridiplantae; phylum Streptophyta; class Polypodiopsida; order Cyatheales; family Cibotiaceae; genus Cibotium; species Cibotium barometz. The sequence continues at coordinate 21,394,886 of NC_141103.1, read as the reverse complement.
TCTGTATACCTGCAAAGCGGCCCACAGCTGGATTCTTCACCAGGCTCTGGCCGCTTCTCTCTGCGACCACACCAGCTACGCACGTCGTCAAAGAGCTCTTTACACGGGGAGACTCCCACACTTCTGCAGCCCATCCACTTTCGACCAACTGCGCTCCAAAGCGTTCCCTTCTCTCGCATCTGCCAGCAGCATGTCAGCCTGTCGCATTCGTCGCCCGAGAAGCCCCCACGCTCACCTTTCGCAGTTGCAGAGCCTCTCTGCAGTAGAACCACCGGAAGCCCCCCACTTCAATCAACATAGCCTCTTCCTTTTCTGCAGCACACGCCGCCGACTCACCACCTTCGTAAGGCTTCTGGAAAACTCGCTGGCAGCAGCTCACGTCTCCACGTCCACATTACCAGCAGCTGGCCATTTATCCTTATTTTTATTTTCCCTTTAAAGCCACCAATTCCTTCCACCTAATGCCCAAGGCTACATTAGCCTATTAATCATTAAAAGACCTCCAAAACCCAAAACAAATACCTCTTTCTCAAGGCAACAAGGGCTCTCTCAGTCTTTAATGCCCATGCCTCCATACTCATTCCAAATGCAGCTTCTAGTGCCCACCTTTTTCCTTTGGGCCGCGTACACACCAAGACCATTAAGCAGCTGATGTCACCTCCATTTAAGCTTACTCCGGGCAGGCCTGCAACAACAGGCTCAAATCCAAACCGATCCACACTGCACACCTGGCAACGCCTTCTCAGGCAAAGCCTTCACACACGTCACGCATCCATATGTACACTGACCAAAAAGACGTCTCAGAAAAACGCCTGACAGCTGGCTTCTCACATTGCGGACTCATATGACCCCACTCACCACAATTGCGGCATTGCACATCACTCAGATACCCTCTCTCTCTTCCAATATGTGCTGAATTTCCTTCAGAACAAGATGATGCATCAGTCTTCCTTCCCATAATACCCATGCCTCGTCCTCTTCCTACAGACTCTATCCAATTCAAGCTTAAAGACTTCATGAGATCCACTGCATCATGAACCTCCCTCTTTAAAGAATCCTCCTGTCTAGGAACAGCAGCAGCTTTTCTTCCAGGATGCATACTCTCAATCTCTGGCACTTTCACAAACCTCTTCGGCTCTTCCTGCATTTCCAACTGCCTCAAACATTTCACCTTCCACTCCTTCTCTCGAGCAACTCTGACAGCCTCCTCAAAGCTATCCAGGTTCTTCAACTCCACCTTCAGACGGATCGTTGGCTCCAGACTAGCAACAAACCGCTCCCTCTTAATCATCTGCGGGGGTACTTCAGGAATCAGAGCCTCACACCATAGACTCCACAGTTTACCAAACTCCACAGTTTACCAAACTCTATCAGATACTGATCCCTCTTAATCATCTGCGGGGGTACTTCAGGAATCAGAGCCTCACACCATAGACTCCACAGTTTACCAAACTCTATCAGATACTGATCCACATCCTGACCGTCTTTCTGCTGAATGTTACACAACTCTTTCCACACTTCATTTGGACTCTTCACATGGACAAAGTGTGCCAAAAAGGCAGCTCTGACTACACGGTATTCAGGATCCTATCGATGAACATTCCTGTGTGCAGTCACAAACATCTGTAGCACTACAAGGGATTGGGCTCATACCCGCGCTCTTAGCCGCTAAAAATGACTTGTGAAAAAAAGTAGCGGGCCCGTGTATCAGCGCGTGTATTCTCGCGGCCACAGACATGCGTGTAAAAACGCGTGTAAAGTACCTCTCAGACGCGCGTATACACGGGTGTGTAGCCGCGTTTTTTTTTGCAGACGCATTAATACACGCCAGTATACACGCGTCTTCTTCTATTAGACGCGGTTATACACGGGTGTATAGCCGCATCCTGTTCAGTTCCAATGTCCCAGCCGCGTTTTTACTTGCGTCTGTACACGCGTTTATTTTATTTAGATGCGCTTATACACGCGTTACTGCCAGTTTATACGCGTGTATACACGCGTTATTTCCAGTGTATCCGCGCAGATACACGCAATTTTTAGCAGTTTTGACGCGTTTATACACGCGAACAGAGAGCAAAAAAAAAAATCCAGAGAGTGCTATTTGGTGCCTGAATACTGTTCCAGCATTCCAGCACCCAATAGCACTCTCTGGTTTAGGGTTTTTGGTGCATTAGACCATCCACGAAGAACATATGCACGAGGGAGATTAAGACAAGAACGACATGAATGCATACATTGTCATTACACGATTCAAGAGAGCCATGAATGTAATACTATCGATCAATCAATTCAATATTACTATCAAAATTTCATACATGTATACAAGGGAGTCCATATCTCGAAGTAGCCCATGGCTTGAGTTTACAAAAAAATATATACAATCACATCCTAAATATGGAATGTGATACTACAAATCTGAGTACTACTCAGACCCAGATGATGACTCGGTGCTCCCCTCATGCTCAGATGAGCTCGCATCGGTCGGAATGTCCGAGGAGTAGTGCTCACGTCCACCCTCTGCAGCGGCGGCCGGTGGATCATCAGCAGCTTGTGCCTGTTCAAGTAATATATAGTATATAAGTATATATATATATATATATATGCAATTCAATAAACCAAAACCATTCGTTACGAATTTTCAAGTACCTGTCGACCGTATGGTCTCATGGCCAACTCAAACTGCGCGTCCGTAATACGTCCCTCGGCTCTGAAGATGGCCCACGTGTCACGTCTGCTATGCCGGCGAGCATACGCAGTATCGTGGGTTGTGGGCTTCCTCCCCGTAACCCGTCGCTGTATCATAATCAACACAATTTGTAAGATTAAAACAATTCATAGAATCAATGAATTAAGTAAACAATCAAATAAAGTGACAGGATACTTACGAACTCTGCCTCCCATGACTCGACGCCGCCAGATCCGAAATGCGAAGATCCAACGGTCTCCATCTGGATCCGTCGTGCCTCCACATGCTGCCTGCTCTTCACGCCACCCTCTGCTCGTTTCTTTGCCTCCTTCCACTCGCGTTTGTGCGCAGTGGCAGGTTTCTCGGCAGGATAGCCACCCGCAGCTACATTTAGCCGGTCATCGTACGCGAGTTTTTTAAGGTGAGATCTTTTATTACTTAAGATCTCCCTTATTCGCGTCCTTCCCCATACATCCGAGAATGTAGCATGTGGGGGATTGGGGTACCGACTGTGTACAGCCTCTATCACCTCCCCAACTAATCGGCTATTTTGATCTTTAAATTTAATAAAACAATTTCTATATGAGTTTGATACTACCCCACGCATGTATTCCATTACCTCCCTCCCCCTCGCATCCATCACTATCCCGCCCCTATCCGTCACATCATAGCAAACCACTCTCTCCATCTCTCTCATCTCCTCCTCTTCCGAACTGTCTCCTCTAACTCTTCTCCCTCTATCTCCTCTCTCACCCCGTGCCCTACTACCTCCCCCACCTCCCCCACCTCCCCCACCAAAGCACCCGCCGCATCCTCCCCCACTCCCACTCTTCCTACTGCTGCGGGTGGAGTCACGACTGGGGGATTGTCTACGTGACGGTGGCTGTGAGCCCTGACGTGACGGTGGCTCTGAGGGAGCACGTGATGGTGGCTGTGAGGGTGTACGTGAGTGTGTCTGGGACGAGGTATGTCTCCTCGGTGGACGTGGAAGAGGAGAAGCTGCATGCCGTCTCGTCGGACTCGGAGGAATAGACGGCACTGGAGTGCCCTGGATACTCGCGACAGGGGTATAGACACCAGGCAGGGAAGGAGGGGGATGGACATACATATACTCTGTAAGCTCAACCGGACCAGGTTGGCGCCCAAAGTGATTCATCATCTCCATCAACCAATTGCTGTACGCAAATGGATCGGATGAAGAACCTGGAATATCCATAAAGAACCTGCAACAAACATCATCATGTACATCATGGGCTGTCTCTTGACTCACACATTGTCATTACACAAGTCAAATGCCTGCAAACCCTGAAATCTGAAACGCGGCAGTTTTCTGTCTGCAGAAACGCGTGTATACACCCGGCAAAAAACGCGTGTATATACCCGGCAAAAAACGCGTGTATATGCGCGTGGAAAAACTCTGCAGACAGGTTACACGCGCTCCTACACGCGTTCTTACACGCGACCTGCGAAAAAAATTTCTCGAAAAGACCGACCCCCCGACAAAAACAGAATGTCCTTACAAAAGGACCAGCCATTGTCGCCCCTGTCAGGATGCAGCAACCCAATCGTGTGCAAAAAGACAAACCCAAAGAGCAAAGAGCAAAGTAAACAAATCTGACAAAAGAGACAAGGCACAGAACAAAGTGACTCACCTCTGAAAAAGTGAGTCCTCTCTGCTCCTTCTCTGCTCCCTCCTTCTCCCGTGTGTGTGCTCCTTTCTCTGCTCCCTCTTTGCTGTTGGAAGAGGCGAAAACAGGCGCACTGTTGATTTCTAAGTTCAAAATCTATATTTGGGGAAGGCGGGCTATGTTTAGTTTAAATATGCCGCCGCGTTTATGTGTGCGTTTATATTCGCGTATATAAACGCAGGTATATTCGCGTGTACATGATTGTAGCTGCGTTTATACACGCGTTTTGCAGATATTAGCCGCGTGAATACACGCGTTTTTTAGGAAGTAGCCGCGTTTATACACGCAAATTGTAGGAGATAGCCGCGTGAATACACGCGTTTTTGTGCTTTCATTAAAAATATATAATGAGTTTGTGTTTTCTGATTTGTACACAGGATGTCATCAACCTCTTCAAGCAGTTCTGAGGAAGATGAGACAATGCGTCATCGTAATCGCGATGTGTGGTTGGGACAACGGATCAAATGTATGTGTAATCGATGTCAAGGATGCATTGTACGAGCACGTCGAATTACCTTGAATCATATCTCCATGTATGGAGAATGGAATCAAACAGGTTTGGAGGTGAGTAGATGTAAATTGATGGTATTCAAATGACTCATGGTATCCAAATTAAATTAATAGAGTTGTAACATATAATTTGATAAATTGAAGCAGGATGCAGTACCACACCCTAACATGGTACCCTACGCGCGACGAGAGCACGTAAAGCGTCGACGAGATGATGCTGGAGCTTCGGGATCTAATGTCAGAGATGAGTGGGAAAGGGACGACAATAGCCCTGCACCTCACGAAGTTGTGGAAGAGGAGGTGCTTGATGATATGGTGCGAAATCTTTTTAAGGATGATCCCAAAGGTATGGACGACGATGATATGGAACAAGAGCATCTTTATAAAGCTTCATCGACACCGGTGTTTGAAGGGTGCACATTCTCAGTTTTACGTGCTTCCCTTGAACTACTTAATATACAAACAGTTTATGGATGGAGCAATGCAAGTCTTGACGCATTGTTGAAGTAAGCATTCTAACTTATAAATTTGAATTAGTGGTTTAAGGTTTAGGATTTAAGACTAATTATAATTGATGATATTGGATGCAGGCTATTGTCAAATATGCTTCCAAAGGAAAATAGACTGCCCACCTCAAGAGACATAGCGAGGCGCTATGTGACATCTCTTGGAGGACTGGATTATGATAAAATACATGCATGCGTCAATGATTGCATTCTCTTTCGTGGGACGCATAAGGAGGCTCTGACATGTCCCACTTGTGGTGAAGCAAGGTACAGAACAGATATGAAGAGTTTTGATGTACCTCGTAAAGTCTTGCGACACTTTCCTATAATTCCTCGCATCAAACACATGTTCAAGTGCAAATCTATAGCAGAGCTCATGTCATGGCATTCCTCACATCGATCGGATGATGGCATGTGGAGAATTCCCGCAGACACTCCTGCTTGGAAGCATATTGAAGATGAGTGGCCCAGCTTTAAAACAGAGCCCAGAAACTTGAGACTTGGCCTGGGTATGGATGGAGTGAATCCATTTGGTTTCAAAAGCACCGCGTACAGCGTGTGGCCAGTTGTGCTGGTGAATTATAACCTTCCACCATCAATGGCGATCAAGAAGGGACATCTTATGTTATCCCTTCTAATTCCAGGGAAACATAAAGTCAAGCATATGGATGTTTATCTTGAACCACTGATTGATGAGTTGGAGGAACTATGGAGAGGTGTTGCGGTGGTGGACATTAGTAGGCCTCCCTCCTCTCGACACTTCGACTTAAAAGCAGTGTTGATGTGGACAATGCATGACTTTCCAGGATACAGCGATTGTTCTGGTAAGACGTCTAATTACCTCCCTACTCTATTACTATTGGCTATATATATTAATTAGACGGTTTGACTTTATTATTCTAACTTTTATTTATATTTTAACAGGTTTGAAAACATCGGGTAAACATGCATGTCCTGTTTGTGGCCCTTCGTTAGTACATGAGTATGCTGATGGTTTGTGTAAGACTATATTCGATAATCATCATCGATTTCTCCCCTCAGATCATCCTAAATATGTTGCTAGTAAGAGTAACATTCCTCCACAAACACTTCGTGCAAAAGATTGGAAGCGTATTTGGGAGTCTACAACTATTCTTCCTCCAGATGGCATGAACAGGTATAGTGATGTTTTTTCAATCTTGTTTTGTGTAGTCTCTAATTGGATTAAAGGTCACATAGAGCAATCCCTTGTGCAGGTACTCCATTTTTTTCCGGCTGCCATATTGGACCCATCTTAAGATCAACCATCTTCTTGATCCCATGCACATCTTCAAGAATGTGGGATCTGGTATTTGGGAACATATTACTGGTAAACGAGACAATGTTAGCGTACGTGAGGACTTGCGGGTCGCAGGACGTATGCGTCAAGCTTGGCCACGAGAGGTGGGTGGGCACGTTCGTCTTCCGCCTGCACCATGGATTATATCAAAGAAAGAGGAGAAGCAGGTAAAGCAGGCCATCACCACTTTGCGTACTCCCACTGGATGCATGAGATCATTGAAGGGAGCCTTTACAACCACTAAGAAAAGAGGCGTTGAGCAACTATATGGGTTGAAGTCCCACGATTGGCACAAGATGCTTCAAGTAAGCGTTTTCCAAGTTTTGTACGTACGTTGAAATTAAATTTTGTAATGCCATAAACCATAAATGTGCTCTTATGTGCGCAGTTCATACTACCTACTAGCATCGACCATTGTGCGAATAAGAGTTTGAAAAAATGTATTTATAAGATGGGCGAGCTTGTGAGGTATGTAAAACCCATGCTCAGATCACCCTTCATTATACCTTGCAAAATGAACGTGCATGAGGTATAACGTACTATTTATTTATTTTTCAGATATGTTAGTTCCAAAGCAATTGATCCAGCCACGTTGGATGATGCGCGTGTTATGGCAGTGGAGGTGGTTTGTTTGGTAGAGGAGACTTTTCCGCGAACCATTCTCACAAGTCAACTACATCTCATTGTGCATTTAGTGGACGAAATTGCTTTATGTGGTACTGTGCATGCACGTTGGATGTTCTTCCTAGAGCGCTTCATGAAGACCTTAAAAGACTTTGTGAGGCAAAGTGCAAGGCCTGAAGGAAGCATGGCCGAGGGTTGGTTGATACAAGAGTCGCTTGTATATATTTCAGAATTTCTTGGTCAGGTGGACAGCTCTTTGCCACGACTATGGAGCAATGAAGAGGACTTGAGGATGACCTCTATTGTGCCTCAAGGAAAAGGACAGAGTAAAGTAATTGACAAAACGTTGATTGATGATCTCAATTTCACTTGTATCCTTAATAGTGATGTGATGAGCAGATGGGTTACAAGATATGAGGATGCAAAGACAAAAAGGCAAGCAGAAAGAGCTCTCTTTCGGAGGCAACATGGCTCTCGGAAGGCGTACCCTAAGCATCTAGCAACACTTCCGAATGATATCCATGTTGATTGGTTGCATGAGGAAATGGAGAGAGCAGAGAGTGACGAGGGGCTGCATATCACGGCGGAAGAATGGGAGTATGCACGAGGATGCATGTCAAAGGTACATAGAACTAATGTTTTGCATTAGTTGTAAGTGATTTTCTTTTAATATTTATTCACATTGCTTACACAAATATTGTTTCTATTTTGGTCCAGTGCACTATGTTCAATGCTATATGGTGTGAAGGCAAGCATTTTCGAACACAAAGAATTGATGAAAAGAGAAATACACAAGATTGCGGTGTCATTAGTAGCTTTGAGGGAGCTAATGGAAAAATGGATGATTATTGTGGCATAATCCAAGACATATTTAGGCTTGACTTTCGTCGCTTCTTTGTGTATGTTTTGGATGTCAAATGGCAAATGAACGTGGTGGAAAAAGGGCCTGATGCAACGATAAAACGCCATGCAAGTGGATATGTAACTATTGACTCTACAAAGTTCTGGCAAACAAAGAAAGATAGGCTCGTATTGCCACAACAATGTGAGCAGGTATGCATTTTTTTACTAATGTGTTTCATGTACATATATATCTAAGCTCGCGTACCCCTTGACTTTTGATATGCTAATTAATTACTGTACTGTGTGTATTTGAGTAGGTTATCTATCTACCAATGGTGCATGACATCAAATGGTGGTACGTCATCCCTATTGCACCACGTTCCAAAGTGATGTATAATACATTCACTGATATGGAGCATATGGAGGATGTAACAAGCCGCAATGAAGATGACGTCGAACATGCATATGCCATTGAAGATGTTGTGATCGATGATCAAGAAATAAGAGATGATCGTGATAATGAGGATGAGCATGCCATTTCTCATGATCATGAGAATGACCCTACCATTGAGGATGATGGTGATGTTGATGAGGATGATCAGGACATCGATACCATTATCAATGGAGTACAGAATATCGATAGTGGAATAAATTTAATCGTAGCCTTACCAATTGATCAAATGGATATTGATGTTGATCGTTTGGCAAGGATGGATCTTATTGAAGATGAGATCGAACCCTAACCAATCCGTCACTGTATGTTCTAAATTGATGACATTTCCATCATCTCATATGCAATATGATTTATTCTTGAATATATTTCATTGTTGTAAATGCATGTAGTGGGATTGTGTAATGATCTATACTGTAATGTACTATGAGATGGTTTAAGGAAAATAGTTTTTAATTTTGTAAAGGAATTCAGTTTTTTTTCAGTTTTTCTCTGCCATGCGTGTATTAATCCGTGTATAGTAGCGTGTATTTATCCGTGTATAATAGCGAGTATTACCCCGTAAATATTATCGTGTATAGGTGCGTGTATTACTGCGTGTATATAGACGCTTTTATACACGCGTTTATTAATGCAAATATACACGCGAATTTAAATGCAAAAATACACGCGCCCGATTCTATTCAAATACAAGCGCGACCATACACGCGTTCGTAATTTATCGCGTGTATGAAACGCGTGTATGGCAGCATTGTCTTGTAGTGTATAGCCATACTTTTGCATCACCCTGCAACAAGCAATAAGCCAAAATCCGAGAAAGGATCTCCGGGGTTGCCCTGTCCTTCATCAAAGCTGTAAACTCCATCTTCTCCAGAAACCTGGTTGCATTCTCCTGTGGCAATCCCAAATACTCTGGAAAATCCTGAGCCATTTCCAAATCTTGCTTCACACAGCCCCTGTCTTCTTTCACAAACCAGAGGAAATCTGTTCCTCTGTGGAGGCACCAAAAAGTGATGGCACGGAAGCGGTAGAGCTGTCTACGCCCTTATAGCATGCCACACTTCCACACACGCATGCAAACACACTAGAACACCAGACCAAAGAGCATGAACAAGACTCTTATTTCAGAAAGGACCTTGACCTTTACAGAGGTGGATATCCCAAAAATATCCCAGACACCAGCTTCACCAAGCACCCGCTCACAATCAGCCCTCTCCAGCTCCTGGTCGCTCCCAATCCGTTCCCTCTTAGTTCTCTGCACAGCAGAGCAGACCTCTTCACTCTCTGCTCTACTCCTCAGCTGAAGGTTTCTCTACTATACCATCAGCACATTGCCAGTCCTCAAAGCATAAAACCCGGTCATCATCTAACTTTGTCACCAAGCCAACAACCAGCCCAAGCCATACTTCTGAACTTCCCTGCCTCTCAAATACGGCAACCATGTAATCAATAAAACACCCCAGACGGTTCTCCTGCCAGTCGGAACCACCTATCACCACAGCAGCCCCCAACTCTTTTTCCTGTCTCTTCAAAATTACCTACCAGCACTTCGTCTCTTGTCCTTTTTCGCCTATGGGGCAGCACACACCCACTCCTATCCTCTGTGACTACTCCTCCAGCCGACCTGCCTCCTCAGCGACCCAAACTAAAAGCCCTTCGACCAGCACCTCCAGCTCACTGTCATTGCCAGTCTCTGCACACTGCCTTCACCACTCGCTGCACCTTACGCTTCAGCCTGTCACCTTAACGGTGGCCATACCACCCTGTTCAAGCTGCGCCTGTGGCTGCAGCTAGCCACCGCACACAATACCAGTGCTTCCCTCATCTCCTTCTTGCAGCTGCGCCAACCCACTGCGCCCATCAACCCATAGGCGGCTTCCATACGCGGCCCTCCTGGGCCTGGCTCCAACGAGACCCCCCACCACTGCAACAACACGGCCTCCTCAACCACCCTCCACAAACAACTCTGCGGCCCCCTGCACAGTCGACGTCCCTCGCCAGCAGCTTCTCTCGCGGACCCCAGAGCCTCCTCCCAACAACACGGTGAGGTCCTCCCTTGGCTTCGTCCTGCAACTCCACAGAGAGTTCCCTCTTCACACTACTCGGCCCTTTCACGCCTTCCAGCTGCGCTGGCTCCCCAGCCCTTCTCCATGCTTCGCCTTCACGTGCTTGCCACGTTGGCAGCAGCTCCCATCTCCACGCCACCTTTCCAAAAGAAGTCCACGTCCACCATTTATTTATTTTATTTATTTTTGAAGAAAAAAAGCCACCATGTTCTCTTTTCACCCTCAGCCAAGGTTCATGGCTCCCTTTATTATCTTTTTCTGCCCATGCTCCACATATCTCAAATGCGACCTTCCAAGTGCCCATTATATTTTTGACGCGCCCACACATATTCACACACCCAAGCAGCGGATATTATCTCCGGCATCTGACCTCTCACCGGACAGGCCTGCAAACGAGCTCAAAGCCAATACCATCCACCCTGTACACCTGGCAACGCCCTCAAAAGTAGAACCTTCACACACGCCATGTACACGTATGTACACATTATCACCCTCTATTTTTAGCCACACAACGGTAGCTAGATTATGAGCACAATACTCACAAAACAGAACAATACCTTGAATGATGACTTGCCTCGTCATCTAAATGTTGTGGAATACACTCAAGTATGGATGGAGTGCTAGTTTCTTAGTTTCTTCTCCTCCATCTCTTTGTTTGGATGCTTCTTTTCTCTGCCTCCATATATGTCAATCCACTTTGACATTGTGCTTGTGTTATACATCATAGATGTGTTGATTTGGTCACAAAGTTTACGATAAAGCTTCAATTGCCTACCCTTGCAACTTAGCACTTCATTAGAAACCTTGTTTGATTCCTCATTTGCCCATAATTGGAGCATTTGGATCCATATGAATGAGGTATTCTGAGACATAGAAGAGGATATACTAACAATTTACCTATAAGAAGGTATGCTAGTCATGGCTCTTCAACCCCCTGATTCGTTCTTCCCTATCTCCATACAATGGATGAAATTAAGTGCCAAGTTGAGTGGGTATTCTTAATTTCTTTTGATGCCTTCCAAAACTTTTACAAGCTCGTCCTTAGACAATAGGTTCAAGATCCATCACTTGTAAGCCATAGGTTGTGTTATGTATTTGACACCTCTAAGTATTTCCATAGAGAGGGTGTGTCCCTTTCACCTATACAAAATCTCCATAATAACTCCGTGAAATTCTTAAAAATATGCATGGGGTTAATAAGATGTGCAATCTTTAACTTTCCCTAATATTCTAGACTATAAAAGATAGACTTTGTTGTTGAAGATGCCCTTATTCCACAAGGAATTCACTTGCCCGTCATATGACAAGGACTATAAGAGATAGACTTTGTTGTTGAAGACTCCCTTATTCCACAAGGAATTCTCTTAGCCCTCATATGACGAGGAATTTACTTGCCCATCATACGAGGAGGGCACTCTATAGTGTCCCAAGCCTCTTCCCAAATGGGAAGTCTTGCTTTTCAAATTGACCATCAAATTGTTGTCTTGCATATCTAAATGGGTGATCCATAGGCAAAAAATCCTTAAGAAAGGTTACACACACTTGGGTTGGTCTCTACAATACAAATCAAGGTCAAGTCCATATGTTGGACAAGCACAAAAACCTTTAGTAGAAAGATTTGAATTTCCGCATCAATCACTAATTTTAATTAATATATATATTTTCACTCCAAATTATCTTGTTATTATAAAAATTCCATATCAAAACATAATGATAGAGCTAGATAGTCATGGATGGTCTCGAGACTAGAATGCCATGTAGAAGGAAATCTGAGCTACCATCACATCTAGACATGTCATATACCTCAATACCATGAAATAGCTCTTGAAACTCCTCATAAATTAAGATATGTCAAGTATAAATTCATATCAGATACTTGGTTCTTCCTTGAGATAAAAGAAGAATCCAATAACATATCCGTTAGAAGAAGTTAGAAGAAGAGATGATGATGGCCATGAGTGAAAACAAGACATGTACTTACCAGGAATAAGGAGACTTAGAATCAAATGTTCCTTCTTGATTAACAAATAATGAAATGTTATAATTCACAAGTACAATTGGCCATGTAAAGTATTTGGAAGACAAGTTTGAGAATGGATTAATTCCATCCAAGGCATAGATTTTGTGGCTCATCCTTGAAGATAGAATAGTCCCTCTCAATATGTTGAAATGCTTCACAATCACTAGGAATCCTAATCTTCCCAACCGTGCTTTTATTTGATGCATGCCACATTTGAATTTTTGCAAGATCTTGACACCTAAAGAGGAACTTTACATTAGGGAAAATTTGGGCTCATTTTTGGACCTCTACGGGATTTTTTGTAATCTTTGCCTTGAAAATGAGGGCCGCGTGAACATTTCTTACCTTATGTTAAAACCCCATTATATGACATATCATTAGAAAGATCATGAAAAGTAGATCTTACAATTTCAAAATCTGAAACATTTAGAGTTGCTAAGCTCAAGATATACCATTTTCCTCAAAATCAAGTTTAAAGGCTATCGTAACGGTCCACATCAGCACTTTTGAACCTACTTTTTGTACATCTTCCATGGGTCATGTCCAAACCCCATCATGTTATATATCAATGGAAATATCTTGAAGAGTAGATTCTATATATGCAACCTCCAAAAAAATTGGAGTTGATTTACAAAAAATTTACCATGGCCCCATTTTTTATGATGTGGCATTCCTTAGAGGGCCCAAGAATAAGCCCAAATTTCCCCTAATGAATGTGGTGCAAGAGGAAAATGTTACAATACTTTGCATGGCACCTTTGCACCCTTCTTGAGTGGAGGCTCACCACACTTAGGACAATGGGTGTGATTGGCACAGTCCTTCCTACATAAAACACAATCATTGATGCAAGCATCAATATAATTATAGCCCATAACAATATGAGACAATATAGCCTTTGCCTCTACTCCTTATTTTTGGAAGCTCATTATTTTTGGCAATAATTGTGTAGCAAGTAACTTTCAAGAATCAATGCAAGAGGTTCCTCAATGAGACTAGTAAAATGATAGAAAATTAACATGCAGATAGCATATAATTTATTGAACATCAAGATACTAAAGTCACTAGAATCATGTTATAAGAGTAGCACGTACTACAAAATTCTTGCAGATGATTGATTTGTCCAATTATGCTTGGTTTGTAAATTGAGAATGAGAAGTGTGACTAAAAGTCATGATAACTTTGCATTATCAAATAGTAGAGTTGTAGCCTCCGTGTGTATAAGAAATATTTGTCTAATTATGCTTGGTTTGTAAATTGAGAATGAGAAGTGTGGTTGAAAGTCATGATGATAACTTTGCATTCTCAAATCATGTCACTATGCATCTTGTTACTGGGATGTTAAAGGTCTTCTTTGCTCTTCAAACATATCCTCAATCATGTCTATTGCCATGTCATCACCCCAATTAGCTACATTAATCTTTTCCTCATCTACATCTTGAAAATTTTGTTGTTCATTTCTCAATTTCTCATATCAATTAGGATGTCTAGCTCGCAAAAAAGCAACATGCTCTTGTGGCAATTGAGAGAAAAGCAGTCCATGGTGGAGGCCAAGATTTCAATCCTCGATGCATTGTTATGTTGAGGGTAAGTGAAAAAAAACAAGATGATAACAACTTATATTGAATGATCACAAGTCATATTAAATGATCACAATTCATATATATTGATCACAAACTCATATAAAATGATCATACCTCGTAATAAATCCAAAAAGTACATGATCAAATTCATATCGATTCCCATAATTACATGATCACAACTCATAAGGATTGATTATAACTCATATAAAATGATCACACCTAAAATCTTACACGGCAAGTGATTGTCCCTCTCACAAACACCCATTAAAGTGAGAATAAAACCCCCACAACACAAAACTATGTTGCATGTGAACACCTCGCAACAATCACTGCATATATACCCATGTCACAATGCATATGAAACCTCAACATAGCATGTGAATGGTTGAAATGGTGTGAAGGGGCCGAAGTTTAAATGGGACATTCAAAAGGTTGGAACCCTAGAATAGGTGCCACGTTTTTTGTGAAAAGAAAATTTATTCATTTTGTTTCTCTCCTCATGCTAGCAGCCACTATTGAGCTGAGAGATCTGTACAGTGCTCTATGATGCTCTATCTCTCTCTCTCTCTTGTTGAGCTTGGAGCATCCTAAGGTCCATGATAGCCATGAAATGCTTTATACTCAGTGTTGCTTTCTGTAATGGACGCTAGTATGTTGATGAGAAACATACGACTACCCTTGTCCTCCTCTTATATGCTGCTGCATTTGTTTGCTGCAAACATTTGCTACATTTTTTTTAATCACTTTATTGCATGTGAGCAAGGTGTGCTCATTTTATATGAGTTTTTATCATGTACGCTTTCAATTTAATATGAGGTGTGATCATTTTATATGAGTTGTGATCACTTCATATGAGTTGTGATCATGTAGTTATGGGATTTGATATGAGTTTTGATTATTTACTTTTTCCATTGTGGGAGTTGCTTACACACTTTTGTTTTTTCTTGGTGATTATTCACACGCTTGTTCTTGTTAGGTGGTGTTCACACATAGCCACATGATTTACTACTACTATCCTTCATTGGATCGACATGTTGCACAGCATCATCGTTATCAATGTCACTATATGACCATCTTAGATCCTGATCTTGGGAGAGTCACTCATGCATTGATTGCATGGTACTACAATCAATATTTTGAGTTACCATTTTGTGTCGTGGCTCACATTTCTTTTGCTCAGTTCATGTATACTTTTGGTACTTTAAGGCTTATACCTCTATACCCTCATTTGCACACTTTATGCTTTGATGAGGTGGCATACTCATTCAATTGTTGGATGTTCAAGCTTGCTGATTGGTTGCCTAGTTAATTGAGACGTTATTTTTATGAGGAGGTTATATTATGTGCCAAATGGTCCAAATGGTTTGCACATGAAGACTTCGATTTCAAGGATGAAAACATTGTAGGAGAGGATGGTTTATAATAAAGGATAATGTTCTTGATATTGATCAAGGGGGTTTATAATAAAGGATAATGTTCTTGATATTGATCAAGGGGATGGTGTCGATGTAATGCAAGATGACACTCTTAAGCAAGAAGAGGGCTAACAAATAATGGTAGCATTTAAATAATTTTTAGAAGCTAATCGTGATGTTGCATTAAATGATCTTCCTCCTATGGAAGAGGATGAGGCTCTACCAGATGAGGACAAGGAATTTGAGATAGATGTTGACTTTTCAAAGAGGATGACACTCGTGATCTAGAGGATGGCCAACAAGCAATGGAAACTTTTAAGACTTTATCAAAGTTGATGATGATGCTGCATTAGTGGTTCTTCTTCCTATTGAAGAGGACAAGGCTCTACTAGAGATGAGGATGAGGATTTTGAGGTAGATGTTGACTTTTCAATAGAATGATTGATGTAATTTACTTTAAATGTAGTTTATGTTTATTATTTACTCTTCCTATTGATACTAACGTAATCCAAGAAGAGGGATCCTTGGTATAGTCACATTTTATATGTGATAAAGGGGTTCGAATCCCAAGCTCTCATGAAATCCATAGACTTCTTCAAACATTGCTTTTCTGTCTTCTTTAGATATAGTGTTTTTTTGAACAAAATGGGGTTGGATTTACAAACGTGAAACATATGTACATGGTTAGGTGGTGTCAAGATCCTAGCTTCCCTAGTCCAAACCCTAGAAAATGATGGAGATGAGGAGGTGAGTCTCCACCTAACCTACGATGCTATGAAGATCCTAGACCATGGCCATCTATATACACACATAGCCACCCGTAGGTGCGCACACACTAGCTAGCCATCCAACCGCACAACACACATAACCACTCTCCTTGAAACCTGGATGCATCATCCGTTGACCCCTCGTAGGTGTTGTTCATCTGAGCACCTTGCCTAGTCGAGCTCGAGTCTCTCAGCATGCACTCTATCATGACAAGTGGCTAGATGGAGAGGCATTGTATATATGGAGGCATTATCTTCTCGGAGTTAAGTTTGAGTTGTAAATTGATCAATCTTCTTTGAGGTATTTGTTTAGACAAGAGGAATTGAATGCAAATAAAAGAAGGTGGATAAAGCTTTTGTAGGAATATGATTTTGTGAAATCATTTATAGAAGAAACCAAGTGGCTGATGCATTGAGAAGAAAACCAGAAGTTGCATGTGTGAGTGCAATCACTGTCGTTCATAATAGTTTGGGAGAACATGTAAAGAGTTAAGTTCCAAGAGATTATTTTTTCAAAATATCTTTTGAGAGTTTGACAACAGGTCATAAGAGGAGATAAATGAAATAATTGATGGAATATTGTACTATGAGAAAAGGTTATGTATACTTAATGTTGTGGAGATCAAGATCAAGTTGATGCATGACCTTCATGATATTGCCATAGCATAACATCCAAAATTTTAGAAGACAAACAACTAGAAAGACTTTCTTTTGGCCAGGCATGAAATCTTATACAAGGGATCATGTGGTGAAATGCCTAAAGTGTCAATAGGTGAAGACTGATCATGTGAAGAAACCAAGATCTATGTTACAATTCGATGTTCTAGAGATGAAGTGGTAATGTATATCATTGGACTTTACTACTGGGCTACCAAAGAGTAGATAAGGCTATGATAGCATTTTTGTGGTCATAGATAGGCTTACAAAAGCTACTCATTTCCTGCCTATCAAGAGTACATATACCGCTATGTATTTGTGAAGATTATCTTCAGTGACATGGTATACCTAAAAGCATAGTATCAGATCGAGATGTGTTTGTGAAGATTATCTTCAAGTGATGTGGTATACCTAAAAGCATAGTATCAGATCGAGATGCTTGATTCACTTCAAATTTTTGGTCGGCATTCTTTAAAACTGTTGGAACATCACTTGATATGAGTATAACATATCATCTCAAAGTGAAGGGAAAGCAAAAAGACTGAATCAGATCTTGGAGGACATGTTAATAATGTATTGCATGGATAAACTTGGAAAGTGGGATGAATATTTGTGTATGTTGGAATATGCACACAATAGTAGCCCACAATCTACTATTGCAATGTCGCCATTCAAAGAATTATATGGGCAAGATTTCATGTCACCTGTGTTATGGTATGATCCTGGAAAGGTAGAGATAAGTAAACAAATGTTAGATGAAATGGAGATGTAGACAAAAGACATAAGGGAATGCATAAGGGTTGCTCAAACTCATCAAAAGAGTTATATAGACAAGAAAACACAGCCAAGAGAATTCATTCAAGGTGAGATGGTATTCTTAAAGGTGAAGCCAAAGAAGATTTCTTTAAGACTTGGAAAATTTAAGAAATTGGCTCTTAGATATGCTGGATCTTTTAAGACAGTTAAGAAGATTGGAACACAAGCTTATCGCCTACAGATGAAGACTACCTTCGAAAAGAAGCAAACACAAAAATATTTGAAGGTTCTTCAATGATAAGACTATCAATCACATTGCTCCTTTTCAACCTAAAAAACTAGTTTCTTGGAGCAATGCATTCGCTCAGCATTATTAGTGTAAGTACGATTCACATAGATTCTCAATAATACTTTGTTTGTAAATTGTTTGCCGAATGTAATTATTGCATCTATTGGTTAGGTTACTTTCAAGTAAGATAAGTCTTCCATTATTTGATTAGAAGATCAACTATGTCCCAATGTCTAAGCTTTCTAACTCTACAATCCAAATTTGTCTCTACTTCTATCTCAAAATTTTCCACTTCCTCTACTTGTATTGTCACCAAGTATGTGATTTGGATCAACCACATACTTCTTCAGTAAACTAATGTGGAATACATTATGTAATTTAACTCCACCAATGCCTTCTTTGTATGAAACCAACATACTAAAACATGGCATTCTATTTGTTGACGATGGACTCCATCATCAGAAATCCAACAATGTGTATCTTCATGCACGACCTCAAATATTGCATCAAGCTCTTCAGCGTGACTTGTGAATCACAATAGCCCAATGGGCCGAACATTATCCATCCTTTGAAAAATAATGGGAAGTATTAATGATAAGACAATTATTTCTTGAGTGCTACCCGGGTTACTAGAGCACATCATGAACCATATGGGAATTCCGATTCCAATTTGGTTTGATAGAACTGTAGCATAAAATGGTAGGCCAAAGACATTTGTTTTAAAGGTGCTATATCTATGGCCCAATAATTTTTACGCGAGAAGCATGTGATCATTTGGAACATCCATTCATCTTGTATAGTAAGAATAAATGGCTTATCCTTATCTTCCATTGTATTATTACAATATGGTTGACAATATAGCACCTACATGAGAGTGTATAATGTTAAACAAGTGAAATCATAACACCCTACTGAGATGATGGATGCTATAAACAAATGACATATTATGGTACCTTGTTTTGTTCACGTAACTTTAAACACTCGATGTACATGGTCCAATCATCTTTTGACATTTTTCCTACAAAGAGGGATGTATATTGTTATATTAAATAGAATTAGTATTTAAGTTTACAAACATCAATATGCAAATGTCATTGATATATTACCTGCATTGCATACTTCATATGACATCAAAGCCACCTCCTTTAGGATCATAAAGAACCGATAGATAATACGGTCAAGAAGAGAGGATTTTTCCAAATGAATTCTCCCTTCAAGACTCCCATGAATATTTCAACCCAAAACATCCATCGTGTGCTTACAACTCTAGCAAAATCTACCTCCTCAATAAGATGGATAAGCACATGGACTTGGATGTCAAAAAAGGATGTAGGAAACTCTTTTTCCATCAAGCATAGGAGCTTTATGAACTACAACTTGTTTTTTTGGAATCTCTTGAGTGTCTATTTCCTTTGATGTGATCCACCTCGCAAATGATAAAACACCAATTGATAACTAGCTTAAATTGCAAAGAAGAACCCTAGACACTTTTTTTAAGGAGAAGTAAGTACCTTGCAAGGGACCTCAAATGGTATATGATATCTTGAATGCCCTCGGTTAAGCATCCATCAAGTGACAAGATATGTTGCAAATAGTCCACCTTTGAAGCTAGTATCCACACAAATTACCACATGTCAAGAATAAGATAGAGCCATGGCCTATCTTTAGGAAGTTACAATCATATGTCTTTAATCCATAAAGACTATTATCATCCATAGTAAACATGTTTCACAATGACGCACCATAGCATGAAGGTGTACGTATCCATTTCATCCTATCATTGATCGTGCTCATCTCATCCTTTTAGTACCCATGGTGCATGACGATAAGTCATCTTTCCTGTTTTAGGACTTACAAAATAAGCCACATAGATGGCTTATAGTTTTGTTCCTTTTAATCTTCCCTTGTAGCCTCTATATCTTTGATACCCACAAGATGTTTCCGAAATGTTTTTGAAAATATTCATGGGATCAAGAATATGTGTGATTTTCAATTGTTTCTAATATTCCAAACTATACCATATTGAAATCTCGGGTGTCATCGATGTTTTTCCTCTTTTTGTGAGACAATCCTAATCTTCCTCATCACTTTGTGAGCTCTACATTTGGATCAATAATAGGCCCAATTTTCCATTTTTTGTACCAGTCCATAGGAGTAATTTGTATAGGGAACACTCCACTCTCAATTCTTGTTTAATGTCTTGCTTGTTCCTTCGATTGCAATATGTGTCCTTCAGGAAGAAATCTTCTATGTCAAAAATATATATTCTTGTTCAGACTCTTGCTATATTTTGATCCTAGCCAATCTCCTCATGGTGGACATGCCTTGAACAATCAAAGTGTAAGTGCAATTGTTATTCCACATCACTTTAAAATCCAAACAAAGTAACTCTAATCATGTATAACCATAGGTATAATCTGCTTGGTCAACTAGGCATAGGTTCGCCCATAGACCTTTAGGTTATGATTATAGGGGTGTCGAGACCTTACAGATCAAAGCAAAGGAGTGGCTGTCTAGCTGTTGCTCCATATGTGTGTGGTTTGGATTATCTACATTCCCAATGTGCTTATGATGTGACACCCATAGTCATGAATATGTTAGAATGCTGTGAACCTCAAACCTTGGTCTCGTGTGAGCATCGACATGTCAAGCACTTTTATACCTTTCCCCATAGTTGTTGTAGATCTTCAATGAGTGGTGCTAGGTACACATTAATATCTTTGACTTGTCATTTTCCTACATCAAAGTGTTGTATGAGACGAATTTTTCAAGAAGTATAAACATATTGAGTGGATACAATTTTAGATCATATTGCTTGTGCATGTACCTCGAATTAGTAAACTCAATATTATATGCTCCTTCTTTATGGACATGAATGTGGTGGTAGGTTGTAATTGATCAACATTATCGGATAAGTTGGCCACTCTCTTCATTTATGCAAAAATGGATTGATTTCATTAAGACCAACACCAAGTTTTGAGTGACGGGGTTCTTAACTAAATTATGACCATGTCATATCAATATGCTTGAAAGCTTCAGAGTTAGATGGAATGTGTAGGATCCCGTCTGTGCTCACATTCTTTTTTGCCCAGTCCATAAGCTATGATAACTCTGGGCTCCAGAATAGGTACTCTATTTGTGGGAATAATGGAAAATGTCTTGGAACCTTATGAGGAATAAGTGTTTCTCCCTCCTTAAAATGTGAAGCACCGCATTTGGGATAGAGAACGGATTTTTTATGCTATCCTCGATATAAAATGCAATCATTGACAGTGTTAGCGGGCAGTAGAATCTTACGAGAAAGTAATATGAAAATAAGAAGAGTTTATTAGAAAAATTATCATACCCTATTACTTAGCATTTATGTATATGATCCACTTACATTAGTAATGCTAAAACTGCTACATTTCTCAACGCGTAGCAAGCTTGGAGGTTCAGGATGAGGAATGTCATAGATAATCTTGCTATAGAAGAACCCTCATAGATCTTTGTGATGTCTTCTTTCTCTCTCTCTCTCTCTCCTACATCCCTACACTCTCCTACAATACCATCTTGATTGCTTTCATGGTTTCTTATAGATTCAATGTTGTACTCTCTCTTATTTGGGTTTTTTTTGCAAGTTTCATATCTTCAACCCCCCCCCCTCCACGTGAGATTTTGGATGTCCTCTCTCTCTCTCTTGCATCTCTGCACTCTCCTACACCACCATGTTTCTTGCTTTCATGTTTTCTGACACATGCATAGTGTTTTTAAAAAAAATTTGGGTTTTTTTTAATAGGTTGCATATATCTACTATCTATCCGTAATCTCTTAGAGGTACTCCCCTTTTTTCTCTCCCTAATTTCTCCATATTATTTTAATTTTATGCTTTTTAAATGTAGGTGATATTAGTGGGCTGATGTGGGTTTTATGTTTTTGTGATGCGAGAACTATGACAACTAATCTCATAGGTAATATCTATGGTCTTATTCTTTTTTTTTAAATATATTTGTCAAATGTCACATGTTCATATGATCCTACTCATAACTTCATATCCACCTGCATAACCATATCCATGCACATATGCAGATGGAGGACCATACATATAGCCTGAAAATCACCCCCAGTATTACCTCCCAACCAACTGTCCCACCTACTTCACGTGTCATGAGCCCTTACCAACTTTTTACCTTCATTGCACACGACACCCTCGAGAAAGCAACCATGGCTAGAGCCTATTTTACCCATGGCGAGCCGGGTGCCGGCCTATCGTCAACCACGACCACAGTCACACCCACACCCATACTATCCCCTACTCAAAACCCCCTACCCTTGGGTCGTTCCTCCTACTGCAGTCATGGTACGCATCATAAGGATGGTGGTGGTGGTTGTTGGGCGGTAGTGCCACAGATGCATCTCCATGGACGAGAGCGTCCACCCATACAGACTGTGGCCACACCCCCATTGATCTGGTCAATGTTTTGGCAGAAGCTGTCTCCCTAGTGCAGAGATCAACATCTTTACATGGTGCAGGAAGGAAAGGTCGTTCTTGGTGATGTTGATCCAGGAGATGCGAAGTCGTCTGAGGGAGTTGTGTAAAATAGTATTTGCCCATGAAACTCTAACCAAATTCCTCTACCTTCCCTCGGAGAAGAAAATAAGAATTTTGTAATCAACTCAAGAGCAAGTTCAAGCCTGCCCCAACAGGTAGCAAGGAAGTACTTAAAAAGGGGATCTATGATCTCATAAGAGATTATATGAAACATAGGATGTTCGATGTCACCCAAGCAGTGAAAACGGGGGGAGAAAGCCTTGGTTCATTGACTAAGAGATATGGGATGAGGAGCCGAGGAAGCAAGCTGAAAACCCTCGATGATGCTCACAGCAAGAGGAAGTAGCGGCAAAGCAACTAGAGGGTGTGGGGAGTGCGCACCTCGGGAGCAGTGGATGGGAGTCATTTTATGAGTATTTTGTAAGTATCCCTGCTTTCTATAGCCTCTCATTTGTATGTATTTATGTTTTGTTTTCATGTATGCAAGAGAGGGTGGTTCGACGCCGCCAGGCTGCCGAGTTGAAGGAGCGTTATGCATTCAAGTATGGCACTTATGCCTTGCTTGAGTGCATTGAGTACGACGGTGAAAATATAGATTAGACAGCTCTGGTTTCGGTAAGTACATCATACCATATGTTAATTTGAGATTTTTTGTAAGTTTGTATATGCTAATTCGTTGGGTATTGCATTGTTTTTGCAGAGAGCAGTACCTGAGCATTCCCGTTGAGGCTAGCTCATGGATTACACACCCACTTTAGCTGGCATAGATTTAGAATTGTATAGATCTTTTTGGAATTGTACAGATCCTTTTTGGACCCCCTTTTGGGCATGTATAGTACGCTCGCATATGCGCGGTAGCTTTTTTGTATAAACATTTATCGTATAAGTATTCATATCATGCAATTTGGATCAATGTCTCATTGTGGTTTAACATCAAGCAATGAAAGTTGATTTTGTCAATCAATGTATCTTTGTTTGTGTTTATTCTTTAAGTTTGTAAAATTTTACTTGAATGAAAGAAAAATTTTAAATATTTTGCATGATGGTGTATCTAGGTATAGAACTTTACCTGTATGCACCATAATGCCAAAAAAAAAAGTTATACCTGCATCCGTTGGTATATACGTCGAAAATTTCCTACGTCCGTCAAAAATTTCATGTGTGTCAGAATGAGCGTTGTAATGAGCATCGTTATTTCTATCAATAAATTTGTTAGAATGACTGTCAAAAAAATATGGAAAATAATCTTATTTTTGATGCAGGTAGAAACGTTTTTTGAAACGATATTTTGGATGATAGCTTTAACGCTTTTGTAGTGAAGTTTTTTCAGACTCAAATACAGACATCGTTGCTTTTACAATGCCATTCTTTTACGTCAAAAAACGTCAATATTTTATTGTCTTGTAGTAGTGTAGAAAGACCACCAACCTGGTGGTGGTGTTGGCAAAGGGCATATTTAGGACCAAGGTCCCATAAGACATCCACCAACCCTTTGCATAGCTCAAGGGGATCCGAGTTTTGTTCCCTTGTCTAGTGTCGAGGTTCTAGGTTTGCATGCTAATGTGGATATATGTTCAACGACTACTACAAAGAGCATCCATTATGCGGTGGAGCTTTTTTCACGATCTAGGACCCCACTTATTGAGGTAGTTCTCTATTTTATTATAAAATAATTTCTTCAAAATTTTCTTTGTGCATTTGTTAGATATCTAAACGTTGACCTTTTATGTAGGCACCACTATCTGGGATTGTCAATCCAGTCGCATGTCATATGACTAAGAGTCCCACAATAGAGCTCTAGTAGGCAAGAAGAGAGCGCCAATTGGAGAGAGAAGAGATGGACCAATCCAGAGAGCATGCGAGAGTGCAGTTGAAGGATACAAGAGGGAATCTTTTTTGTGAGGTGATAAGGTGTCTAATTGTAGAGCATCATTCGAGATCAGATACATGTAATTGTTTGTAGGGGAGTGTGGTCAACCTCCTACATTGTCTTATATCCTCATCCAACCACTTACATTAGAGGTCCACATCCTTTTACATCCCATGCATGCTCTAGAGTTTCTTCTCATGAGGATGACACCACCTACCTAGTTTGCATGGTTTCTGGAGAGACGGAAAACTCTCTCACTTGTAGCAAGAGTAGTATGATCCACATGTAGCTCAATCCAATGGGATTTACATCCCTTTCGGAGCTAGAGATTCAACCCGTACCGGTGCACAAAAGCTTATCCGTTTGATGGAGAGAATGCTAGGAATACTACTACTATTGACATAGACTTAACATACACACAAGCTCAATCTTGCTATTACTCACTCAACTCCACATTCCACTCATCCATGCATCCAAACAAGAAGAAAGCTTAGCTATTGCATACACAAGATCAAAGCATTCTTCATTCTCAAATACTCATTTCCCTAGCATGCACAAAAAAACCTTGAAACTATCAACCATGAAACATACACACTAGAGAATAGACATGAGAAGAGAGACAAATATCAACTCATTGCATTAAATTAACAAAAAATAGAACTTACAACAATGTAGATAGGGAGAGAGAAGAGCTTGCACCTCTATGGAAGAAGAGGGAGAGCTAGTCTCAAGAGAGCTCAAACATGAGTTTGCCCAATGTGTCCCTGAGCTCTCAAATGAGCCACTTTTTATACAAAAACTCTAAAACTCCCAAAAGTTCCCATGTGGGATTATTGTCAAGCCCAGTCCCACATTCATCTACAACTTGGAACTCTTTACAAGAGCCCTAAGTGTCTTTTTTGTTGCATCCTTGCATTGATCTTCACTCATCACGCAACACTCCCCCCTTCCTATTTTACGCACGTCCTCGAGCGCGGTAGAAGCAAGAGCTGCAAAAAACAATGGATACAAGTAAAGCCTGTTATTGAAAAAAAAGAAAAGAAAAGAAAAGAAAAAAACCAGTAATGATAATTTCACACGTGAACATACAAGTGAAAGGTTGATTAGAGTTTTAAAGAGTGCTAAAATAAGTGAGTGAAGACTAGTCAAAGTGAGACTAAGTGGTAGATAGTGCTATGCAAAGGCAAGTGTGCTTGCACACCACAAGTTATGACTGCAGTCTCAATGTCCTACAAGTATTTAAGTTATTCCTAAGTGGCAAACCTACTCCTAAATATGAGCAATGGTGATTGGACCTCTCTTTTTTTTTTGATGTGTGTGTAGAGGATGATAAAGATTAAGGTTCCATCCCAATGAGACCCAAGCAATGGCCAAGAGACCTCCGCCAAGAGAATCTAAAGGCCGCTAAGTATCCCTTTTCTTTCTTTTATGACATAAGGAGTACCCCATGAAGATGAGGGCATCGGTCTCGAGGGCCCATAGTGTACCCCAGAGTCCTACCAACATCTATCAAGGCGATAGATTCCTTGAAGGTCTTCTTCTGAAGCTTTTAGACGTCAGTGTTCACCCCATGGAAACCAAAGTATCGGCCCCAAGGTGCTAAGACAACCCCAGGTCCTACCAAGCATTCTACATGGCTATAGACACGTCATGTCTTGATTCACTTTATATATCTATTTAGGGTATATTTTTGTAAATGTTTTATTAATCCTAGCACCTAAATCATACCTAAGAGGTAGCTACCACTAGGGATAACTAATATACCTTGAGAGCATAAGAACTTGGCATACTCCATTGGTATATATCCTACACTGTCTTCAAATAGAATTACCTTCTACTACGTCCTCTAAGTGCTAGAAATCACTCACCACATTTTAACAACTAATCAAATTATGATTTGAATACACCTATTGTAGTGCCCGTTGGATGTTGTTCGTTTGCATTGATGCATTGCTGATTTTGTGCAGATTTCTCCTCCTTGGTCTTTGTAGGCGTTGCATGTCTCCCCCCTTCCTAATTTGTGTGCACGGTAGGTGGACTGTTGGGGCGTGTTTAATGCTCTTGTTTAGCTGAGATCTCTGCAAAATTTTTATTAACAAACAAGAAAAGAAAAGAAAGGAATAAAATTTGTTATTGGTGCCAATCACCGAATATAGCCGAGGGGAAAAACCCAATGGGAGAAAAGTGCCCTGGCTTGTTGATCTTATTGTGGAGTCACTGAGCTTACCCTTGCGCTGGTGGTGGATCCGTGTCCTCGTCTGCTGGAAAGATGGTATCGATTTCTTCAGGATGCAGGGACAACCCTTCACAAAAACCGGCCTCTGTGGTAGAGAAAGGAGTGCTTCCTCGCTAAAATATGGCATTGGTTCTATGGGAAGGTTAAGCAGACAATTTCGATTTTGGAACTGCGCAATATAGGTTCTCATATTGATCCAATATTGACATGTTGAGGCTTGGGGAAGGAGGGCTTGCAAGATCGGTGGTTGCAAGTCATTTAAGCATGTATCCCTCCATTGTTGTGCTTGAACCTCCTCAGGTAATCTACGTTGATTTGGTCCTCTCTCTGGTATTCTCACATTAAGAAGATTATGGCGTTGGGGTGTAATTCTCACAATTTGTTTCATTAAGCCCGTGCCATATCGTCTAAAGTAAGAGCGGCATATCCAACAAATGTGTGAAGCTTCTCCTAATACGAGTCGTGCACACTCTTGACAATGTGGAAATGGGTGATGCTATTGATAGAATAACGTGACAAAGTGATGCCCACAGCAATTTTCACCTAAGGGAGCATAGAAGTACCTAGAATGAGTTTGAAAAGGAGGAGCACTATAACCCCCGCGATGATCATGTCGAGTACTATCAAGGTCAATGCATGGTGGACATGTATCTCGCCAAATATCCATCAGGAGTTATCTGGACGTAGAACAATGAAATTTAGAACACTCATATCCATCATTACAATCCCAATCAAAAACATTTTAGATAAGATTATCTCAAAAAGAACACAATCCTCTAAAGGCATAAGGAACCACACTATTCAAACATTGATCTACCAAAGAGCTTCAATTGTAGTGTTAATGCCTTATCTTTGATTTTGGGTATGTCCTTCTTAAGAGGTGGAATTTTTAGCAATTGTCAAGGAATTTCAGCAAGATCAGAGGATTTAGGCATTGAAGTGCTAAAATCTATGCTCAAATGAGACTCATTTAGACTTGTCTTAGGTACACAAGTTGATGGTGGAATCGTGTAACAAGGAGAAATTGGGACAACTGGTGTTTCAATACATGTTTTAGGAAGATCAACACAAGTAGATTTGTAGGTGCTATCATAGCCACCTATCCTATCTTGAAGAGGTTGTGTTGATTTCTTTTGCACCCACTGATATGGAAAACCTAGGGTGGCTTTTGGAATCTTATTGATACACTTTTTTACCCCTAGCAAACCATGGCATTTAGGAAGCCAAATTGCTGTTGCACCCTCATAATAGCCTTGTGCTCTAAGAACATGCTTTGGGACCCAACGAGTAACAATCTGAGGTTTAGGCTTGGAAAAGATGTGCTTTTTAGGAGGCTTAGCAACTTTGCTAGATGGTACAAGTTTGTACGCATCTTTGGGTAGCCAAATTGATAATTCCTTCTTGCCTGGCCTTCTTTGAGCAGCAACTAGAGTAGTTGGAACATGCCAGCCATGGCCCTCACCACATCATTTGTGGTGGAGTTTCAAGAGCAGATTTTGAAAGTGGGTTGTGTAGGGTAGAAACACCACCCTTTTGACATGATAAAGCTCGTGGAGTAGCAGATCCCAAGATGCAATCAGAATCAATTTGCAATTTGTATTCTCTATTCTTCCAATCTAATGAGCAAT
Source organism: Cibotium barometz (assembly GCF_041138505.1). Lineage (NCBI taxonomy): Eukaryota > Viridiplantae > Streptophyta > Polypodiopsida > Cyatheales > Cibotiaceae > Cibotium > Cibotium barometz. Next base: position 21,366,445 of record NC_141103.1, on the reverse strand, counting down.
TGGTAGCACTTAACCATGATCGACCGAGAACAGCCTCTACCACCACTGCCTTGGACTTGCCACATAAAAGGGCACTGACATCTGGTGATCCTGAATGGACATCATAATGACACATTTTTCCTCTATAGGGTTATCTTCACCTGAGAAACTTCGTAAGTCAACAAGAATGTGCACAAGTGTTGGTTGTCCCAAGGCTATCCATGTGTCAAACGAGAGAACATTATAATCTGCACCAGAGTCAATTAAGGCAGAGACAAAGTAGGTAGTCTCATGAAGATGAAGGCACACTTGAATATTGAAAGGATCGACATATGGCTCATCAGTAGCCAACTGTAGGGCCAACATAGAAGCCTTGCGACGCTCCTTGGCTTTTGCAACTCTAGCTTTAGCCTCTTCTTGAGCCTGACGTTTAAGTAGGTCAAGTGCTTCTTTCCGTGTTTGTGTAGCATGCATTTGTTGAAGCATGGCTTCAGTTAATGGTTCATTGTATTTCTTGAGACGACTTCCATTAATGAAATTAGGCATTTGCTCACCTTCTAGTGTCTCTAAACGCACTGCACCACACAGTCCCCTTTTTTGAATCAGCCAGTTGTGTTACATTTCTATCATACCATTGCTTTTGTCTCCTCTTCTCAGCATACATCCCCATTACCGCCAATAAGCGGGTCTCATCAAGCTTTTCCAATTCGTCAACGCGTTGTGAAAGCTCATGGCCAGTCCAGTCCAATTGTTTAGCTACTTGTAGAGTAGGTACAAGAAATTCAATGGGAAGAATTGCATCTAGCCCAAAAGCAAGCTCAAATGGGGTTGTGCCCACAGATGTTTTATAGGCTGTCCTATATGCCCAAAGAACTGAGTGCAACTTTTGCTCCCAATCAGTCCTATGTCCCTCAACAATCTTTGTGAGTGCTGTGCAGAGAATCTTGTTAGTACTCTCAGCTTGTCCATTGGTCTGGGGATGATTGGGTGCCGAACGCTTGTGAATTACCATAAATTCTTGAAGCAAAAACTCTATGACCTCATTCACAAAGTGCACACCTTGATCACTAACGATTTCAATAGGTAAGCCATAGCATGTAAACACGTACTCATACAAGAACTTGGCTGTGGTTCTGGCATCATTTTTGACTGTAGCCTTTGCCTCTACCCATTTGGTCAAATAGTCAGTTGTGACTATAATATATTCTGCATGCGTGTGACGAGCTGGAGGTTTAATGGGACTGACAAAATCAATACCCCATTTTGCAAAAGCACGTGTGCTTAACATAGGCCGCAATGGCATATTGTCCTTTAAACACCATATTAGTGAATTTGGGAATTTCCCAATTCCCATTTTTGAATACTTAAAAAAGGGGACATGGATAACATGTTTGTAAGTTTCTCAAAACCCTATCATATGACCTATCGTTGGAAAGCGTTTGAAAAATGGAATCTAAAGAGCTATCAAGCGCTCATTTTGGATTAGTGGTGTTCAAGTTATGGTTAATCCAAACATTTGACCACGTGTCCCAAACTTGTGGGAAATTCCCATATTCCCCAATATGGTGTTTTTATGATGGGAGGTTTGGTCCTTTGACAATCGTCACAACGTTTCACATATTCTTCGGCATCCATTTGTAAGGTTGGCCACCAAAGCCCAGACCACCTAATCAACTTAGCTGTGGTATTGCCCAAAAAGTGTCCACCCCCAACACCTGCATGTGCATGAGTCAAGATTTTCAAGTAGTCAGCTTCACATACACACATGTGTAAGTTGCCATCCTTGCCCCTCTTGTAGAGTTGGCCCTCTATCAGCATATAGTTTGCCGCTTCAACTTTAATAGCACGCTTTCGATTTCTAGGAATTTTTTGATCAGTATGACCATGCTGAAGATAGTCCACAATATACTTACTCCAACTTGGTGTAGTTGAAATGTGGAATAATGTGACATTATGAATTGGCTGTTGAATTTGACATGAAGCACAGTTACGAACAAATTTTTCAGCATCCGCATGCATGGTAGGCCACCATTGCCCATCCTGAGATATACGTCGCACACAAGTAGTAGCTGATGCATGGATTCCACCGATACTCGCATGTGCCCATTCCAAGATCTCCTCATATTGGTCAGGGTTAGGTATGAGCCGCAACACTCCATCATTACCCTGATGATATAATCTCCCTGAGATTAACTTGAATGGTCGCCATAGGTCCACATTAGGACCCGCTAGTTGTATCTGCCCACTTGTCAAAATTTCTAAGATGGATTCAGACCATCTAGGAGCTGTCTCTACAAGGAAAAGTGTTGAATCTAACATATCATCGTCCACACCCACAGGAGCTTCGCCAGAGGTGATTCGAGACAAATGATCTTCCCTAAGATGAGTTGTTCCTTTTCGAACTGCCACTTCAAAATCAAACTCAAGAAGGATGATAAACCACCTCACAATCCTTCCAGTTGCACAAGGCTTATTCACCAAATATAGCAATGCTTGATGGTCCACAAAAAATATGAATTTGTTTGCCAAAAGGTAATGGCGAAACTTTTTCACTACATATATCATGGACAATCCTTCTCTTTCTATTGTGGTGTAATTCTTCTCAGCATTGTTCAACTATCGAGTAGTATATGAGATTGGGAAATCCTTATTATGTTCTCCCGATTGAGCCAAAATACATCCAATTGCAAAGTTTGAAGCATCAATATGGACATGAAAGATTTGGTTCCAATCTGGTGCCCGTAAGATGGGTGCAGTCACTAATGCTTGCTTCAACTTTTCAAAGGATTCCTCACACTCATCAGTCCAACTTTACAAGAAGAGCATATAATGGTCTGGCTAGGATGACGTACATGTAGATGAATCTACGATAATAGCCACAATGTCCCATGAATGATTGTACCCCTTTAGGGTTGATAGGCCGAGGTAATGAGACAATGACATCAATTTTATCCATATCTGTTGAAATTCCATTGCGAGAAACAATATGGCCCAAGATTTTCCCTTGTCTTACCATGAATTTGCACTTGTCAGGATTCAAGCATATACGATAAAGTTGACACTTTTGAAACACAAGTCTGAGGTGTTCTATACGATCATCACGCTCTTGTGAGTGAACACATAAATCATCCATGAAGATCTCAAGAAATTGCCTAAGGTACTCCTTGAATACATGACTCACTAACCGCTGAAAGGTTGCTGGTGCATTTGTTAGACCAAATGGCATAACACGATAGGCAAAGATGCCATCTTCAGTAGTAAAGGTTGTCTTGTATTGATCCTTTGGATCAATTGACACTTGATTGTAACCGGAGAATCCATCCAAGAAACTATATGCCTTTTTCCCTACAACTCGTTCCAGAACATGATCCGTGATTGAAAGTGGGTAATGATCACGTACAGTAGCTGCATTTACCTTCTTGAGGTTTACTGCACATACTCGAAGTTTTCCATTTTTCTTGGGCACCACTACAATAGGGGAGACCCATTCAGTGTGTTCAATCTCATAGATAAATTCTGCCTCTAAGAGCTTGTCTATTTCTTCTTTTATCTTTCGTGCAAAATTCTCATTGTAAGTATAAGGAATTGTATGCTGACATATGCTTGGATCAACTCCTTTGAGGTCTTTATAACTCCAAGCAAAAACATCGCGATACTTCTTTATTGTTTGAATTAATAACTTCTCCTCATCTAAGGACAAGTCTGTGGCAATCCACACATAGTGAGGCTCTTGTCCTGGCTTAGCAATATCAATCTTTTTTGCATCTTCTGGACCATCATATGAAACCCCTGGCATGCTTGGTTTTTGTCGCATGGGCTGTTGAAGAACAATCTTCCGATCTTGAAGAGTGTACTGTGTGAAGTTGGGGGGAACATTGAGACCTTGTTCTTGTTCACTTGAGTCGTCACTCATTGAAGACCATGTGGTTTTGAGCTCTCCTTTGCCATCTTGCATCCGATTTTTTTGTTCAACCGTTATCTTTGCACTTCCAACACTCTCTTTTAAAACGGTTTTAGACTTGAGTTTTGGTTTTTGTTTCTTCGTTTTTTTACGATTTTTGCTAACAGTTTTTAGCTTTTCTCCTGCTTGGAATCCATCTGATCGTTTTACTTGGTCTTTGATACTATCTTGTGCTTGGACATAGTATAATATCTGTTCTTTCCTGAGAAGTGAGGTGGTGGTCGAGAGTGTTCATTCTTAACCTCCTCCTTTTCTTTTTGTAGTCTCTCACGTCGTTCCCTCTCATCTTGTTTACGGATTCTCTTATGGCTCTTACAGCATTTACGTTTAGGTCGGCTTCGAGGGATCTCTACTTGAACCTCCCTTCCTCTCAAGAGTAGGCGTGCCTTTCCTAACTCTTCCTTAGGGATTATCACATCATTATCAAAATTAGAGTCCCATCCATCTTCCTTATCAGCATCATTAGTAGATTCGAGTGTTAAATCCTCCACTGAGACTTTCTCGACATGCAGTGCTGTTGTTGTGGATGCATTCCTATAGTACAAATCATCTAGAAGGTCATGTGGTTGTACCATTCGTATAGGAATAATGTCATATCCATCTGAGTCACAAAATTGAATTGGCTTAGGTAAAGCACATGTCAATAATGTTGCAAGAACATGACTCCATTCTAGTGGATCAATTAAATGCTCAGGGAAGGGTTGTGGAATGTATGCCTCATCTAATACACTTCGATTACCCTTAAGTCTCTCAGTGTTGAAATCCCTACATTAGGCTCCACACATCCACAGTTCTTCTCACCCATTTGACAATGTAACTCTTGAGCCCTCAGATGAAGAAGAATGAAACTCATCTATTGGAGACCTTGTTACATCAGGATAGAAGTGATTCCTTAGGTTTACCCTTGTGATGACAGAATCATGTCGGAAGGTACAAGTAATTGTATCCCCAATCTTGAATCATTTGAAATTGTCGCATGAATGGTCTACCCAATATCACTTCATAGTCTGGATGTTTTCCAAAATCCACTACTGCAAAGGTGTGCTCATATTCAATCCCACATGTGGTGACCAATATGTTCTCAAGCAGCCCAAGGGGATGTTCTAAGCTTCCATCTGCTGCTGCAAAGCGCATCCTGGTACTCCTAATAGCTGGTTTGCCCCACTTTTTCCAAATGGACCTTGTCACAATGCCCACTCCTGCACCACTATCAAGTATTGCAGTTGAAGCTACTTTTCGCACTTCTAATGGGAGGGTAGCATTTCCCTGATCGTCCTCACAAAATTTTTCTACTTTGTTGATAGGATCTGGCAAAACATGCTTTGTCTCAGGGTGTATAGTACAATCATGGTGACCCTTTTGTAGCAATACCTGCTCTGACAAACATGTGGCAATATCATTCCACAACTCAGGTCGAAGCTTTATCAAATCAAGCAAAGGTAAGGTACAAGCTACTGGTGCTGACAAAATAGCTTGCACGATACCCATATCTATCTCCTTTGTCAACCTTTTATGCATGGAGGGTATCCTCAAGGTTTGAGAACAGTTCTCATATTCTCCCTCCATTGTTGTGCTTGAACCTCCTCAGGTAATCTACGTTGATTTGGTCCTCTCTCTGGTATTCTCACATTAAGAAGATTATGGCGTGGGGATGTAATTCTCACAATTTGTTTCATTAAGCCCGTGCCATATCGTCTAAAGTAAGAGCCGCATATCCAACAAATGTGTGAAGCTTCTCCTAATACGAGTCGTGCACACTCTTGACAATGTGGAAATGGGTGATGCTATTGATAGAATAACGTGACAAAGTGATGCCCACAGCAATTTTCACCTAAGGGATCATAGAAGTACCTAGAATGAGTTTGAAAAGGAGGAGCACTATAACCCCCGCGATGATCATGTCGAGTACTATCAGGGTCAATGCATGGTGGATATGTATCTCACCAAATATCCATCAGGAGTTATCTGGACGTAGAACAATGAAATTTAGAACACTCATATCCATCATTACAATCCCAATCAAAAACATTTTAGATAAGATTATCTCAAAAAGAACACAATCCTCTAAAGGCATAAGGAACCACACTATTCAAACATTGATCTACCAAAGAGCTTCAATTGTAGTGTTAATGCCTTATCTTTGATTTTGGGTATGTCCTTCTTAAGAGGTGGAATTTTTAGCAATTGTCAAGGAATTTCAGCAAGATCAGAGGATTTAGGCATTGAAGTGCTAAATTCTATGCTCAAATGAGACTCGTTTGGACTTGTCTTAGGTACACAAGTTGATGGTGGAATCGTGTAACAAGGAGAAATTGGGACAACTGGTGTTTCAATACATGTTTTAGGAAGATCAACACAAGTAGATTTGTAGGTGCTATCATAGCCACCTATCCTATCTTGAAGAGGTTGTGTTGATTTCTTTTGCACCCACTGATATGGAAAACCTAGGGTGGCTTTTGGAATCTTATTGATACACTTTTTTACCCCTAGCAAACCATGGCATTTAGGAAGCCAAATTGCTGTTGCACCCTCATAATAGCCTTGTGCTCTAAGAACATGCTTTGGGACCCAACGAGTAACAATCTGAGGTTTAGGCTTGGAAAAGATGTGCTTTTTAGGAGGCTTAGCAACTTTGCTAGATGGTACAAGTTTGTACGCATCTTTGGGTAGCCAAATTGATAATTCCTTCTTGCCTGGCCTTCTTTGAGCAGCAACTAGAGTAGTTGGAACATGCCAGCCATGGCCCTCACCACATCATTTGTGGTGGAGTTTCAAGAGCAGATTTTGAAAGTGGGTTGTGTAGGGTAGAAACACCACCCTTTTGACATGATAAAGCTCGTGGAGTAGCAGATCCCAAGATGCAATCAGAATCAATTTGCAATTTGTATTCTCTATTTTCCAATCTAATGAGCAATTGGTAGCACTTAACCATGATCGACCGAGAACAGCCTCTACCACCACTGCCTTGGACTTGCCACATAAAAGGGCACTGACATCTGGTGATCCTGAATAGATATTAACATGTTTGTAAGTTTCTCAAAACCCTATCATATGACCTATCGTTGGAAAGCGCTTGAAAAATAGAATCTAAAGAGCTATAAAGCGCTCATTTTGGATTAGTGGTGTTCAAGTTATGGTTAATCCAAACTTTTGACCACGTGTCCCAAACTTGTGGGAAATTCCCATATTCCCCAATATGGTGTTTTTATGATGGGAGGTTTGGTCCTTTGACAATCGTCACAACGTTTCACATATTCTTCGGCATCCATTTGTAAGGTTGGCCACCAAAGCCCAGACCACCTAATCAACTTAGCTGTGGTATTGCCCAAAAAGTGTCCACCCCCAACACCTGCATGTGCATGAGTCAAGATTTTCAAGTAGTCAGCTTCACATACACACATGCGTAAGTTGCCATCCTTGCCCCTCTTGTAGAGTTGGCCCTCTATCAGCATATAGTTTGCCGCTTCAACTTTAATAGCACGCTTTCAATTTCTAGGAATTTTTTGATCAGTATGACCATGCTGAAGATAGTCCACAATATACTTACTCCAACTTGGTGTAGTTGAAATGTGGAATAATGTGACATTATGAATCGGCTGTTGAATTTGACATGAAGCATAGTTACGAACAAATTTTTCAGCATCCGCATGCATGGTAGGCCACCATTGCCCATCCTGAGATATACGTCGCACACAAGTAGTAAGCTAATGCATGGATTCCACCGATACTCGCATGTGCCCATTCCAAGATCTCCTCATATTGGTGAGGGTTAGGTATGAGCCGCAACACTCCATCATTACCCTGATGATATAATCTCCCTGAGATTAACTTGAATGGTCGCCATAGGTCCACATTAGGACCCGCTAGTTGTATCTTCCCACTTGTCAAAATTTCTAAGATGGATTCAGACCATCTAGGAGCTGTCTCTACAAGGAAAAGTGTTGAATCTAACATATCATCGTCCACACCCACAGGAGCTTCGCCAGAGGTGATTCGAGACAAATGATCTTCCCTAAGATGAGTTGTTCCTTTTCGAACTGCCACTTCAAAATAAAACTCAAGAAGGATGATAAACCACCTCACAATCCTTCCAGTTGCACAAGGCTTATTCACCAAATATAGCAATGCTTGATGGTCCACAAAAAATATGAATTTGTTTGCCAAAAGGTAATGGCAAAACTTTTTCACTACATATATCATGGACAATCCTTCTCTTTCTATTGTGGTGTAATTCTTCTCAGCATTGTTCAACTATCGAGTAGCATATGAGATTGGGAAATCCTTATTATGTTCTCCCGATTGAGCCAAAATACATCCAATTGCAAAGTTTGAAGCATCAATATGGACATGAAAGATTTGGTTCCAATCTGGTGCCCGTAAGATGGGTGCAGTCACTAATGCTTGCTTCAACTTTTCAAAGGATTCCTCACACTCATCAGTCCAACTTTACAAGAAGAGCATATAATGGTCTGGCTAGGATGACGTACATGTAGATGAATCTACGATAATAGCCACAATGTCCCATGAATGATTGTACCCCTTTAGGGTTGATAGGCCGAGGTAATGAGACAATGACATCAATTTTATCCATATCTGTTGAAATTCCATTGCGAGAAACAATATGGCCCAAGATTTTCCCTTGTCTTACCATGAATTTGCACTTGTCAGGATTCAAGCATATACGATAAAGTTGACACTTTTGAAACACAAGTCTGAGGTGTTCTATATGATCATCACGCTCTTGTGAGTGAACACATAAATCATCCATGAAGATCTCAAGAAATTGCCTAAGGTACTCCTTGAATACATGACTCACTAACCGCTGAAAGGTTGCTGGTGCATTTGTTAGACCAAATGGCATAACACGATAGGCAAAGATGCCATCTTCAGTAGCAAAGGTTGTCTTGTGTTGATCCTTTGGATCAATTGACACTTGATTGTAACCGGAGAATCCATCCAAGAAACTATATGCCTTTTTCCCTACAACTCATTCCAGAACATGATCCGTGTGATTGGAAGTGGGTAATGATCACGTACAGTAGCTGCATTTACCTTCTTGAGGTTTACACATACTCGAAGTTTTCCATTTTTCTTGGGCACCACTACAATAGGGGAGACCCATTCAGTGTGTTCAATCTCATAGATAAATTCTGCCTCTAAGAGCTTGTCTATTTCTTCTTTTATCTTTCGTGCAAAATTCTCATTGTAAGTATAAGGACGTTGCTTGGAAGGCTTTGCGTCCTCTCGCAATGGAATTGTATGCTGACATATGCTTGGATCAACTCCTTTGAGGTCTTTATAACTCCAAGCAAAAACATCGCGATACTCCTTTATTGTTTGAATTAATAACTTCTCCTCATCTAAGGACAAGTCTGTGGCAATCCACACATAGTGAGGCTCTTGTCCTGGCTTAGCAATATCAATCTTTTTTGCATCTTCTGGACCATCATATGAAACCCCTGGCATGCTTGGTTTTTGTCGCATGGGCTGTTGAAGAACAATCTTCCGATCTTGAAGAGTGTACTGTGTGAAGTTGGGGGGAACATTGAGACCTTGTTCTTGTTCACTTGAGTCGTCACTCATTGAAGACCATGTGGTTTTGAGCTCTCCTTTGCCATCTTGCATCCGATTTTTTTGTTCAACCGTTATCTTTGCACTTCCAACACTCTCTTTTAAAACGGTTTTAGACTTGAGTTTTGGTTTTTGTTTCTTCGTTTTTTTACGATTTTTGCTAACAGTTTTTAGCTTTTCTCCTGCTTGGAATCCATCTGATCGTTTTACTTGGTCTTTGATACTATCTTGTGCTTGGACATAGTATAATATCTGTTCTTTCCTGAGAAGTGAGGTGGTGGTCGAGAGTGTTCATTCTTAACCTCCTCCTTTTCTTTTTGTAGTCTCTCACGTCGTTCCCTCTCATCTTGTTTACGGATTCTCTTATGGCTCTTACAGCATTTACGTTTAGGTCGGCTTCGAGGGATCTCTACTTGAACCTCCCTTCCTCTCAAGAGTAGGCGTGCCTTTCCTAACTCTTCCTTAGGGATTATCACATCATTATCAAAATTAGAGTCCCATCCATCTTCCTTATCAGCATCATTAGTAGATTCGAGTGTTAAATCCTCCACTGAGACTTTCTCGACATGCAGTGCTGTTGTTGTGGATGCATTCCTATAGTACAAATCATCTAGAAGGTCATGTGGTTGTACCATTCGTATAGGAATAATGTCATATCCATCTGAGTCACAAAATTGAATTGGCTTAGGTAAAGCACATGTCAATAATGTTGCAAGAACATGACTCCATTCTAGTGGATCAATTAAATGCTCAGGGAAGGGTTGTGGAATGTATGCCTCATCTAATACACTTCGATTACCCTTAAGTCTCTCAGTGTTGAAATCCCTACATTAGGCTCCACACATCCACAGTTCTTCTCACCCATTTGACAATGTAACTCTTGAGCCCTCAGATGAAGAAGAATGAAACTCATCTATTGGAGACCTTGTTACATCAGGATAGAAGTGATTCCTTAGGTTTACCCTTGTGATGACAGAATCATGTCGGAAGGTACAAGTAATTGTATCCCCAATCTTGAATCATTTGAAATTGTCGCATGAATGGTCTACCCAATATCACTTCATAGTCTGGATGTTTTCCAAAATCCACTACTGCAAAGGTGTGCTCATATTCAATCCCACATGTGGTGACCAATATGTTCTCAAGCAGCCCAAGGGGATGTTCTAAGCTTCCATCTGCTAGCTGCAAAGCGCATCCTGGTACTCCTAATAGCTGGTTTGCCCCACTTTTTCCAAATGGACCTTGTCACAATGCCCACTCCTGCACCACTATCAAGTATTGCAGTTGAAGCTACTTTTCGCACTTCTAATGGGAGGGTAGCATTTCCCTGATCGTCCTCACAAAATTTTCCTACTTTGTTGATAGGATCTGGCAAAACATGCTTTGTCTCAGGGTGTATAGTACAATCATGGTGACCCTTTTGTAGCAATACCTGCTCTGACAAACATGTGGCAATATCATTCCACAACTCAGGTCGAAGCTTTATCAAATCAAGCAAAGGTAAGGTACAAGCTACTGGTGCTGACAAAATAGCTTGCACGATACCCATATCTATCTCCTTTGTCAACCTTTTATGCATGGAGGGTATCCTCAAGGTTTGAGAACAGTTCTCATATTCTCCCTCCATTGTTGTGCTTGAACCTCCTCAGGTAATCTACGTTGATTTGGTCCTCTCTCTGGTATTCTCACATTAAGAAGATTATGGCGTGGGGGTGTAATTCTCACAATTTGTTTCATTAAGCCCGTGCCATATCGTCTAAAGTAAGAGCCGCATATCCAACAAATGTGTGAAGCTTCTCCTAATACGAGTCGTGCACACTCTTGACAATGTGGAAATGGGTGATGCTATTGATAGAATAACGTGACAAAGTGATGCCCACAGCAATTTTCACCTAAGGGATCATAGAAGTACCTAGAATGAGTTTGAAAAGGAGGAGCACTATAACCCCCGCGATGATCATGTCGAGTACTATCAGGGTCAATGCATGGTGGATATGTATCTCACCAAATATCCATCAGGAGTTATCTGGACGTAGAACAATGAAATTTAGAACACTCATATCCATCATTACAATCCCAATCAAAAACATTTTAGATAAGATTATCTCAAAAAGAACACAATCCTCTAAAGGCATAAGGAACCACACTATTCAAACATTGATCTACCAAAGAGCTTCAATTGTAGTGTTAATGCCTTATCTTTGATTTTGGGTATGTCCTTCTTAAGAGGTGGAATTTTTAGCAATTGTCAAGGAATTTCAGCAAGATCAGAGGATTTAGGCATTGAAGTGCTAAATTCTATGCTCAAATGAGACTCGTTTGGACTTGTCTTAGGTACACAAGTTGATGGTGGAATCGTGTAACAAGGAGAAATTGGGACAACTGGTGTTTCAATACATGTTTTAGGAAGATCAACACAAGTAGATTTGTAGGTGCTATCATAGCCACCTATCCTATCTTGAAGAGGTTGTGTTGATTTCTTTTGCACCCACTGATATGGAAAACCTAGGGTGGCTTTTGGAATCTTATTGATACACTTTTTTACCCCTAGCAAACCATGGCATTTAGGAAGCCAAATTGCTGTTGCACCCTCATAATAGCCTTGTGCTCTAAGAACATGCTTTGGGACCCAACGAGTAACAATCTGAGGTTTAGGCTTGGAAAAGATGTGCTTTTTAGGAGGCTTAGCAACTTTGCTAGATGGTACAAGTTTGTACGCATCTTTGGGTAGCCAAATTGATAATTCCTTCTTGCCTGGCCTTCTTTGAGCAGCAACTAGAGTAGTTGGAACATGCCAGCCATGGCCCTCACCACATCATTTGTGGTGGAGTTTCAAGAGCAGATTTTGAAAGTGGGTTGTGTAGGGTAGAAACACCACCCTTTTGACATGATAAAGCTCGTGGAGTAGCAGATCCCAAGATGCAATCAGAATCAATTTGCAATTTGTATTCTCTATTTTCCAATCTAATGAGCAATTGGTAGCACTTAACCATGATCGACCGAGAACAGCCTCTACCACCACTGCCTTGGACTTGCCACATAAAAGGGCACTGACATCTGGTGATCCTGAATAGATATTAACATGTTTGTAAGTTTCTCAAAACCCTATCATATGACCTATCGTTGGAAAGCGCTTGAAAAATAGAATCTAAAGAGCTATAAAGCGCTCATTTTGGATTAGTGGTGTTCAAGTTATGGTTAATCCAAACTTTTGACCACGTGTCCCAAACTTGTGGGAAATTCCCATATTCCCCAATATGGTGTTTTTATGATGGGAGGTTTGGTCCTTTGACAATCGTCACAACGTTTCACATATTCTTCGGCATCCATTTGTAAGGTTGGCCACCAAAGCCCAGACCACCTAATCAACTTAGCTGTGGTATTGCCCAAAAAGTGTCCACCCCCAACACCTGCATGTGCATGAGTCAAGATTTTCAAGTAGTCAGCTTCACATACACACATGCGTAAGTTGCCATCCTTGCCCCTCTTGTAGAGTTGGCCCTCTATCAGCATATAGTTTGCCGCTTCAACTTTAATAGCACGCTTTCAATTTCTAGGAATTTTTTGATCAGTATGACCATGCTGAAGATAGTCCACAATATACTTACTCCAACTTGGTGTAGTTGAAATGTGGAATAATGTGACATTATGAATCGGCTGTTGAATTTGACATGAAGCATAGTTACGAACAAATTTTTCAGCATCCGCATGCATGGTAGGCCACCATTGCCCATCCTGAGATATACGTCGCACACAAGTAGTAAGCTGATGCATGGATTCCACCGATACTCGCATGTGCCCATTCCAAGATCTCCTCATATTGGTGAGGGTTAGGTATGAGCCGCAACACTCCATCATTACCCTGATGATATAATCTCCCTGAGATTAACTTGAATGGTCGCCATAGGTCCACATTAGGACCCGCTAGTTGTATCTTCCCACTTGTCAAAATTTCTAAGATGGATTCAGACCATCTAGGAGCTGTCTCTACAAGGAAAAGTGTTGAATCTAACATATCATCGTCCACACCCACAGGAGCTTCGCCAGAGGTGATTCGAGACAAATGATCTTCCCTAAGATGAGTTGTTCCTTTTCGAACTGCCACTTCAAAATAAAACTCAAGAAGGATGATAAACCACCTCACAATCCTTCCAGTTGCACAAGGCTTATTCACCAAATATAGCAATGCTTGATGGTCCACAAAAAATATGAATTTGTTTGCCAAAAGGTAATGGCAAAACTTTTTCACTACATATATCATGGACAATCCTTCTCTTTCTATTGTGGTGTAATTCTTCTCAGCATTGTTCAACTATCGAGTAGCATATGAGATTGGGAAATCCTTATTATGTTCTCCCGATTGAGCCAAAATACATCCAATTGCAAAGTTTGAAGCATCAATATGGACATGAAAGATTTGGTTCCAATCTGGTGCCCGTAAGATGGGTGCAGTCACTAATGCTTGCTTCAACTTTTCAAAGGATTCCTCACACTCATCAGTCCAACTTTACAAGAAGAGCATATAATGGTCTGGCTAGGATGACGTACATGTAGATGAATCTACGATAATAGCCACAATGTCCCATGAATGATTGTACCCCTTTAGGGTTGATAGGCCGAGGTAATGAGACAATGACATCAATTTTATCCATATCTGTTGAAATTCCATTGCGAGAAACAATATGGCCCAAGATTTTCCCTTGTCTTACCATGAATTTGCACTTGTCAGGATTCAAGCATATACGATAAAGTTGACACTTTTGAAACACAAGTCTGAGGTGTTCTATATGATCATCACGCTCTTGTGAGTGAACACATAAATCATCCATGAAGATCTCAAGAAATTGCCTAAGGTACTCCTTGAATACATGACTCACTAACCGCTGAAAGGTTGCTGGTGCATTTGTTAGACCAAATGGCATAACACGATAGGCAAAGATGCCATCTTCAGTAGCAAAGGTTGTCTTGTGTTGATCCTTTGGATCAATTGACACTTGATTGTAACCGGAGAATCCATCCAAGAAACTATATGCCTTTTTCCCTACAACTCATTCCAGAACATGATCCGTGTGATTGGAAGTGGGTAATGATCACGTACAGTAGCTGCATTTACCTTCTTGAGGTTTACACATACTCGAAGTTTTCCATTTTTCTTGGGCACCACTACAATAGGGGAGACCCATTCAGTGTGTTCAATCTCATAGATAAATTCTGCCTCTAAGAGCTTGTCTATTTCTTCTTTTATCTTTCGTGCAAAATTCTCATTGTAAGTATAAGGACGTTGCTTGGAAGGCTTTGCGTCCTCTCGCAATGGAATTGTATGCTGACATATGCTTGGATCAACTCCTTTGAGGTCTTTATAACTCCAAGCAAAAACATCGCGATACTCCTTTATTGTTTGAATTAATAACTTCTCCTCATCTAAGGACAAGTCTGTGGCAATCCACACATAGTGAGGCTCTTGTCCTGGCTTAGCAATATCAATCTTTTTTGCATCTTCTGGACCATCATATGAAACCCCTGGCATGCTTGGTTTTTGTCGCATGGGCTGTTGAAGAACAATCTTCCGATCTTGAAGAGTGTACTGTGTGAAGTTGGGGGGAACATTGAGACCTTGTTCTTGTTCACTTGAGTCGTCACTCATTGAAGACCATGTGGTTTTGAGCTCTCCTTTGCCATCTTGCATCCGATTTTTTTGTTCAACCGTTATCTTTGCACTTCCAACACTCTCTTTTAAAACGGTTTTAGACTTGAGTTTTGGTTTTTGTTTCTTCGTTTTTTTACGATTTTTGCTAACAGTTTTTAGCTTTTCTCCTGCTTGGAATCCATCTGATCGTTTTACTTGGTCTTTGATACTATCTTGTGCTTGGACATAGTATAGATATCTGTTCTTTCCTGAGAAGTGAGGTGGTGGTCGAGAGTGTTCATTCTTAACCTCCTCCTTTTCTTTTTGTAGTCTCTCACGTCGTTCCCTCTCATCTTGTTTACGGATTCTCTTATGGCTCT
This sequence comes from Cibotium barometz, assembly GCF_041138505.1. Lineage (NCBI taxonomy): Eukaryota > Viridiplantae > Streptophyta > Polypodiopsida > Cyatheales > Cibotiaceae > Cibotium > Cibotium barometz. Next base: position 21,350,928 of record NC_141103.1, on the reverse strand, counting down.
TACAGCATTTACGTTTAGGTCGGCTTCGAGGGATCTCTACTTGAACCTCCCTTCCTCTCAAGAGTAGGCGTACCTTTCCTAACTCTTCCTTAGGGATTATCACATCATTATCAAAATTAGAGTCCCATCCATCTTCCTTATCAGCATCATTAGCAGATTCGAGTGTTAAATCCTCCACTGAGACTTCCTCGACATGCAATGCTGCTGTTGTGGATGCATTGCTATAGTACAAATCATCTAGAAGGTCATGTGGTTGTACCATTCGTATAGGAATAATGTCATATCCATCTGAGTCACAAAATTGAATTGGCTTAGGTAAAGCACATGTCAATAATGTTGCAAGAACATGACTCCATTCTAGTGGATCAATTAAATGCTCAGGGAAGGGTTGTGGAATGTATGCCTCATCTAATACACTTCGATTACCCTTAAGTCTCTCAGTGTTGAAATCCCTACATTAGGCTCCACACATCCACAGTTCTTCTCACCCATTTGACAATGTAACTCTTGAGCCCTCAGATGAAGAAGAATCAAACTCATCTATTGGAGACCTTGTTACATCAGGATAGAAGTGATTCCTTAGGTTTACCCTTGTGATGACAGAATCATGTCGGAAGGTACAAATAATTGTATCCCCAATCTTGAATCATTTGAAATTGTCGCATGAATGGTCTACCCAATATCACTTCATAGTCTGGATGTTTTCCAAAATCCACTACTACAAAGGTGTGCTCATATTCAATCCCACATGTGGTGACCAATATGTTCTCAAGCAGCCCAAGGGGATGTTCTAAGCTTCCATCTGCTAGCTGCAAAGCGCATCCTGGTACTCCTAATAGCTGGTTTACCCCACTTTTCCCAAATGGACCTTGTCACAATGCCCACTCCTGCACCACTATCAAGTATTGCAGTTGAAGCTACTTTTTGCACTTCTAATGGGAGGGTAGCATTTCCCTGATCGTCCTCACAAAATTATCCTACTTTGTTGATAGGATCTGGCAAAACATGCTTTGTCTCAGGGTATATAGTACAATCATGGTGACCCTTTTGTAGCAATACCTGCTCTGACAAACATGTGGCAATATCATTCCACAACTCAGGTCGAAGCTTTATCAAATCAAGCAAAGGTAAGGTACAAGCTACCGGTGCTGACAAAATAGCTTGCACGATACCCATATCTATCTCCTTTGTCAACCTTTTATGCATGGAGGGTATCCTCAAGGTTTGAGAACAGTTCTCATATTCTCCCAAATATGATGGTAAGGTTTCCATTGTATGCTTACTTCTAGGAGAAACAATTGTTTGAACTTCCTCCTGGATGCTTGGGCGTCTAGAATTGTTTTCTGTGCCCTTGGTAAAATCCACCTCAGAGAATGGAGGTGAATTAATAGAGGACATATTCTCATTAACTTTCTCATGAACTGCTGCCCACATCTCATTTGCCATGTCCTCGTTAGCATCAATAACTTCATCATTGCATGGGAAGGCAAGGCTAGGTTGTGGCAGAATTCCTTCTTTCAATGGGGTGTCAATTGGTGCAGACCTCTCGCTATGAGCTTGTGAGATGAGCTCACTTCTCATTTCCCGACTTGATGACACTTCTGGTATGGTTTCTAATGTTGGCTTAAGAGAGGTTGGGCCCTGAGGAATAGGTGGTGGTGGTCCCTCAAGTATTGACTGAGCTTCCCTAATGAGTTGCTGATGTACAGCTAGATTGATCTTCTCCTCCTCATGAGGGTTTGGATATTCCCTCCTAGTGGTCTTTTTTCTATTGGACTGTAGGGTCTTGTCCACTAGATTTGCCTTTGCATCCCTAGTTCGAGGTGTCTCATTAGTCTGTATTTCGGCATTTCGTGTCTGTGATCTAGTCATGACTCTTAGTGGCACGATATCCTCATTCTCAGATGAAGGTGGTGATGGAACTGCCCCTACAAGGTTGAGTGAGACCTTTGGTTGAGAGGTGCCTTCCTCATGTGGTTTTAGCAAACAATCCTTTGGGAAGTGTTCTACACAACACCCTAGACAATATCTTTCAATTGGTGGAAACTGTGGTACTGTTGTATTGGATCGAGCTGCTTGCCTTGAGCGATGTGGACAATCGCGAGCCCAATGGGGTTCTCCGCACTCATAACAGGGGCCCATTAGTTTGGCTTCTACTTTCCTTTGCTGCCATTGACCTGAGGGGCCTGGAGTCCTAGGTTGGTACCCGCCTAGCAACATCAAAGAATTTTGTTCCCCTGGTTGAGTGTCCAGTGCTTGGCTTTGATATGCGGGACTTTCAAAGAGATTTTCCTTGGATGAATATGATGCATATTCGTCCTCCCCATAGCCTAGGTTCACCAAGTCTCTACACATATTTGAATTGTCGTAGTCAACAACCCTCACAGGAGCAGTCCCAAGAGCAGGAGGTTGAGCTCCAAGAACAGGTCATGCTTGCTCTTGTGCCATCGGTGGCTTACGTTCAAAATTAGTATACTGTTGATGCATTTGTGGAGCCACTCCACCCCTTTGCTGCTCACGCTCCTGTCTCATTCTTGCAATGCGAGTATATTCTTGTGTGGTGTGGGTAAAGTTCCAAGCACAGGCTTGGCACCACTTTTTTGTGGGTTGGTTTGTGACTAGAGGAGAAAAGGTATTACATTCCTCGGTTTTATGGTTACCGCCACATGCTCCACAAAGATGAGGACCTATAGGTAGTACACTCCTCATTCGCTGCTGCTGTTGTTGTGGCTGCATGGGTGGGCGATAGGTCTGTCCCAATCTCCTTAGTACTAGGTTAGCTATCTGGTCTGGATTTACTAGCGCGCTAGACCCTGAACTTTGGTCATCACCCCACTGATCTCTAGGTTTCACCTCAGGGCCAGTACCATCTTGGAATTTGAAGTTATCGGTGAAATCCATAGCATCATGGCAACACTCATTGAAATTTGTATGCTTCTTTGCATAGAGATGTGTATGCAGTGTTGAATTTTTGAGTCCTTTTAAGAAGAGAGAAATTAATCGACTTTGGGCGGGCTTCTCATCTTCTGGGCAACGATTAATGTAATGCTTCATTCTATTTACATAGTCTCTAACACTCTCAGTCTGGCCTTGCTTGAAAGAGTAGATGTTTGCTACTGTGTCATGTTGAATCACCATCAAGGAAAAAGCAGCAATGAATCTCTCTTCCAAAACTCGTAAAGAAGATTTGTCTGAAGCCTCTAGTGCCTGAAACCAAGCAAGGGCCTTTCCCTCAAGAGTGAGCCCAAATCCTTCCATTTGAGTATGCTTGTCAGCCACTTGCTCAGCTCGAATTGCTTGCCTAAATGCTGCTACATGGTCATATGGATCTCCCGACCCTTAATACTTCTTTACCAGTTTCTGAAGAGTTGATGGCCTTACTTGTCTTGAATACTCATCATAGGGCCTACGACCTCTCACTCTCAGTGGGAATTGTTCCTCTCTTTGGTAAGATGGTCCACATGCATCCCAAATTGGTGTGGGTCCCCTATTACCAGCCTCACCAAACCCCTCCAAAGATCTTGTCACCCGCATTTCAGGAGGTGCATTTATGGGAGGCCGAGTTGGCTCCCCTACCCTCCGATTGTCATAGTGAGAAAGACGTTGTTGTGGTGTGATCTGAGGTCGCACTTTTGGTGTAGGACAATATCTTGGTGCTAGACTTGGGCTACTAGCAGTTGTCCACTTTGATGTTGAGGGTCCCTCTCTAGTGAACTCTCATAGGGGAGGAGCAACAGTTTCTCCAAGAAAGGCTGTCTCTCCTGGTTTGGCTGTATTTGTTGATAACACTTCCATGAATGATGGTTGTCCTTTCCACGTGAGCTCCCGAATCTCCTTCCAATCTAAGGTTCGGTATTCATTGGCCCATTTTTCAACTATTCGGTTCCTGTGTCCTGCAAGCTTCTCGACTACCACCACAAGTGCTAGAGGAAGATCTAGCTCTGGCATTCTAGTTGTGGCATAATATCCCTCTAAAGAGTCCTTATAGACCTCTTGAAGTGGGTCATCCTGTAAGACCTTTGTCACTGGAATTTGTCGTACAAACTCCCATTGGTTCTCAGCCCCCTGATCCATTTTGCTCTTGCCTTTCCTATCCCTTTCCAAATTTAGATCTACAAGAAGTAAATCATCTATGGATGGCTTTGAGGACTGGGCATTGGATGGTCCTGGCATGTCCGGCTCAATGAGCCAATCATCTCTAGACTCCCTTGCTCTGGAAAGCTTCGATAAGTCTAAGAACTCGGTTTTAGAGAGCTCCCCTAATTTGTCTACATTCTCTGGATGGTAGGTGACTTCGTAGTAGCGAACACCATCTCCACCCATGTACATGTTGCCCTGGTCATTGACTAGAGGTGCTCTTTCAAGTTCTGAGAAAATGTCTGCAATCTTAACAAGATACCGTTGTTGTGGATCCCTAAAGATCTCAGCTCCTTGAGCGTTCGTTTAGACATATTGGAGTCTCACATTGAGTGTTAACCCCATAGTGTCGGCCTCAAATGGATTAAAAGATCTTGTGGGTGTCCTATTTGGAGCTAAGGGATGACTATTTGACGGCCCTAGATTGTCCATGGACAATGAGCTAGTTGTTCTGGAAAGGGTCTCAGATTGGGATTCGGAAAGGGTTTCAGCAATATCTGCCAAATTTCCTACCGATTGGGTCCCACTTTCCTGCGTAGGTACTCTAGAAGGTGCCCTAGGCCCTATGGAAGAGTCTATAAGACGTCCCGACCGCAAGTGCATAAGGTCAAATTTTTTTGGTTTTTTATGTGTTTTTTTTAATGTTTTTCTTTTTTGTTTTGTTTTTGTTTTTGTTTTTGTTTAGTTTATATATATATATATATATATATATATTTATGTATATATATATATATATATATATTTACCCTACCTAACCACTAAATGCAACTAAAATAAATATGTGTGTAACTATCTAACCTTTTTTCTTTTTTGATTTTTTTTAAATGATTTTATTCTTTTACTCTCTTTTTTCTAATTACACAAAAATATGAATCACGCTAAAAAAATACTAATTATGCACAAAATTACAAAAATTTTAAAACAATGCAAGTTACTCTAATTATGCACAAAAAAAATTACAAAAGTTTTTTTTTAAAAAATTACAAAATAGGTAAAGAATATGGATTCCAAAAAAAACACAAAAATTGTTTTTATTTATTTATTTATTTATTTGTTTTTTAAAAAACTAATTACACATAAGAAAAAATTAAAAAATTTAAAACAATGCAAATTACACTAATTATGCAAAATTTTACAGAAATTTAAAAAAAATGAAAAATGGACTCAAAAAATAAACACAAAAATTGTTTTTATTTTTTTATTTATTTCTTTTCTCTCTTTTTTAATTATTTATTTTTTTTCTTGTTTTTTTATTATTATTACTATAATTTTTTTAAAAAATACAAAAACATGAAAAATTAATAAAAAATAATTTTAAAAAAAACAAAAAAAAGAAACTAACCTTATCTGCCGCCTCCGGATTCCTCGTCGCCGCCGCTGCACCCACGTGCTCGTCTTCAACGCTTTGCCTTCTTCAATGCGCCCACACGCTTCCAACTGCTGCTTCGGCTCACAGCTGCCGTCCGCTTCACCCGCCTCTACGCTCTTCAGCTTTGCTGCACCTCCAGCTGCCAGCCGACCAACAGCTTCACGCCTCCTTCCCAGCCTTCACCTCTTCTATTGCACAGCTCGCTACACTGCAGCCTCAGCTGCCTGCTTTTGCTGCCCAGCCTTCACCTCTTCTACTGCACAGCTCGCTACACTGCAGCTGTGGCGCCACCAACTACCAGCCGCTTCGACGCCACCACACGCGGCCTCCTTCCACGGCTCTGCAGGTGCTTGCCCGCCTTCACGTCTCCCACACGCAGACCTCCTCTTCGACGGCCTTCACACTGCCACGTTCTTCTGTTCAACGGCCTCTCCACGCAGGCCTTCTTCCACGCCTTCAGTGTATATATACATATATATATATATATATTTTTTTTTTCTTTTCTGCGCCTCACCGTCCCTTGGTCCCCACCTTCTTTTGCTCTCACTATTTGGCTCCGCCTCCACCTACAGCCACTCTCCACGCAGGTCGGCTTCCACCCACCTTTTGCTTCTCTTCCTACACTTTGGTGAGCCCGCCTACTCTCTTTCCACGCGGCCTTTGCGCCCCTTTCACTCCCTTCAACACCAAGATCCCAACGGTAGATTCCACAAGCTTAATATGATTGCACTAAGCAGTGGACCACTTCTCCTTTGAGAGTAAAAGGCATCAATAACATGAATAACAAAGTGTTATCTATGCTGCAAACGGCCCTGGGTGAACATTTTATTTTATTTTGGTCATGCCTACCGAGATAATGAAGAAACAAGTAATCCTTGGCCGAGCATTATTTTTTTACTAATTACATACATATTAGCGAAAAGCATGAAAGCATGAAATGACCAAAAAAACAATGAATGTAAGCATAATGACGGTACTTGAAAAGGAATAAAAGCAATAAAACATAAAAAACAATGCGGGAGAAACCTCAACCATTCAATGGTTTTTTTTCTTATCCTAACCTTATCCACTCACACCGGGATCGCACACCCGTACTTAACCTAATCACTCAATGGTTTTGCAACCAAAGGAGGAAATGGTGGTGGTTTCCACACACTCTCAACCGGATTTGAGTCTTCTCCCTGCCGGCAGCAGCGGCGCCAATGGAGAGACAGAAAACTCTCACTTGTAGCAAGAGTAGTATGATCCACATATAGCTCAATCCAATGGGATTTACATCCCTTTCGGAGCTAGGGATTCAACCCGTACCGGTGCACAAAAGCTTATCCGTTTGATGGAGAGAATGCTAGGAATACTACTACTATTGACATAGACTTAACATACACACAAGCTCAATCTTGCTATTGCTCACTCAACTCCACATTCCACTCATCCATGCATCCAAACAAGAAGAAAGCTTAGCTATTGCATACACAAGATCAAAGCATTCTTCATTCTCAAATACTCATTTCCCTAGCATGCACAAAAAAACCTTGAAACTATCAACCATGAAACATACACACTAGAGAATAGACATGAGAAGAGAGACAAATATCAACTCATTGCATTGAATTAACAAAAAATAGAACTTACAACAATGTAGATGGGGAGAGAGAAGAGCTTGCACCTCTATGGAAGAAGAGGGAGAGCTAGTCTCAAGAGAGCTCAAACATGAGTTTGCCCAATGTGTCCCTAAGCTCTCAAATGAGCCACTTTTTATACAAAAACTCTAAAACTCCCAAAAGTTCCCATGTGGGATTATTGTCAAGCCCACTCCCACATTCATCTACAACTTGGAACTCTTTACAAGAGCCCTAAGTGTCTTTTTTGTTGCATCCTTGCATTGATCTTCACTCGTCACACAACAATTTCCCTTGATGGCAATGGATTCTATGGATTGGGACGACACAGCCACTTATTTCACCTATCTTGAATATGTCTCCAGTTGGTGCAACAAGCCAGTTGTTCCATTTGCAGATATGTGGTGGATGTAGCAACATACAAAGTTTTGGACTTAGATTATATCTACCCTCGCACATGAGAGATCAATCTAGCAAGACAAGCAAGTTAGCCTCCAAGACTACATGCGAGGATGTGTAGACTAGAGTAACAAGAGATTCGTCATGGATTTGGAGAGCCTACATATATGGACTAGAGTGAGAGTATCCTCGCGGGTAGGGTGACAACATATGAGAGGGTTGGTGGTGTACATCGTAGTGGTTCATCAGCTTCTCCACAGAGCTATCCTGATAGTGTACTCAACATCGAGGAGAAGACATGTTTTGCATGGGAGGTATGGGCTTGCTAGGACTACACTTTATGCTTACAATGCTATAAGTGACAACCAGGTTAGAGAGATGATGAGGCATGCAGGGCCATAGAGATGGTTAGGACTGGTACCTTTTCATTGAACCTTTGAACCCTTGTTGAGTCTAGGCTCACCACACGTAGTACAATGGTTGTGACTGGCATAGTCCTTCCTAAATAGAAAACAGTCATTGATGCAAGCATGAATATGATTATAGTCCATGGAAGTTGATTGTTGTTGGCAATAATTGTGTAGCAAGTAACCTACTAGAATCAATGCAAGAGGTTCCTCGATGAAACCAGTAAAATGATAGAAACTTAACATGTAGATTGAGAATGAGAAGTATGGCTATAAAAGTCGTGATAACTTTTCATTCTCAAATAGTAGAATTTTAGCCTCCATGTATAAGACACATTTGTCCAAGTATGCTTGGTTTCTAAATTGAGAATGAGAAGTGTGGCTGAAAGTCGTGATAGATTTGCATTCTCAAATCATGGCATTCTGTATCTTGTTGTTGGGATGTGGAAGTCCTTCTTTGCTCTTCAAAAATGTCCTCAATCATGTCTATTGCCATGTCATCACCCCAGTCGGCTACATTCTCCTCGTCATCTATGTCCTATAAATTTTGTCATCCATTTCATATTGATCAAGATGTCTAGCTTGCAGAAAAGCACCATACCCTTGTAGCAATTGAGAGATAAATGGTCTATCTGATAGGGGATGTGATTTCAATCCTGGATGCATTATTATGTTGAGGGTAAGTGAAACAAAACAAGATTCTCACAACTCATTTTAAATGATCAAAACTCATATTGATTGATCACAACTCATATAAATAGATCTCACCTCATATTAAATCCAAAACGTACATAATCAAAACTCATATGAATTCCCATAATTACATGATCACAACTCATATGGATTGATCACAACCAGGGATTTAATATTCACGTGATCACAAGATTTTTTGTGATAATAACACAAGTGAACAAGTTATTCACATGTTCTCATGTTACCGTTCACAAAATAACAGGTCACTTGCCATTTGGGAACCCCTTAAAAGCTTGGATACACATGGGAATAAGCTATTCACATGTTCTCATGTTACCATCTTCACATAATAGCAGGTGAGTGGCCACCTAAGAAGATTTTTTATGCCCGACAAAGATAAATTTTTTAGGCCCTTGTGAAAGCTTTGTGAATATAACATGTGATCATAAGATTTTTTATGTTTTTAACATATGTTATTAACATGTTCACATGTTCTCATTATCGTCAGTGAAATTCCTGATCGCAACTCATATAAAATGATCATACCTCATATTAAATCCAAAAAAATAAATGATCAAATCCCATAATTATATGATCACAACTCATATGGAGTGATCACAACTCATATAAAATGATCACACCTCATATTAAATCCAAAAAGTACATGATCAAAACTCATATACTTTCCCATATTTATATGGTCACAATTCATATAAAATGAGCACATCTCGCTCACATGCCATAAAGTGATTTTAAAAAAACATAGCAAATGTTTGCAAAAGCAAACAAATGCATCAGCACAGAGGAGGGCAAGGGCATTTGTATATTTTTCGTCAACATGCCAGCTTCCATTACAGGAAGCAGCACTGAGTATAAAGCATTTCATGGCTATCATCATGGAGCTTAGGATGCTCCAAGATTAACAAGAGAGAGAGAGAGAGAGAGAGTAAGCATTGTATAGAGCTAGTGGTAGCCCACATAAGTTGAGGAACAAAATGAATAAATTTGCTTAAGAAAAAAACGTGGCATCTATTCTAGGGTTTCTTTCATACCTTTCCAACCTTTTGAGTGTCTCATTTACACTTTGGAAACTTCTCACTATTTTGACCACACACGCTATTTTGAGGTTCACATGCATTATGATATTAGAGTATATGCAGTGATTGCGAGGTGTCACTACTAGCCATTGGGTGTACAGCGATGCTAGCGACTCTTTTTTCATTGTATAAGCGACGCTATTTAGAGTCACTACTGGAGTCGTTGCGGTACGTCGTTTATACGATGCTGTTAGCGAATATTGTAGCGTCACATAAGTGTTAATTTTTAAAACAATTTCTTAACTGTCACATAAGCGATGCAAAACGTCACTTAAGCGATGACGGAAAAAAATGGCTAGCCGATAAATTTATACCAACGGGATTATATATATACATACTGTTCTTATTCGTGCCTCTCTCTCTCTTTCTCTAGCTCTATCTAGTATTGCTCTCTCTCTTTGCTGCTTGCTTCCTTGCAATTGTGATTGTACTCGGTGCTATCATTGTTTTTGCGGAGATTAGTCAGATCGATGTGTAAACGAACATGAATTATGGTAAACAGCGTTATCTAGCTCTCTTTTATTGTTAATTTTTGAAATTGAAAGTTTAAATTAAATGAAAATTAGACTATATATACCTGTCACTCACACTCTCTCTCCCCGACACACATAGACATATTATATATATATATATATATCATACACACACGCACAGTGCACACTCTCTCTCTCTTCGTTATTAGGAGCTCGTGAGGGGAGGGACCCCCTTGGAAATTTTGAAGGTAGCCTACCACGAGCTCGAGAGTCTGTTGCCTGTTCAAATAGCATCTAGTTCTCATGAAGCCCTTCTAGACTCAAGCAGTACTATTTCCTGTTAGAGTTACAATCCTGGGCACTACCCATTGTACCACATATGCACACACTTTTTCCCTGTCACATTTTTCCTCTCCACACGACTGTCTGGCTGGTCAGCCTGCATGCATGCTTTCCTGTATATAAGGAGGGCCATTTAAACTCCATAGCTGTAGCTGCTAGGTGATAACCGGCAGGTAGAGCTTGAATCCCGTGGGTATCAACAACAAGGAGAGAGGGGCAGAGTTCCATGGCTAGGAGATTGACTAGCAGGACAAGAGGACTGTAAGCTTTAATGGAGAATAAGATACAGATGGGGAGGAGGAGGAGGAGGAGGGATGGGGTATGGAAGAAGGATATATAGGGGAAAGTGTAGAGTAGAGCTTCCAAAGAGAGAAAGAGAGAGTATATGAATTTTAAAGATGCAACTCAATTGGAGGAGGCATAAGAAAAAACACTTTCTATTATGTGTCTGTCTCTCTCTCTCTCTCTCTATATGTCGCTCACAACGTCTCTGTATCTATCTCTATATATCTGTCGCTCACACTCTCTCTCCCACACTCGCATATAGGCATATTATCTATACATACACACATATATATATATATAAATACACACACACACACACACACACACATATATATATATCATACACACACGCACATACACACACACACACATATATATATATCATACACACACGCACAGTGCACACTCTCTCTCTCCGCTATTAGGAGCTCGTGAGGGGAGGGACCCCCTTGGGCATTTTGAGTGAAGGTAGCCTACCATGAGCTCCAAAGTCTGCTAACGCAAACGTGTTTTTCAACAAACGCAAAACTGCATTTTTCAGCTAATGCAAACTTGCAAAAAAAACGCAAAGTGGAACTACCTCAAGTTCTGCTAACGCAAACTTGCAACAAACGCAACGTGCAACTAAGGCAACCAACACAAAATGCAGATTTGCGTTTTCTGATTTGCACTTCCAGATTTGCAATATATAAGGAGGGCCATTAAACTCCATAGCTATAGCTGCCATGCAATACCTATGGCAGGTAGAGCTTGAGGTCCATGGGTATCAACAAGGAGAGAGGGGCAGAGTTCCATGCATGGCTAGGAGGATTGAGTAGCAGATAAGAGGACTATATGCTTTAATGGAGAATAAGATACAGATGGGGAGGAGGAGGAGGAGGAGGGATGGGGTATGGAAGAAGGATATATAGGGGAAAATGTAGAGTAGGAGCTTCCAAAGAGAGAAAGAGAGTGAGTATATGAATTTTAAAGATGCAACTGAATTGGAGGAGGCATAAGAAAACACACTTTCTATTATGTGTCCGTCTCTCTCTCTCTGTATATATATCTATCGCTCACACTCTCTCTCCCACACACATATAGGCATATTTTTATCTGAAGATCATTATCTATGAGATAGAAGGCAAGCCATACATTTTAATGGAAAGGTAGAAGAAGGGAGATGTCCAATACCAATGATAGTGAAGGATTGGTATCTAAAGTGGACTATTGGACCCGCTATCGATCCGGAGTCGGAGATCATAAGCGGCGATGATGATGACGCTGTAAAGAATTAGCGAGAGGAAAACGTGCTCTAGCTCAAAGTCCTTTGATATGGTATACTTTGGAATATTGGAAGGATTTGAGGATATGTCATCTTCTTGATCCTATGCCCATATTCAAGAACGTTGGTCATTCGTTATGGCAACACCTCGTTGGCTTGAAAGACAGAGCGGCAACAAGAAATGACTTAAAGGATCAAAACTCAAAGCCCAATCTATGGCCACTTTATGATGAAACTTGACGTGAACCTATGAGCCTGCCCCATGGGTGCTCAAGACAGAAGAGCTGGAGACTATCAAGGAAGATTCAGTCGATTCGTACGCCTACAGGATATGGAGCATCTTGTCGAAACATGTTCACTCTAGATGACAAGAGCTTGTCTAGTTTAAAAACACATGATTGGCACAATTTTGTGAAGGTGAATCTATCCAGATCTTTGTAAGTATTTATTTTCTTGCATGTTTTGTTGATCGGATTAATCATGTATGCAGCATGTTCTACCCCTTGTTATTGATGGATGTACTACAAGAGGAGTCTGAGATGTAATATATCGCCTTGGATCACTTGCAAGGTATTTATCGGTCATTAATTTTTAGTATAAAATTTTATTTGATATCTTCTTAATTCAAAAACATCTCTAATATCTTCTTTCTTTTACTGATAGATGGATTACATCTAAAGAGATTGCCAAAGGGTCAATTCCACAAAAGAAGCGTGAATGTATAGAGCTTCTTTGTTTAATGGAAAAGGAATTTCCAACCTCCTTTTTTGATATCCAAGTTCATCTTCTAATCCATCTAGTGGACGAGATAGAGCTCGCTGGTGTTGTGAGCACTCGATGGATGTTTTAGGTCGAGAGATTTATGGGAGTATTGAAAGGTTATGTACGTCAAAAAGCAAGACCAGAGGGTTCTATGGCAGAGGGATGGATGCTTGAAGAATGCATGTATTACGTTTCTGAATACCTTGAGAAAACCGATTCTGAAGCTCCACGTGTATGGACAAATGAGTCGTCTTCTACCATGTCCGACAAGGTATTGTCCGGTAAGGGAATCCCTTTTCGACTTAAGGTCCAAGATAAATTGGATATTTCTACTTTCATGTCTATAATAGCGAATGCATGCAACAATTCGTTGATGTGAGTACGAGGAGGAACTTGAAGCAAACGAGTTGGCAGACGTAAAAAGAGGAGATCCAGACGTCAAACCAATGTAAATAACGACAGGGACGTACCTACTTTCATGGATTGGTTATACACCCATATGCAACGGGCGGTTAGTGATTGAGCCAATCTCAACGGAACAAAGAGAGTTTATGATCGGGTGTGAAAGACAGGTAACTTGTTGGGTTTTGAAAACTCTGAACTAAAAAAATGAATCTCATTTTTTTTAATAATTTATTTATTGGTCCAGGCTCGAATGTATACCAACATGTGGGCTTATGGACAACATCTTCGGATAAAATCTATTGACGACTTACGTCTAACTCAAGATTCTTGCGTTGTTGCCTCTTTCAAGCAATTATCACGTGCAAGTTTAAGAGACACAAATCTTATCGACAGTGAACTTGGTTACATGGGAACCATAGTCGGCATTTATGAATTATCGTATTGTATCTTCAAGCAGGTAAATGACATTGCTCTTCATGCAACAATGACATGTAGATTTCTTGAAGCTATACATAATTATAAAGTGTAGATTCGTGTATTTTGACAGGTGGTTTTGAAGGTGGATTGGTTTCACGCCGTGTATAAAGGCAATAATGCCACAATGAAAAGAGAACCGTCCGGATTTTGGTCCATCCACTCCTCGAAGTTATTGCATGCAACAAAAGAGGCTTACATTCTGCCAACTCATGTTGAACAAGCATTCTTTTACCAGAATACAGATGCTCATCCATGGTGGCAAGTTGTGCATGTCCAACCTAGAGGTCGACACTTGTTTGATAGCGTTGACTCTGAGAAAGCGGATGAGGATGAATTGATTACGTCCTCGAATCTAGACACATCGATGTGAGAGAGGTGTAGAATTTTTCTTTCTGATCATGATGACATTGTAGATGATGAGAACGACAACGATCCAGACTCTGACACTACAGACATTGAAGGGGAAGAAACAATGGATGTCGAGCCTACGGAGGAAATGAACGTCGACACAGATTTAACGATGGAGGAGTTCGAAGAAGTCAACAAGGATAATGAAGATAAAATTTTATTGACAGTTAATCTCAGAGATGACGATGAGGACTATTAGTCTACGTGTCAACTCACATATGTTCGGTAAGATTTAATCTCAAAATAATTCATTGTGAAGTCATGATTTTTATTCTTTTGAAAACTTACTAACAAGGGTGGGTGTGGTGATAGCCTCATATGGCTAGTGTCCGGGTTCGATTCCCCTCAGACTCGTTTTTCTTGCTCTAGCTGTGTACAGGGTAATTTTAGCTTCAAGTTCACTGAAAGAAAGTTCGTATCGGGATTCAATTCCCCTCCTCTACCAAGGGTTCTATCTCGCGTTTCAACCCCAGTATCAACATCTCAACCTTCAGTAACCCGCAATCAAGCATTGTTCCTTGGATCAACTTGGCCTAGTAAGTAGACCATCAAAGCCAGCAGTCTTCTAGCATTTCGTGGCAGTAGTTCCAACAGCACGGTGCTCAGTGAGTACCCGCAGTACCCTTAGCCGCAGCACCCCCCACACTGCCCATTTGCTGCTCCAGCTCTACTCTCCCTCTCTCTCTTACACTATGGTCACCCCAGCTTTGATGTATGGTCACCCCAACTTTGATGTATGCGGCAGCAGTATGGGCCCCATGCTTGTCAACCACCTCATGAACGCAGATTGAGAGACCACAGATATGTATGATCTCATGCTTGTTCCACAGCAAACCATCAGTACCGCTGTTCTACCTGGCATTGGTATCAGAGCTCTCTGGTGGTAACTTTTTGGTCTCATAGGTCATTTTGGCCTTTTGAAGACGTAAATATAGCATTTCATTTTGTTTCATTTCTCTCTCTCTCTACTTACCGTGCATTGTCGCGTCGATGACTCATGAGTTTGCACATTTGCTTCAGCAACCACTTCTGACTCCATCCTGTCCCAAACTCCATCTCCAGTGTGTTGATGACATATTTCTTGTCATCCTCAAGTTGATCGCTGCATTGCAAAATAAAGTTAGTTAGTAATTCAAATAAAAAACTATAATTCATATTCTCTATGTTAAATAATACTTACTGCCATGGTATATGAACTCGCTATAAATAAGACATGCAAAGGTCTCTCATCCGATGTCTGAAGGCGATGCCGGCTCCAACCTGAAGGATACCCCCGTCAGGCATGATGTCGCATGTGACACCCAAAGTGCCAATGCACGTGCGCATCGGTGCTGGTGGGGGCACTAGTGGTGTGCTACTCTACCGACACCTACGTGCAATACAAACATACGATATATTGAGATGTGAGTTCTTAAAAATTACTTGATATTTAATCCGTAATCGCCAGAAAAGATATACCTACAGGACAGATGGCCACTAGCCTGTGAATCAGGTGTCACCTGAGTACGAGCAGGTACATCAGGAGTAAGCTGCTAACTCTCGTGATGTGATGTACTTGGGATAGGAGTCCTAAGCAAACAAAGACATAAAAAAGATATATATTTGAAGAATTCTATATGTAAAAAAAGGATGACATTACTATTTTATCAATCAAGAAGATTACCGATGCGCTGTAGTGTGTGCATGAGAAGAAGTCTCCACCGCTGCATGTGGCTGGGAGGATGTACCCTCTCCAGGTCGTACGAGCATACTCAATCTCCCAAGAATCTCGATGGCACCGTCCAAACCCGCATCATCCATCTCCACATAATCTGCCATGGCCTTTGATAGTGTATCTCTAGAAAGTCCAGTGCCTCGTAGCAAAGTCTTGATGATCGCTAGCTTCACTTTACGGGTGTGGTCACTCATCGTATCTATATATTTAAAACAACTATATGTCAGACTAAAGATACATTGTTAGAGGAGAGCTCAATCTATCTAATCAAAAACATTGACTAAATAACTCCAAGCAAGATGTGTCCACATCTCGAAGTTTGCAAGAGTCATATATGGACTGTTGCAAAGAACGTCGAAAATAAGGATAGATGTCCAATGTGTTTGTGAAAGAACTTCTTTCCAATCTTACGACATGAAGGTAGAGATGGCCACTTTAGTCCAGGATATCAATGGAAAATAATACTGTATGTAGGCCATAAAAATGGATTGGACAATTCTCAATCTAACATGAAGCGGCCATGTGGCCATGGACAGTTTCCAATAGCGCACTTTAGATCGAAGCTTATCCATGACCCACGACTTGAATCTTGTTAGATGGCATTACCTGATGCAGTTTCAAATTGATAAATTGTGTGAGGTGCAAACCTTTCAATTGGAGATCACTAATCTCTTTGCGCAAGTTCACATGGAGAAGCTGCAAGATCACTTGATCCATAAGATGGTTGCAAGATACAAAGTTCTTGGCGGATTCAAGGATCTAGGGCACCTGAGGAGCAAAATATTAAAGAACATATATAGTGTTCCTTTCGATGAGGATGAGGGCTTGCAAGATGTTATTGTGAGATGCCATCTGCTCACGTGTGTCTTCGAACTCCATCTTCTACATTCATCTGTTTATGGGGGACATGCCCGGGATATGGATGTGATTGTGAACATAGGAATATCAAGGTATTGCATGCATTTGATGCTGAAGAAGCCTAAGCTAATTCCGGAAGACCCGGATGTGTCCCCATCAAGAAACCACATTCATTATAAGCGCCTAAAAATGGGGCACGCCATCAAGGATAGTACAAGCAATTATTTCCAGAAGAGACAAAGGCAGTTATGTCTTATCCATCAGCGAGCAATCCCATGTGCATTTAGATTTGTGGGGAAGCCCAAGAGCACTCATTGGAATTTTCAACTTGGGCACCTCTCCATTCTGGTAGACACCTTGAGTCTTGTCAGATGGCATTATCTGATGCAGTTTTAAATTGATAAGTGTGAGGTGTAAACCTTACAATTGGAGATCACTAATCTCTTTGCGCAAGTTCACATGAAGAAGCTGCAAGATCACTTGATCCATAAGATGGTTGCAAGATACCAAGTTCTTGACGGATTCAAGGATCTAGGGCACGTGAGGAGAAGTACGTATATAATGTTCCTTTCGATGAGGATGAAGGCTTGTAAGATGTTTTTGTGAGATGCCATCTGCTTACGTGTGTCTTGGAACTTTATCTTCTACATTCATCTATTTATGGGGGACATGCCCGAGATATGGATGTGATTGTGAACATAGGGATTTCAAGGTATTGCATGCATTTGATGCTCAAGAAGCCTAAGCTAATGCCGGAAGACCCGGATGTGGCCATCAAGAAACCACGTTCATTATAAGCACCTGAAAATGGGGCACGCCATCAAGGATAGTACAAGCAATCATTTCCAGAAGAGACGAAGGCAGCTACGTCTTATCAATCAACGAGCAATCCCATGTGCATTTAGATTTGTGGGGAAGCCCAAGAGCACTCATTGGAATTTCAAACTTGGGCACCTCTCCATTCTGGTAGATGACTTGAATCTTGTCAGATGGCATTACCTGATGTAGTTTCAAATTGATAAATTGTGTGAGGTGCAAAACTTACAATTGGAGATCACTAATCTCTTTACGCAAGTTCACACGGAGAAGCTGCAAGATCACTTCATCCATAAGATGGTTGCAAAAGATACAAAGTTCTTGGCGGATTCAAGGATCTAGGGCACGTGAGGAGCGAAATATTAAAGAACGTATATAATGTTCCTTTCGATGAGGATGAAGGCTTGCAAGATGTTCTTGTGAGATGCCATCTGCTTACGTGTGTCTTCGAATTCCATCTTCTACATTCATCTGTTTATGGGGGACATGCCTGAGATATGGATGTGATTGTGAACATAGGGATATCAAGGTATTGCATGTATTTGATGCTCAAGAAGCCTAAGCTAATGTCAGAAGACCCAGATGTGGCCATCAAGAAACCATGTTCATTATAGGCACTTGAAAATGGGGCACGCCATCAAGGATAGTACAAGCAATCATTTCCAGAAGAGACGAAGGCAGTTACGTCTTATCAATCAACGAGGAATCCCATGTGCATTTAGATTTGTGGGGAAGCCCAAGAGCACTCATTGGAATTTCAAACTTGGGCACCTCTCCATTCTGGTAGAGGCCTTGAATCTTGTCAGATGGCATTACCTGATGCAGTTTCAAATTGATAAACTGTGTGCGGTGCAAACCTCACAATTGGAGATCACTAATCTCTTTGCGCAAGTTCACATGGAGAAGCTGCAAGATCAATTGATCCATAAGATGGTTGCAAGATACAAAGTTCTCGATGGATTCAAGGATCTAGGGCACGTGAGGAGCGAAATATTAAAGAATGTATATAATGTTCCTTTCAATGAGGATGAAGGCTTGCAAGATGTTCTTGTGAGATGCCATCTACTTACGTGTGTATTCGAACTCCATCTTCTACATTCATCTATTTATGGGAGACATGCCCGAGATATGGATGTGATTATGAACATAGGGATATCAAATTATTGCATAACACCATATTGGGGAATTCGGGAATTTCCTAAGTCCCACTTTAAGAAATAGACCTATTTTTTGTGCATTTTGTATAGAAATATTTGTATTTTTATAGGTAAACCTAAAAGTTTACCTTATCTATGAGAATAAAGCAGATTAAATGTTGAAAAAATAACTAGAAAACTATAGAGTATGTGTGTTTTCGTAAGGAATTTCTTCTTTACTTCACTTTATATTAATACATGATGCTTGGACATCAATGCATTCTCTCTCTCTCTCTCTCTCCAACCCTTGACCTTTGACTACATATGCATAGTTGCCATACAATATAATAGTATGGTTATAATTCTGGTTAGCTCTTTCTAGTAAGTTGGAAAGAATATGTATAGAAATTTATGTAATTCTTAACTATCATTAATCAATTTACTTCAATAGCATTCATCAAATTATGTAACTCTTCACTACCATTCATCAATTAACTTCAATAGCATTCAAAAACCATTCCAATTAAGCTTCTCAAGCTTGAGAGGGGTTGAGAAGAGAGAAGCATTGAGAAATTATAGAAAAGATCAAAATTCACCATTTACCTTACAATTTTCTTGATTCTTTGTTCACGGTAGAGGCCCCCAACCAATCAATTGGTTAAGTATGTTGATGGAGCCACCAATGGGGATTGAAGAAAGAGGAAAGCTCCAATTTCTTCAATTTGGAGAGAATTTTAGAGAATAGTAGAAACTAGCATTATTTCAGCATAACTCTAGTATAGTAAAATTCTTCCCTTTTTTTTTCAAAGGACTCATGTTCTATCTATAGGAGAGGGAAGCTCTAACCAAAGCTAACTGAATTCTAGAATTTTCCAGATTCAGTTTGGTTGAATTTGGACTAGATTTGGATCTAGTTTGGTTACTTTTTGATTCGGTTTGGTTCCATTTTGATTTGGTTTGGTTCAAGAGAGAGGAGAGATAAAAATATCACATTATTTTTTAGTTTAAAACTCATTCAAGCATGTGAAATATGCACCTCCTTTAAAGAACTCCCCTTCCTTACATATGTGTCAGAATGGAATCATTATACCCAAAATATCTCA
This sequence comes from Cibotium barometz, assembly GCF_041138505.1. Lineage (NCBI taxonomy): Eukaryota > Viridiplantae > Streptophyta > Polypodiopsida > Cyatheales > Cibotiaceae > Cibotium > Cibotium barometz. The sequence goes on along the minus strand of NC_141103.1, from coordinate 21,331,164 downwards.
TATTTTTAATATTGCTCATAGTTTTTTACTAATAAACCTTGTACATTTTCAACTCTTCATCTTGTGTGAGCATTTACTTATTTTTGGATACCAAAAATATCTCATATTTTTAGTATTTCTCATAGTTTTTTACTAATAAACCTTGTACATTTTCAACTCTTCATCTTATGTGAGCATTTACTCATTTTTGGGTATCTTCTTTTACAAAATTGGATTTATCTCCTCCATACACATGGATTGATGCTATTAGCCCATAGGAACCTTAATTGGACCATAATCTAAAAATTTCTGAAAATCTAGACCCTTAGGCTAAGGTCTTTCATACTCATTTCCAATTAATTCCAATTGCACATTGGAAAGTTCTTTTTGAATTTTTGTTTCAGGGAAACTTATTTTAATAAGATGAGAAATTTTTCTATCTACAAATATTCAAAATCTGAATATTCTCTCTCTAGAATATTCTCTCTCTCTAATTCAAAACAATTAGAAACAAGGTCTTTTATATTTCTGAAGAGGGAATTGATTACAGGGGAAGATGCTGGACATTTTGAGAGGCTGGGGAGGAATCTTATAGGTAGGTCGTCAAGAGCTACAGAACCAATGGGAGGAACCTCTTGAGCACTTGTAGGTGGGTTGGCACTCTCATGGGCTCTCCAACATGCCGCTTCAATCTCTCTTTTCTCTTGACTATTGCACACCACTACAATAGTCTTCATGCGATGTTCCAATGCGAGCTTTGATGCAACACCACATGAGAATATATCACATACAACCTCATGTGCATCATTGAATGCCTTGATTGTAGCCTTGATGACCTTCTTTTTCTTTCTAAATATGGCCTTTGCAATAGTTTGTTCTTCTTCAAGCTCTCCATCCTTTCCTTCCTTGTCAATGGCTTCAATGGATTCATTATCCAAAATGCATGGCTTGTTGGAATTTCCAACATATCAATCTAGGTTGATGAAGCTTTTCTCCATGGTCACAAGTGTCAACACAACAAATGAATCCATGGCCCCAAAAGCAAGACTCTTGGCCATTGGTAGGAAGTCAACACTTCCAACTTGCATATGGTACTTGCATGAAAGATTCTCAAGGGCCTCCTCCATAGCTGCCATTTGTTTGCGGTTGACAAATGACAACAAAATAAATTGTTTAGGCTCACATGTCATTTTTAACACTGTGAAGACCACCTTTCCAAACATGATAGAATCCCATGTCATGCCCCCAACTCCATGTGCCGCTTCTAGAACAACCACACCAATGGTAATAGGATCTTTATACACATTGTATATAAGATCGAATGCCTCAAGGTTGCACCCCACAATATATACTTGCCAAGGTAAACTAGTAGAAGAATGAAGAGGATCTTGCTTCTTCACAATAAGAAACTTCACAATGTCTTTTGCACCATTTGGCAATGGTCCTGCATCAGCCCCACGTGTGAGCTTTTTTGACACCCAATCTCACTGCAAACACCAAAAATCTTTGTGTATACATCGTTGGTGATGTCGTATTCAGCAACAAGATCTTCTGAACTCTTCATCATACTATTTCTAGCATGAGTTGAGGCATTGAAGAGAGAAACTAGCTCCTCATGGAGCACCCTATCTTGCTTGATTTGCTTTGCCCTTGTCTCCATGTCAGCAATATCCTCTTTGTCCCATTTGTTTCTAAGAAAGATGATGTGTCCATCATTAACTTCCTTTTGTAATGTGAGGATGTTCCCATCCTTTAGACCCATAAGGCAACGAAAAGGATGTCCCCATCCTTTAGACCCATAAGGCAACGAAAAGTTGCGGGAGAAGGCTGCCTTCCCTTCTTTGTGGTGGTATCCTCTTGAGATGAAAGCTCCCCCTTTGAGTATCTTTTCATGATGGTAATCCAACCATCAACAAATATCTCTTGTGTGCTCACTATCATATGACAATCACGTGATGCACACTTTTCTCCAATGTATTCTATAAATCTCTATCAAAAATAAAAATATGAAATGAGAAAGAAAACACCAAATGAATAAGACAAGCTAAGGTTGTACATCATTACCTCCCATGGTACTCTTTGAGGACTACCCTTTGGAAGCCCTTGAGGTTTTGGTGGAGACCCAAATGCTATCCATTGATCTTTTACTTGTTGAAGTTGCTCAAGATAAGGACCATTCTTCATAACATTGTGGGATTCCATATTTGTCATTCCTAGAAAGCTCAATGCACATTTCAGCAGGACAGTCCACCAAGATTCTTGCATTCCTTATGGCATATAGATGTTTGGTTGCTAGGCATCAATGAGTGCTACTTAGGATATAGATCTTTGCCACATGGATTGAGTGAAGACCTGATATGATCCAATAGGAGTAAGAATGTAGCTTATCCACTTCCACCTCGTCACACGATGCATGGGTCGCTTCACATCACTCTCCTCCAAAAAGCGCATGAGGTATGCTGCTGTTGTTGTTGGATTCATGGGATTCTTTACAAAAGATGATGTTAACTTTTGCACATAATCCCAACAAAGTGTTCTATAGGCATATAAAGGTGGTGCCTCATAGCATCTACCAACATCAATAGAAAACTGTGTGGTTGAGCCAAATGGAAAGTATTTTTCAAACAATCCTGAACCATCCTTTTTACCCTTCTTCTTAACCATGTCCGGAAAGTCAAAGGTTCTTTCAACACCCTTGACTTCAAGTGACACCAAAGGTGTTGCTGTTGGCTATATATAGAATGTCTCTATATATATAGCCCTAGGATCTCCTCTATATATACTCATCTATTGTGTGTATTCCACACACTTTGGGGATTCAATCTTGTGTCTCGTGTGCTTCTCTCTCATGCTATCGCCTCCATCTCTAACATGGTATCAGAGCAGCTGTGGGCAGCGCACAATAACCTTAGCAAACGGCTGTCTCAGCCGGCCACAAGAGCAACAGAACGAAGTCACCAGCAAACCGGCGCGCATATCACAGAGAACAACCCGATCGTTGAAAACGCACGCGTTCAACCAGAGCAGCCGGCGTCATCAACAGCAGCCCTGCTGCGCTACACCCCATGTGAGGAGAACAGTAGCTGGCGCACCAACCGCGAGGAGAGAACAATCTCTCTCTTTCTCTTTGGGTTGTTGCATCACGAACCATGTGGAACAATCGGCCGCCAACACAACGGTCCACGAACAACACACATCGTATATCAGCCATATCATACGGCTGTCTTCAACAGCCGACGGTGTCTCCAGCCGGCGTTCTGTGCCGTTTTTGCAAACCAGCCACACCACAGACTACTGACGACACCAGCCGGCGTTTTGTGCCGTTTTTGCAAAAGCAACATAGCCGGAAGCTGGTCATCCTTCCGGCCATCAGTAGCCAAGATTTTTTGGGTGGCCGCTCTGTGGGGAAGATGGAAGGTATGTTTGCTTAGGTTGGCCACAACGCAGCTATGTTACTGAAGGATCATCAGCCGTGGCCCGGCGCAGCACAGGCGTAGCTCCAGCGTTGCAAGGAAACGCAAAGGGCCGCCCTGCTCGAGTTTTATAACGACGGCTTTAATCATGACGCCCTGGGCTGGACGCGGTTCGACATCAACGGCACGTCGGACTGCTGCGAGTGGCGAGACGTTACGTGTGCCAAGGACGGCCTTGTTGTGTCGCTGGAGATGGTCCTGTATGAGTCGTCGGGTGGGGCCGGATCACGAGGTGCAGTGCCATGGCTTCTACCGCTAGCCAAACTCCGCTCTCTTAAGGAGCTTCAATTTTTCTAGCCCTCTGCCGCCAGAGATCGGCCTTCTTTCCCAGTTGGTGTTGTTCCGTGATGATGGTTACATGTTTCGTCGATGAAGGTTGACTATGTTTCCATGGATCGTTGTTCCATGGTGATGGTTATATGTTGTTGTTGTTGGTCATTCCAAGATATATTGATTGTGTTTCCATGGATTTTATCCATGATGCCATGATGTTGTTCCAGTTACATGTTTCGTCGATGATGGTTGACTATGCCGTGGTGTTGTTCCGTGATGATGGTTACATGTTTCGTCGATGATAGTTGACTATGTTTCCATGGATCGTTGTTCCATGGTGATGGTTATATGTTTCGTTAATGTTATTCATTCCAAGTTATATGTTTCGTTGATGTTATTCATTCCAAGCTATATGTTTCGTGAATGATGGTTGACTATGTTTCCATGGATTGTATCCATGATGCCATGATGTTGTTCCAGTTACATGTTTCGTCGATGATGGTTGACTATGCCGTGGTGTTGTTCCGTGATGATGGTTACATGTTTCGTCGATGATGGTTGACTATGTTTCCATGGATCGTTGTTCCATGGTGATGGTTATATGTTTCGTTGATGTTATTCATTCCAAGCTATATGTTTCGTTGATGATGGTCATTCCAAGCTACATGTTTCGTTGATGTTGGTTCACTTGGCTAATCTATATTTGTTGATTGTGTTTCCATGGATTTTATCCAGGGTTCACTTGGCTAATCTATATTTGTTGATTGTGTTTCCATGGATTTTATCCATGATGCCATGGCGTTGTTCCGTGATGATGGTTACATGTTTTGTGAATGATGGTTGACTACGTTTCCATGGATCGTTCCCATGATGTTGTGGTCATTGGATGCACCATGCCTTGGCTTTGGCTCATCATATTGACTAAGTTTATTTAAGTCTATCAATGTCTTTTGTGGTAGACAATGCAACCATGCAGGTCTCAATGGATATATGGGTGATCTTGTCTTGCCATGAGAGAGGGCAGGGTCAGTGGTGGCAGCTCTTTTCATGATCAGAATGACGGTCTTTATTCTTATGTGACTGATCAATGGTGGTCAAATCTTGGAATTCACTCTATGGCAACTAACAAGAAATTCCGTCGAGCATATTTCTCGAGGGGTCTAAATGGCTATAATGGTGGTCAAGTCTTGGAATTCAATCTATGGCAACTAACAAGAAATTCCGTCGAGCATATTTCCCGAGAGGTTTGATTTCTCATCCTATCAACTTATGAGGTTTATGTTCACATCATGTCATCCATCTTCACATGTCAGAGGTTTGATTTCTCGTCCTATCAACTTATGAGGTTTATGTTCACATCATGTCATCCTGGCTACATGCTGCCTGCGGATGTCAAAGGTTTGATTTCTCGTTCCGTCATCTTATGAGGTTTACTATCCTGATTGTGAATGTCCTGTTAGCTTATGAGGTTTATGTTCACGTTATGTCATCCTGACTACATGTCAAAGGTTTGATTTCTTGTCCCGTCATCTTACGAGGTTGGTTTACGTTCACGTCATCTTACGAGGTTGGTTTACGTTCACGTCATGTCATCCTAACTTCATGTCAGAGGTTTGATTTCTCTTCCCGTCAGAGGTTTGATTTCTCGTCCTATCAACTTATGAGGTTTATGTTCACATCATGTCATCCTGGCTACATGCTGCCTGTAGATGTCAAAGGTTTGATTTCTCGTTCCGTCATCTTATGAGGTTTACTATCCTGATTGTGAATGACACACGTTTGATTTCTCGGCCATCATCTTATGAGGTTTACTTGCAAGTACGTCATGTCAGAGGTTCGTTTTTTCATCATGTCTGGTCATCCTACCTATGGACGTCAAAGGTTTGATTTCTTGTCCTATCATCTTATGAGGTTTACTTTCATATCATGTCATCCTGGAGGTTTGATCCAAGTTATAGTTGTCTCATTATCTTGACTCATAATATTGGAGGTTTGATCTTATGTCATAGATTTTTCCCATGGCAAAGATATGATTCTAGCTTTCCATGATATCCTTACTAACTAGAATGAGTGTCATTTTCTATTTTAGTGTTTATTGACAGGTCAATCTTCCAAGTCAACTTCTCCAAGTAACCAGATTCTCTTACCAAATTTAGTTCATTTAACATTGATTGGATGATCTTCCACAAGTTGACATTGCCATGCATGTCCTTGCGGATGGACTATACTCCTAAGCAACCATATAATAGATACCTTTATGTCTATTTCTTTGTGTACATCTTTTCGTGTACATCTCATATTTCTATAACAAAATTATGGTTTTCCATTTGTTATGGAGACTTCTTCCATATTACAGGGTTTATGGATCAGGATTGTATTTGGATATTGTTGAGCTTCAATATAGAGAAGAGACTACAAAAATATTATTTGGCATCGTCACGAAGATAGACTCGCACTCAACCTACATGAATGGATCAAGACAACATGAAGATGGATGACGATAACTCCTTCAAAGCCTTCATGGCTATTGTATATATGGGAGTGATGTAGCTCCTTCATGGATATTGTGTATATGGGAGTGATGTAGCTCCTTCGTAGCCTTCATGGCTATTGTATATATGGGAGTGATGTAGCTCCTTTGAATAATACTTTGTAACTATAAAATAATTTAATATAGCGGTAGGTGTATATAGAGCTGTGGGTTTTTCCCTTGAGCCCCCAAGGGTTTTTTCATCCACAGTTAGAGACCCTTCTTTGAGTGGGGGTGTTGGCTATATATAGAATGTCTCTATATATATAGCCCTAGGATCTCCTCTATATATACTCATCTATTGTGTGTATTCCACACACTTTGGGGATTCAATCTTGTGTCTCGTGTGCTTCTCTCTCATGCTATCGCCTCCATCTCTAACAGTTGCTTGGATTACTTGTGCCTTTGAAGATTGGTTTGTGTTGTCCAGAGGAGTGTTAGGAGGTACACTCACAACAAGAGCCTATGAGTTTGAAGTTATTGATTGTGCTTGTGCATCTTGAATCTTTGTCCTCTTCTTTGGTCGATCACCATGTTTTGTAGGAAAAAGAAGTTCACTATGCTTGATAGACTCAAATGTAGCTATTATGTCCTATGTGCCTGATATCTCCTCTGGGAGGCTCCAACCCATTGCTCTCAAAGAGTATACTTCATCCTCTTTTATATGTGTAGATTGAAAAGATAAGGGATCGAGGTTGTATTCAATGTTCTTTCCCTTGATCTTTACTACAATACATGGGATCCCTTCCTTCCCAGCACATCCATCCATCAACCCCTCAATGATCCCAACTTGATCATATGTTGAATCCTCAAGCTTTGAAGCATATAAAAGGACATTGTTTGCCCTTTTTCCTTCTTTGTCATAAACATCCATAAACCAAGGCCACACAAAATCCCCACTAACTCCATCAATGATTTGATTCTCCTTCCTTGCCGAAGTAGATTTTTTTGCCAGTGAATAAACCTACATAAGTACAAAAAATCAGATATATTTGAAATAAATATCAAGTTTTGACCACATGGCCAAAGCTTTACTCAATAGTGTTATGATTACCATATGCATGCATAGGATTTGACCAATGTTTGTCCAAATATCATCATAGAAAGGGTTTAAGTTAGAATTTAACCATATGGCAGGATATTGCATAGAAATATTAGGTTTTGACCACATGGCCAAAACTTTATTCAATAGTGTTGTGATTATAATATGCATGCATAGGATTTGACCAATGTATTTCCAAATATTATCATAGAAGGGTTTAACTTGTAAGTTAGAATTTGACCATATGGCAAGATATTTTCACAATGGAGAGAAACATCAAATTTGGCTTTTCCAATTGACGAAGATGCATGCCACCATATTCTATTCCTAGAAAATTGGACATAAAAACATAGGCTTATAGGTTTGTCTATTTGGTGAAATATTATCTAAAAAAGGACCAAGTTAGAGTATTATGGCTTATACAAAATGTGGTTCGGATGAAATACTTATCATCACAAGAAGGAGGGTATATACATGTTTATTAGTATCATGAATTTTCAAAGTCTTTACTAAAGTTTTTTTAGTACTAGAGGACCTTGATATATCATGCCATGTTTTAGTATGCATGTTGATAATATTTTCACATCTCAAAATAGAAAGTGTTGAATACAATATGCATTTTGATGAGATATAGAATTTGACCATATGTCCAAATCTCATCCTACAAAGGGTTAAGTTAGTATGGCCCTATTTGTAAGGTATAATTTGGCGATAATAATGCCAAAACTCATAACAATTGAGAAATATTACATTTGATCTTTCTAAATAAGGAAGATGCATGCCACCATAGTCTATATCTAGAAAATTGGCCAAACCAAAATAGCCTTATAGAGTATATTATTTTTGTTGCAATGGCAATACAATGGACAATGAGTGGTGATAAGTTCACCATAGAAAATTATTTTGTCCATATGGTCTAAACTTATGTAAAAGGGGACTATGTTAGATTCATATGGCTAGCAAAAATATACCACAGGTGAAGTATGATTTCAAGAAGAAAATAATGTAACATGTCCTTGGCACAAACATGGCATGTGGAAAGTTTTTTCTTATATAGTAAGGTAAAAAATAATTTTATCCAAAAAATTAAACTTAATATGTCCTCAATTGTAAGGTAGAGTTTGAAAATCTTGTCATAATGCAGAGCAGTAATGGATATCAATAGAGGTCCTTTCCATTTGAACACATTCCATGCCACTAGGGTCTAGTGTTGGCAATTTGGTCATACCAACATGGTCTTCTAGACTATAAATGTGTTGTTGTACAAGTGGCCATATGAATATTTATTGGATAAAACATCATTGCAAGAAGGACACTACCTTGTAGTTTGTAGCATGGATTGTAAAGGAAATGTTTGCTCTAATTTTCTTAATCTGAGCAGACATGTCTATATGGTCAACTTCCTTGAGGCATTTCCATATACAAGTAAGCTTGAATACAAGATGATTCACAAAGAATTTTGTCCATAACTTCAAATGTATTTTGACATGCGACAGAGACTCAATGTGTTATGTGTAACCGTCGACGAGATACAAAGATTTGAATGTAATATGCCTATATTGTAAGGTAGTATTTGACCATATTGTAAGGTATTACAAGGGTACCTTTTATTTTAACCATACTATCACGTAACCATAAAAGTGTGCTTTATTTTCTTTTTTTTGTCCATAATTTCAAATCTAGTTGACTTGTGATAGAGAAACAACATGTTATAGAGTAAGAATTGAGATACAAATATTTGACAACAAGAAAAAATCCCTTGTGTCCAAAATGTTGAATGTAATTTGTCCTCAATTGCAAGGTAGAATTGTACCATATGGCCAAATCTTGGGACAGTCGAGAGTAGTAATGGATTGTAGTAGAGGTGTACTTTTTCCAACTAAACACATTCCATGTGACTAGGGTCTAGTCTCCATATCAACATGGTCTTCTAGAGTATGAAGGTTTTGTTGTAATGTCAAAAATCTTGTGTACGAGTGGTGATCATTTCACCATAGATCTATTACAATGGAATTGGCCACTTGAGCATTCATATTCTATGTATGGCTTAGATTTTAACCATATGGTCAAATATCGTTCCAAGAAATGAGATGGCTATATGAAGGTTTATTGAATGAAATATAATTGCAAGAAGGACAATACCTTGTAGTTTGGATCATGGGTTTTTCTATGAAATGTGTTCTATTTAATTTGACCATATGGCAAAAACTTTTCTCTATCTAGTTTTACTCTGAGAAGGAATCTCTACCTAGCCTTGAGGCTTTTCCATATACAAGTGATCTTGATCCATATACAATTTTAGAACACAAAAGAACCATCTTTGTAAGCTAGGTGCTCATAGATTTTAGCTACAATTTCATGCAACAATCAAACATAAGTGAGCATGGATTTTATCCATACTTGCATGCCACAATGAAAGGTTTATTTGTAATGCCAATTTTCATGTAGACATGGTCATAGGTTCATCATGGACCTATTATAGTGGAAGTGGCCAATTGATAATTCATATTCATGGGCTTTTGAAGAGATGTCTTCTATAGAATTTGACCATGTGGAAAAAACTTTGCTTTGTTTAGTTTTACTCTTAGAAGACACCTCTACTTGGCCAACTTCCTTGAGGCCTTTCAATATACAAGTGATCTTGTAATTAAGATAATCAATATACAAGTGATCTTGTAATTCCATGCAACAAGCAAACATAGGTGCTCGTGGATTTTAGCCATACTATTATGCAACAAGCAAACATAGGTGCTCGTGGATTTTAGCCATACTATTATGCAACATTGAAAGAATACATGATTTTCTTACTTTTTTCCCATAATTTCAAATTTAGTTTGACATGAAATAGAGAGACAATGTGTTACATGTAACAATTGAGATACAAAGATTTGACCACAAGCCAAAAGCCTATGTGTCCAAAATGTTGAATGTAATAATTAGAAGGTAGAATTTGACCAGATGAACAAATCTTGTGACAATGGAGAGCACTAATGTTAGAGATCACTAATGGATATACAGAAGTGAGCATGGATTTTATCCATACTCTCATGCCACAATGAAAGGTTTTTTTGTAATGCCAAATTTCATATAGACATCGTCATAGATTCATCGTGGACATATTGTCATGAAAGTGGCCAGTTGATAATTTATATTCTATGTGTAGCATGGGTTTTTGAAGGAGATGTCTTCTATAGAATTTGACCATATGGTAAAAACTTTGCTATGTTTGGTTTTACTCTTAGAAGACAGCTCTACTTGGCCAACTTCCTTAAATCCTTTCAATGTACAAGTGATCTTGGATATAAGATGATTAAAAAAATAATAAGAACACAAAAAGAACCATCTTAATATCCTAGGTGTCCATGGATTTTAACCATAATTCCATGTGTAAAACAATCAAACATAGGTGCCCATGGATTTTAGCCATTATATTATTATGTGACATTGAAAGTATGCATGATTTTCTTACTTTCATCCGATTTTAGTCTGATATGAAATAGAGACACAACATGTTACATGTAATAGTTGAGGTACAAAGATTTGACCACAAGGCAATATCCTATGGCTATTTCAGAAAGAAGCTTTCATATTGACCATGGCTTTTGGCCACACAGTCACTTTTGTTTGAAGCATCATATAACCAGAAGTATATTTTTGTTACCTCTTTTGTAATCACAAGTATATGTGTGTCTTGAAAAAGTCATTTCATGTGAAATGCATACATATACAGAGAATTATTCTACAATGTCCAATTAGTCTCTATTGTGCTACATGGATAGATCACTATTTTTTGCATAGCGAGTGATTACACATATGTGCAAGTAGTATATACAAGTACGCTTATACAAGCAAGGTCAACGCAGCATACAAGAAGAATCAGCAAGACAGATTACACATATGTGCAAGTAGTATATACAAGTATGCTTATACAAGCAAGGTCAACGCAGCATACAAGAAGAATCAGCAAGACAGAAGCATTCTCAAGGGACAAGGTCGCATCTTTGCCATAACAAGAGTGTTGAAAAACTGATCAAGGTTAGTTTCACTTGTTTTCTTATTTCTGCATTGTTTGTTTTTTCAAGTAGGCTCTTAGTCAAGAAACATTCTCGATTTTAAGAAAACTAGGTGTGAAGTTAACCATATTTTTATTTTTATGTCATGAATGTACTATATGATCTTATTTATCTTACTAGCTAATTATGATTAAGAAAGATTAATTATGTAATTAAGTATTATGAACCAAAAAATCAAGAAAACAAAGAACATGCAGGAGGCAAAGAGCCTACCTTTAAATGGCTATGGTTACGATGCTTGCTGGGGCAAAGTTTTGATTAGCGTATTGTGAATGGCTGTTGTTGTTGAGAAGCTTGCTGGCAAAGTCACTTCTGATTAGCATATGATTAGCGTCAATATTTAAGAACTTCTTCAAATTTCCATAGCCAAAAACTACAAAAAAACAGCAATGACGTGTGAAGACAAAAACAAGAAGCTGAAAAGAAGTAGATATGCAAATGAAGCATACATGAAGGGTCAAAATCTTGCTTAAGAACAACTAAATCTTTTGATTAGAGAGCTTAGGTGAGTCATAATGCAGAGAAAACATCACAGAGACAGCAAGAACAAAAACCAAGGTCGAAAGTGCGAGCAAGAAGAAGAGTACGTTTTTAGGAGAAGAGGGAAATCCGAGAGATAGAAGATAGAAAGAGAGGGCCAAATTAAAATTCTTAGAAAAGGCTCACATCACTACAGGATATCTTCTTTAATGAAGCATATATTCTCAAGAATATATCACATTTAATGAAGAACGTTTATAAAAAATGGACGTTTGACGATAAATGGAATTATCTTTAAAAAATCACTTTTATCAAAGTTCGTAATAATAAGAATTAAGCAATCGATTTTTTTTCATGGGCCAAATTCAAATTCTTAGAAAAGGTTCACATCACTAAATGATATCTTCTTTAATGAAGCATATATTCTCAAGAATATATCACATTTAATGAAGAACGTTTATAAAAAATGGACGTTTGACAATAAATGGAATTATCTTAAAAAAATCACTTTTATCAAAGTTCATATTAAGAATTAAGCAATCGATTTTTTTTCATATCACACATAGGTCTCACAATTATCTGGGGGTGTTGCCCCCCATCGACGTTGCCCCCCCGGACCCCCCACTGGGGGGTTGCCCCCAGCAGACCCCCATCGGGGGACGCTGCCCCTCGGACCCTGCCCCCACTGGGGGGGCGTTGCCCCCCGGACCCCCACCGGCGGGCGCTGTCCCCCGGACCCTCGGTTGGGGGCGTTGCCCCCAGACCCCCACCAAGGGTGCTGTCTCCTAGACCCCCATTAGGGAGCATTGCCCATAGCAACTAGTGCCTCAAATGTGGTTTAGAGTTTCCAAGAAATCCACCACTATAGTGAACAATATTATAATACTATTATATTCCAAAATATACTATTATAATATAATATTATTTTATATTATGATAATAAGTTATATTATTAAATATTATATTAAATAATAAATATTAAAATATTATGTTATTAAATATAATATTAATTTATTGATATATTTATTTATAAGACAACATAGAAAGCAATAAGTTAGTTACATGGGATTACTCATTTTGCATCATTTATTTCTTTGCTAAAAGAGTTCCTATGTCTACATAGATATTTCAAGGTGTTGAGGCTATTCTAATATTAATGCCATATAAAATAAGATTCATATCTTGCTATTCTATTTTCACGACCTTTACTTTTCATTATATGGATAAATCTACTCTTTTCAAATCTACTTTTTAATTTGACACAACTCATATTAGTTACTTCTTGATGTATATTACTAACAATGTGCACTACATTTAGGCCATAATACCAACTATTGGTATATGATTATTCAATTTTGCATCCAAAATTATTGCTTGTGCATGCACTAACATTTGTGCTTCCCAATATATTAATAACTATTCTACTTATTACCACGTGGACATAAACTTTGCACCAACCAAATCTTATTCATACTATGCCTGCAATACATGAAACCTTAAGAGGATTTGACCATGCGGCTAAAACATTCTCTACACTAGCACACAATAAATTGTCTTTCTTGGAAAAGTTACATATGGCCTGTAAATATTTTCAGAACGATAAGCCTTGAGAGGATTCGACCATGTGGCTAAAACATTCTCTAAATTTGCACACCATAAATTGTCTTCCCATGGAAAAGTCACATATGATCTAAGTATATTTTAAGAATGATAATCCTTGAGAGGATTCAACCATGTGGCTAAAACATTCTCTACACTAGTACACAATAAATTGTCTTCCATGAAAAAGTAACATATGATCTATAGATATTATAAGAATGATAAGCCTTAAGAGGATCGGACCATGTAGCTAAAACATTCTCTACACTAGCACATAATAAAGTGTCCTCTGCAAAAAAGTAACATATGATCTACATATGTTTTAAGAATGATAATCCTTGAGAGGATTCAACCATGTGGCTAAAACATTCTTTACACTACCACACAATATAGTGTCTTCCATGGAAAAGTAACATATGATTTATACATATTATAAGAACAATAAGCTTTGATAGGATTTGATCATGTGGCTAAAACATTCTCTACACTAGCACATAATAAATTGTCTTCCCATGGAAAAGTAAGAGATGATCTACCCATGTCTTAAGAATGATAAGCCGTGCGAGAATTTGTCCATGTGGCTAAAACATTATGTAGACCATCACACACACCATGAATACTTTTAATACTAAAGTAAGATATGATGTGCATATATACTAAAGTAAGATATGATGTGCATATATTATAGGCTAATGAAGTTTTGGCCATATGGTCAAAGCATCCATTTCAACTAAGCAATGATGACTACATAGACCTTTTTTATCTAGTAACTCAAGTAATCTAGATCAAGGATATACTACCATGTTCATTGAGAAAACAAGTTTTGGCCATGTGGTCAAATTTATTCTCTATCTTATGATGTTGGAAAATGGAATACTGCACTAATTTTACAATGTATACTTCAGCTTGTCATCTATTAATGCATGTTTTCATTGTCAATGCTATGTGATTACTTGATGAATATAAGATCACTCAATCTCCTATGATTAAATGTCTTATGATGAATATAAGATCACTCAATCTCTTATGATTAAATGTCTTATGATGAATATAAGATCACTCAATCGCTTATGATTAAATCTCAAATTTTTTCACTTACTCAGGCAACATGGACCAAGACTTTCATTGTGGGGATCGTGTCAATTTGATGATGGATCGAGATGTTGTTGCACTTGGAACAATATGTGCAATACGTCCAACTGACACATGCCATGGGCAAGTCCTTGGAGATGGATTTTTGTTAGTTTCTATCGACAAATGATGCAGCTTGCTTGCCATTTCCAAACAACAATGAAACAAAGGTCATTCAGGCAGTGGGTAGTTTTGTAAAGTGGGAAAAGAAAGATGTGGTGGTTGTTATAGGTGCCTTCATGATTGTTGATGATGATCATGCGGTGCCACCTTCTAATGATTTTAATGCTGTTGGAGATGAGGACACTCCAAGTATCCGCCGTGAAAGTTGGAAAGAGCGTAAAGTGATGCTCTGGACAGAAGGCAATGAGAAGTACATTGGAACAGGGATTATTCTCTTAACATTTCCATATGACGTGATTAACTTTGATCTATTAGGAGAAGAAGATGTGGGTGTGGTGGTAGATCAGATCCTTGATCCAACTATAGGGACAGACACATGTGACATGCTTCAGTGCGTCAATTTGGTTCGGTGGCCTATCAAACAGGTCACCTTTGATGATGGTACACCACTGCTACATGAACAGGAAACACAAGCTTTCACATCTCCAAAATGAGAGCATAAAAGATGTGTGTGAGGAAACTGAGGACTTTATTTGTAGGTTCAAAATCCATTTTCTTACAGAAGAGATCATATTGTATGATCAATAGAAGGCCTAGAATTCTTTCTCTCAAAGCTTCAAACTTGAGAACCTCAATGGAATCACTTTTACTTGTTGCTACAATTGATTGTTGTCCTGCAAAGTGTTGTCAATATGCTGATAGAGATGCAGTACACCAATTGTGGAGGCACTTTTGGGGGTTACGTTTGGAAGAACGTACCAACTATGTTTATGATGTTTTGGAGTCATCATGCCACATTGACAATATGGGTACACGAAAATATAGTTTTATATTCAATGGGAAAGTTGTATGCGGTAGGGCATGGTATGGGATGCATGGCATCCCCAAAACATCTTTCTATAGGTATAGGTTGCAATTTGAGAATGGTGTAAGGAGGGCAATGCATGGCAATAAAGGAGAAATTAGAGTCGCTTGGGATCACACACAAATGGGCAGGGCAATCTTGACAGACTTTATTGAGAAGAATGCAGAGAAAATGCCACATAAAAGTAGAACCATGCAGGATGGTTCTAGAGAGACACAATTGGTCATCCCAGATGTTTATAAGCAAATAGACATATGGTAAGAAGTGAATGCCACATTAGATGCTATTGGATGTAAGCAAATGTCTTTGTCCACATTCAATCGAATTTGGAATACAGAGTTCAAGCGTGTCACCTTAGCAAAGACAAGCGAGTTCTCCAAATGTAGTGTCTGCTCAGAGATCAAAGAACAACTTGCAGCAACCAAATGCCTTGCAGAACGTATTGAGGAAGCGTCGAAGTCACATGTTGCAATAACAAAGTTGTCGAAACATATACTATGGATGGCGTCTAGCATCAGTACTAAATCTTGAAAAGAACTTGTGCATCATACATGACAAGATGGACCAACAAAAGACAGCTATCTCGAGGTTGAGAGTTCGATCAAAAGAGACAGATAGATCCACTCAACTACCAGTTTCCTTGACAGGCATGATCACACATGGGCATGGGGAAGGAAGATATGGGCACTTTGTGATTGATCTTTGGCCCCATGATCCTAACTTCACAGTTGCCTCATTGTCTCTATGTTTCAAGAACTTGAGCGACTTGATAGGCATGAAGCTGGTGATCTACAACTAGATGGAATGCCAAGATCAAGCTCTTTGTTGCTAAATGCATTAAACTCAAGGAAAGCACTAGACTACCATCAACAAGGTTCTCATACTACTACACAAATGGAGGACATAATACTACATGATGGACAACAAGGTTTTAAACGACTACCAGAGAACTTATTGCTACAGCTAGATAATTGTGGATCAGAAAACAAAAACCGTTATCTCTTTGCATATTTATCATTGCTTGTGGCACGAGGGACCTTCAAGATGATCCAAGTTGGGTTTCAATTGCTAGATCACACACATGAAGACATTGATGCAATGTTCAGCAAGTTCTCGGCAGGAGAAGATTAGAACAAGCATGACATTCACTTTTCCTCACCTTATGCGGCATTTTCAATTGTGCCAGTCAACAAGGCCTTCTCCTTTTTTGTTGACACATGTACCAGACTTCAAGAGTTACATTGAAGGATACTTATGTGACTCCAAGGATGCACTTGTTGGTCACTCAAAACCACTTCACTTAATTTGTTTCTACATGCAAGGGGATACACCTCTAATGCAATACAAGATCCATCCTAAGTCAGTAGAATGGTTGCCCCAAGAGAAGGCGGTATTAAACTATGGAAAAGAGACTCAACAAGAGGAAAGCCTACCACGCTCATTATAAGCACCTAAAAATGGGGCACGCCATCAAGGATAGTACAAGCAATCATTTCCAGAAGAGACGAAGGCAGTTACATCTTATCAATCAGCGACGACGAGCAATCCCATGTGCATTTAGATTTGTGGAGAAGCCCAAGAGCACTCATTGGAATTTCAAACTTGGGCACCTCTCCATTTTGGTAGATGCCTTGAATCTTGTCAGATGGCATTACCTGATGCAGTTTTAAATTGATAAATTGTGTGAGGTGCAAACCTTACAATTAGAGATCACTAATCTCTTTGTGCAAGTTCACATGGAGAAGCTGCAAGATCACTTGATCCATAAGATGGTTGCAAGATACAAAGTTCTCGGTGGATTCAAGGATCTAGGGCACCTGAGGAGCGAAATATTAAAGAACATATATAATGTTCCTTTCGATGAGGATGAGGGCTTGCAAGATGTTCTTGTGAGATGCCATCTGCTTACGTGTGTCTTCGAACTCCATCTTCTACATTCATCTGTTTATGGGGGACATGCCCGGGATATGGATGTGATTGTGAACATAGGGATATCAAGGTATTGCATGCATTTGATTCTCAAGAAGCCTAAGCTAATGCCGGAAGACTCGGATGTGGCCATCAAGAAACCACGTTCATTATAAGCACCTGAAAATGGGGCACGCCATCAAGGATAGTACAAGCAATCATTTCCTGAAAAGACAAAGGCAGTTACGTCTTATCAAGCAATCCCATGTGCATTTAGATTTGTGGGGAAGCCCAAGAGAACTCATTGGAATTTCAAACTTGGGCACCTCTCCATTCCAGCAGACGACTTGAATCTTGTCAGATGGCATTATCTGATGCAGTTTCAAATTGATAAATTGTGTGAGGTGAAAACCTTACAGTTGGAGATCACTAATCTCTTTGCGCAAGTTCACATGAAGAAGTTGCAAGATCACTTGATCCATAAGATGGTTGCAAGATACAAAGTTCTCGGCAGATTCAAGGATCTAGGGCATGTGAGGAGCAAAATATTAAAGAAGATATATAATGTTCCTTTCGATGAGGATGAAGGCTTGTAAGATGTTCTTGTGATATGCCATCTACTTACGTGTGTCTTCGAACTCCATCTTCTACATTCATCTGTTTATGGGGGACATGCCCGAGATATGGATGTGATTGTGAACATGACACACTTCTTGTGCGGCATGTCAACAAGTTGCCCATATCAACATGGATGCTGCAACAGAATCACATGCAGCTTGTCATGCTACACCCTCCCAACTATTGAAATCGCAGAAAGCCGTTCTTTCATGGCTTGCAGTCCACGCCGATGCTTGTATGACTGGGTTTTAAAACTTTCGTATGCTAATGACTTCTTGTTCCACTCCAATCATCTGCTTGTGCCACAGACATAGATTTCCCTATGTGCAATGCAAACATAGGTGGCTATATAAAAGAGAGTTTGGGCTGTCTTGTGGTCAAGATGAGAATGAAGTCTAATTCACGCAGCAATTACTTGCTTTCTATGGATTTCTCTTTGGGTCCATCAATGATGCATGAATGGCACGACCAAGTCTGTCCTCCTGATAAGCTAAGGCAGTTTGAACTATTATGCGGCATCTTGCAGCGCAAGTTACTGTCAAGAAACCTTTCGAGGAGACTTAAGGCATTGGCTTGCGGAGGACATGCTCTAAGCCTCCTTTTTATCAACCACGATCAAAACATTAATCAAGCATTGGGCTGGAATCTTTGGACCCTTTCAAAGCGAATCGGAGTAGGGATGTGCATCAGAATAGAGGAGAGGATGAGCTCTCCTCTGATAGGTGCTCTCTCTCTCTCTCTCTCTCTTCTTACCTGCTGCAATCGACCACGTTGTATTAAAGCACCTCACTCGATCCTCTATTCGCCTTGCTCGATCCTCTCTCCGCGCGCGCCTCGCAAAAACAAATGTCTCTCCCGCGGCTAGGCCGGGGATATAAATTTTTTAGTCATCACTTAAGCGACATATATCAGTATGCAAACGTCGCTAAATCAGTCGTTTTAGACATTCGCTTAAATGACGCCTCCGAAAACAAATGTCTCTCCCGCGGCTAGGCCGGGGATATAAATTCACTTAAGCGACATATATCAGTATGCAAACGTCGCTAAATCAATCGTTTTAGACATTCGCTTAAATGACACCTCCGAAAACGTCGTATAAGCGACGAATTTTTTTTTAAAAAAAATTAGACGTCACTTAAGCGACACATTCGTCATCGTATAAGCGACGCTGGATAATTTAAACCCCCTCGCTAGACCCCCCAATGGCGTTTAGTGTGTTCACACATACAATATAGTTTCGCATTGTGGGGGTTTTATTCTCACTTGGGGTGTTTATCAGGGACGATCACATGCCATGTGAGATTTCAATGCATTGTGGGAGTTACTTACATGCTTTGCTTTTTTCCTCATGATTGTTCACAAGCTTGTGCTCATTGAGTGGTATTCACACATAGCCATGATATACTACTACTATCCTTCATTGTACCCACATGTTGTACACCATCATCATCATCGACATCCCTATATAACCATCTTAGATCCTGATCTTAGGAGAGTCTCTCATGCATTGATTGCATGGCTCTACAATTGAAATCCTGAGTAGCCATTTTGGGTCATGGTTCAGATATCTTTTGTTGAGTTCACACATACTTTTGGTACTTTGAGGCTTGGACCTCTATACCCTTAATTGATGACTTCATGCTATGATGAGGAGGCATACTCATGAAATTTTTGGATGTTCAATCTTGCACGGTTGTTGCCTAGTTATTCAAGATGCTATTTTGATGGGAAGGATATGTGTGCCAAATGGTCCAGATGGTCCGCACATGGAGACTTCAATTTGGAGGATGCAATCATTGTAGGAGGGGATAGTTTGTAATAAAGGGGATTTTAGGATGCACATGCACACGGTGGATGAGCCTAGGCTCATGGGGATTAGAGGCATTTACACATGTGGTTTTAGGGCATGTGGCCTTGGGACTATAAAAGGCACTAGTCCTAGGACTATTGTACCATTTATGAACTTTTAACATTTTATGATTATTATGTCCTTTTCTTGGAGCTCGTGCTTTTATAGCTGATTCATGGCAGTCTTTCCATGTTTAGGTGGCTACTCTCTATCATGAGTAGTAGGTGTGTGTACTCCGTGCTAATGAGTGTAACCCTAGGTTTCCTTCGTATTGATATCATAACTATCTCAGTTTTAGGGGTTTGTAAGAATGCAAGGTCTGAGAAGCTCAATTTGGTGTGTTGTGTAGGATGCACTCTTCTTGTTGCCTTCTACTCACTATCATTCTCATATGGGTGTATGTCATCTATGCAGCATTAATTTTGTTTGGGCTGCTGAGATGCTTCAGAATTGCCATGAAAGAGAATCCTATGTTCTGTAGCCTCTCCTTTCAAAGGTCCCATTTCACCATAGGAAACAACCAAATCTTGGAGGATGATAAGAATAGATGATCAAGGAAAGCTATGCAGAGATTTGGTGCACAGACGAGGGGAAGGAGAGTCTAGGAGGCTACTGGTGTGCAAGGAGAGAGAGTGTGGAGGAGCTACCATGCTATGACTATGAATAATGAAAATTGAGAAAGAAGGATAGCTCATTAAGGTGAATACAAGGGAGTTCATGTGAACACAAAGGACCCATAGTTTAGGAAGACATCATTGTGATTGTCAAAGTCCAAAGCCATCACCTTAATCGATACTATGGGCATGCCATGAATCTAAAACAAAATGAGGGTGTAGCATCAAAAAAAGCAACGCTTTTATAACTACAAGGATAGGGAGATGTCGGGTCCGTTTCGTTGCTAAAAGAGCTACTATTTTTTGCTAAAAGAGCTACTATTTTTGCTCAGTATAAGGGTCGCTCTGCTGAGCAATGAAAGCACTACGTCATAAAAAAAAGCTGGGGCAATCAAGGGAGTCTGCACAGGACTCTCGAGTCTTCCCCAACTCTTTTTTAAATTAAAAGAGAGTCACAGTTTTGTAATACAACCATAAACATGAAAAATACATAGAGTGAAAAGAATGCAAGGGAGCCCAAAATGTTTTATATTTCATGAATTGGTGGGCCTTTGGCCATGTATACAAAAAATATATCAAAGAAGCGATGGCTAATCAGAATCCTCATTAGATTTTGAGTGCTCATCATCATTGTCTTCATCCTCCTCTTCACTTCCTTCTATTGCTTCATGCTCATAATCTAGATCTTCCTCTTCCTCTTCCCCTTAATTATATATACATGCCATCAAAAAGTGGAAGGTAAGTGTAATACAATAAAAGAAAATTAGATATAGATAATAAAAGGGTTGTTTCACTACTTACCTTGTCTGCTTGAGTCCCCAAAATGGACTCGTCCAAGTGTATGCATATGCATCCATGCCCACAATTTTAGATCGTGTGGGGGTGGGGGGGGTTTGTCACATATGCATCCATGCCCACAATTGCGGATGGGGGGCTCTATAGACATAGTCGAACTCTTCCTTTATTAGGTCATGCCCACAACAACCTCCCTCTAAAAAAAATAATTTAAAAAATATACAATTAGTTAAGGAAAATAATATAGTACAAAACAAAATGAAAGAGGAGAAGAAAATGATTAGTAAAATAGGTACTCACAAAAGAAGCAATGAAGGAGAACCTCTCTCCTGATCCAAAGTGTCAAGCCCCTCGCTTGCATAGTTGAGAAGCACTCAGAGCCGCTTGTTGTTGAAAAGCATGTGGGTGCTTTCTCATGAAGCTGTTGTGCATGCCTCCACTCCTCTTGTGTGCAAACGTTGGGTTTTTCCAAATTGTTTTTTTAAATTCTCTTGATGTTTGATTGCCTATTAGAGGGAAAAACCTTTATTCTTATCTTCATCCACTCCTCCACGAAGAAAAGGTGCACATGTAGAATAAGGAACTCTGGCTTAAGCACATCAATGACCTATTGCTTTGAAATATCATCTTGTGCTTTCCACTTTCTGAGGGAGTTCATGAAATCCAAGTTAGCAAGTACATGCATATAGTTCATAACTTGCTTCCCTCGTGCATCCATCTCACAAGGGCACCATCGACATCCATGTTGTATGTTAGGGTGCATGGATCAAATGGTGGAATTGGTCTCCTGAAGAGGGATGGCTCATAATGAGCAGATGAAGTGCCCCTTGCCGAGGAGATGCATCGTGAGACCTAGTGTTGTTTTTACAAAAGCAAAAGGAGTCAGCTCCCCCTCACTAGCACGTCTACTAGCCCCACCCAGACTCCCTACTACGTCATCATCGTGGTGAAGATGGACGTGAGGGAGCGGGGATGGGTGTAGTCAAGGTAGGTGGTGTAGTCTCATCACAACCATACCGTGATGGGCTTATACCACGCGGGCCCGTGCCACTCGGACCTACTACGTCATCGTCATGATGAAGGCGTACGTGAGGGAGCAGGGGTGGGTCTAGTCGAGGTACGTGGTGTAGGCTCATCACAACCATACCGTGATGGGCTTGTACCACTCGGACCCACGCCACTCGGACTTGCACCTATCAAAGTCATAGATGGTAAGGCCGCCTACATATAATATTAAATGATAAGATTTATAGAACACAAAGGGTTAACTTTGTGTATGTGAAAAGTTTTTGTTAAACCTGACCTCTATTTGAATAAACTGTGACCAAGCATGCTGCCCATATCGTTTGATAGAGAGGAGATTTGTGACATTTGGGCCATGTGATGGGTTGATCGACATTTCCAATACATACAACTGTGAGCATCATGGTGGCTCAAAGATGATGAGAAATCTCATGGTTTAGATGCTAAAGACATGCTAATGATGGGATATTAAATTAAGATAAAAGTATAACATATACACAAGGCATAATGAGTAGAATGAGAGAGTGATAATTTCCATTAGATGGGTGCCTCTTAAATAGGTTGAGTAGAAGATGAATTAGCAAATGCTAATCATGCTTAGTAGCTTAACAAGTCAATGATGCTCTCCACAAATCTCTCCATGATTCTAGCCTCCACATGCCCTAAGTTCGAGGTTTCATAGTCAACAAAAGATGCTATCTTTAATGCTCATGGCTTCAAGTTACTCATGGATTCTTTCACGTTAAAACTGACACATTTTACAACTACTGCAAGATTCTAACCTTTGACAAATGACCTAAGGCTTATTCTCTACATCCATAAATCCCAAGTACATTAATTTGTCCAAAAATCCCACCTTCAAGTTGATGACCCCAACCCCTAGCAATAGCCCATGGGATGCTTCATGACTTGTCCACCCTTGTGACAACGTACATGACCCCAACCTGGAACTCACTCTAGTTTGTAGGTTTAAAAAGTAAGTGGAATTCAAAAGGCATTTATGAGTACAATGGATTAGGATGCAACTGAGTTGGCGGTAGAAGGCCCATTCATTATCAACAACAACAAGGTTGGCCTCAACAGTATTTTCTTCACCTTCTGCTTGACTATCCTCTTCCATGAGATTGGTGGAGATCTTTTTCTTGATGTAGAAATCTATCTCGAAGCTCCCTAGCTTGCCAAAAATGTTGTATTTACCTTTTTCTTTGTTTTTGAAGGCACCTTTTGATGTAGACCCTTTGGATATATTCTTTGTGTAGTAGGCCTCATTATGGGAGAAGAGATGGCTTCTTCCATGTTTTTGCTTTACCTTCTTCTCTTCCTCCATCAAGGATGCAATGATGTTAACCAACTTTGGAGATGGTAGATTGGTGAGTGTAGTGACTATGTTTCCATCGTTTTGCTGTGGTAGACTTTTACGGAATAAAGCAATGCAAATATATTCATCAATGTTCATTTTAATACCTGCAAGTTGAGTTGTGAGACTCTTCATATGATTAAGAGGTGCAGCAAGAGAGTCTTCTTTCATCTTGTTGAGCTTAAAGAGTTGAATTAGTAGGCTAATCTTGGAGCTCTTGGCTTGCGCTCCAAAGAGTTTTTCCAACTCTTTCCAATCTTCAAAGGATGTATCCATTCCATCGATATGGTGAATGAATTGATCACTGAGACCCAAAGCTATTATATCAAGATATTTCTCGTCTTTGGATACCCATATAACTTTAGATTCCCTTGTGGTAGGTTTATTTTCCTTGACACAGACTATGTTCCACAAATCCTTCCTCATCATAAGAGTGAACTTGACCTTAGTTTCCCAAGTATGAAATAAGTATCCCTGAAATTTATTAATTCTGGCAGGGGTAGCCATGGAAAGAGAGATGAAAGGTCTTACCAAGCTGGTTTTTAACTAGAGGCATTGTCTAATCCCCTTACAAATGAGTTTGATTAGTGCCACACAAGAATTAATTAATGAATGCCAAATACACTCCCAAAAACACATAAAAACAGAGAATAGACTGATTTGGAGTGGGTGTTTGGAGCACTAAATCAAGGTCTTTTACAAAGTGAGATAATAGAAGGTTGTAGCAGGTCCCTACTGGCAAGTTCATATCATCAATTTCACCAAATCACTAAGACTAAGTCCCATTAATCTCAGATTAGTACAGTAAATTTACTGGTCTGAGAGCAAAAAACATAGCATGGTTGGATTGAAGATCTCACCAAGATAGACTTTGAATGAGTAAGAAATATTTTGGGACACTTAATAGGAGTACTATGTTAGCTTGAGTTTGAAACCCTTAAACACTTTATTAAGTGTATTAATCAAGGATTAAGCACTTAATAGCCAGAATATGCTTCTGAGGGCTGCACAGGCTGAAATCGGGTATATGGCATCCTTTTGTTCAAAAATTGATGTTATAGACGTGTTGAGCACTCCAAAAAACTTCCAAAGTTGCAAGTAATGTCTCTGATTTTTCTGGACGAGCTTGGGATCTACGTTTTTTTCAGAAAATGTAGCGCTAGATTTCGTTTTTTTGCTGATTTCGTGTTCTACTGTTGACGAATTGAAGTTTTGATTTGGGTAGGCTAGGCGCCTTTGAGTAGGTAGCAAGCCCACAAACTGATTTGAGCAATGCTTGACTGTAAAAGGAGTAATCATAACTCCATTAAGCTTGGGTGTTGGAGAAGAAGACATAAAAGCTTAAGATACTTAAAAAGTGGATTAGTTATTAATTAAAGATTATCAATATGATTAAAGGATTAAACCTAGCCCAAACCTATCCTAACTAAGCTGTGATACCAAATGTTATCATTATGGTGGCTCAAAGATGATGAGAAATATGATACCAGTTTAGATGCTAAAGACATGCTAATGATGATGAGAGATTAATTTAAAGATAAAAGTTTACATAAACAAGGCATAATGAGTAGAATGAGAGAGTGATAATTTCCATTAGATGTGTGCCTCTTAAATAGGCTGAGTACAAGATGAATTAGCAAATGTTAATCATGCTTAGTAGCTTAACAAGTCAATGATGCTCTCCAAAAAATCTCTCCATGATTCTAGCCTCCACATGCCCTAAATTCTAGGTTCCATAGTCAACAAAAGATGCTACCTTCAATGCTCCTGGCTCCTAGTACAACTCATGGATTCTTTCACCTTAACTGGCACATTTTACAACTACTGCAAGATTCTAACCTTTGACAAATGACTTAAGTCTTATTCTCTACATCCATAAATCCCAAGTACATCAATTTGTCCAATAACAACCCAACCCAAATACATGCATAAGAGTCAATTTCTTGAAGCATAAAACATAAAGGCCTTATGCATAGAGTCTTATTCATAAGGTTCTATGTGTAGGCTTTATGCATAGATCTTGAAGCTATGAAGTCTACTAGAGCCATGGGGTGCATCACATGACTCCATGCTAAGTTAGAGACCTAGAAGACAAACTTTGACTTAAGCACAAGCCTCAAAAGGACAAATGGATAATTAGGCTTAAGGAAGCCTAAAAAATGGCTAAAATAAGATTATTCTAATGAAGATACTAATCACTAGAGCTAGAGAGCTTCGTGTGTGATAATGGTGGACTTTCTTTTCTAAACCTTTTATAACACCTTAAACAAGGTCGTTTAGGGCACCAATGAAATGGCAACAAAATTTAGGGCTCCAGTCAATTGGACCGACGTCGATCAATCCATAGTATCTTGATCGAGGTATGGACACTACACAAATATGATCTTTATAGCTCGATCGAGGTATTGTCAATGATCCAAATTCCATTAAATACCTCAATAATTGCAGATCTATGATGGTGCATTAGGCTATGGCTGTAGCATCAAGGGTATGGTAAAGTGCAAGGTGGGGTTGCTATGGTGGTGTGCTTGGCTATTGTGCAGACATATGCCAAGTGGTTGGGTTGTTGTATAGGCATGCAAAAAGGGCATGGCTATGGCGGACTCTGGTATGGTGGTGTGTAAAGCAAGGGATACTATGCTCGAGGGTCATTACAAACACTTCTAGTAGAGAGAGAATGATAGAAGCAAAAATTATGGGTTTTTCAGTGTGGTCAATGTGGCGGGGGGTTCACCTCTAAGAAATTTTATGTATCACGTGCGTTCAAGGGGTATTAAAAAAACCCCTTACATTTACATACTTTTATGAATAAAATGACCCCTTTTTCTTCATAAACTTACGGTTTGTTTTCAAAATTAGTTTAAAAAACCCATCTTGTAAATGTTAATCATAAATGTTTTAAATTAATATACCCCTGTTGTTGATGAATTCATGTGCTAAACTTACATATTTTTAGGTGAACCCCCCGAGCTACTATGGTGGTGCGAAAGTCTATGGCAGGTATAGGCCGATGGGGGGCATGCGGCAGTGGTGCATAAGTAAGACACCACAAGGATTTTTATGGGCATAGGCCAATTGGGAAGGCAACATCACTATGGCTTTGACTATAGCATGGCTATGGTACATATCTATGGCATGGCAATGACAAGGTCGGCATGGCTGTGATGGCTATGGTGCATAAGGCTATGGTGATATGCAAGGCTATGTTTGGACATACAACTATGATGGTGAGTAAAGGGTATGAATGGTGGTGAGGTTACACTTGATGTTGCTATGAAAACACAACCCATAGTTTGGTATTTCTTTTAAGATATTTTTCAAACTTGTGATAATGTTTTTAAGAGGGCTCATGTTCCTCTCGCATATTGCCCAAACCCCTAGGTGAAACACTTTCAAGTGTTTCGCTACATTCTTATGTACTCTAAACAACTCACCCTTCCACTTGGATCAAAAGGGTATAAGTCCATCCTCCAAAGCCATCCAACTGAATTGATCCACCCACCTTGATCAAAAAATTACAAACAATCTTCATACAACCCCTTAGTTTGCCTCTATCAAATGGCTACGTCATCCATGTAAGCCTACTATCCAGCATCCTTTCAATCCCTTCACTCTTGTCAGAACTCTTTCTATTTCTTCCATTCCTATTAGAGTTTCTAACTTCATATGATTCAAAAATATGTCCTTGTTGCACACCTGCATACAACCCAAAGATCATACTTGCATGATTCCATAAATCTTTCATTCCTACACACATATCTCTATCCTCCACATCATCAAATCAAATTCCAGCAACATCATGAACATTGTCATGCAAGGACTTCAAATCAACAATCTATTGCATCCCTTGGTAACAATCCTCATCTTCCTCATTCAATTATTTTCTCATAGCATCCAAAATCTCATCATCCCTCACACATACTACAGTATTCACATGGGCATCTACCTGCTCAAAATTACCTAGGTCCGCAGATAAAGCAAATACCCCCTCCAAGGTGCCATCTACCAAAACATCTACATCATATTCACATCACTATCCATATATTCATGTGCATATGACTGTTGATTCATGCTAGCATATTCATCACCTGTGTCATCGTAGAAAGGAAATTCTAACAAACTCTCTACCTCACTCTCTACCACATTAGACTCACCAACCTCTGAGCAATCCTCCATTGTTTTTCAAGCATATCATACCTCAAACTTTGGGTCCTCCGGCTATATAACCTACACTCTATGTAGCTTCACAAACACACTGATTCAATGCCTTTACATCCTCTGACACATCACTCAGATAGTTATCCACAACATTCACAGTACTCCTAGCATGACACACATCAAGCAAATCCAATGTAGCAATTTTACCTCGTCTAGTGGGTGGCATACACAAACCAGATTTCCATCTAATCTTCCTCTCGTGGCACATGGAAACCTTCAGAGCTTCTTCAAAAGTGAGTGGGTCTTTCACCTCCACCTTCTCTCTGATCCTTCCACGTAGCACTTCGATAAACTTGTCCTTCTTAAGAAATTCAGGAGCATCCTAGTTCTCTCCCAAGGTCGTGAGCATCTTCCTCCATGCAGCTTTAAACCTATTCACAAAATTTGACACTTCCTCATAATCTCCTTGGTTCAATATGCTTCGTTCTCTCCACAAGTCCTTTGGGCTGTCAGTTTTTCTATACCTTCACATCAGACCTCCCTTCAATCTATCCAAGCTTCCTCTTTCATCTTCTGAAGCTATATCTTCAAACCACTCTCTCTCTACTCCTTCTAATAATAAATTGGACATCCTCAACTTGTAGACATCATCATCCATGTTATTTCTCAAAGCCATGAGTTCAATCCCTTTCAAAATCTGAGTGACATCCTCTCCCTTCTCACTTCTGAACACATCATATCCAAATCTAGCCATTGGTCACATGAGTTGATTTGGAAGTGGATTCCAACCTGCTGATCAGATCCCTAAACAAAAACCCTCTCATCCTTAGCGGGGGAACCAAAACATGTGAGGTTGCTGGGTGATCACAAAACACACACACAAGAAAATAATGTAAAGGGACCATAATTATGAGACACTAAGATACTAGCTCCAAATGACCCAATCGACTCTGCACCTATCCTTGACCCTTGAATTGACACAATTGGACACCTATACACTCCCCAATCCGACCCATCTAACTCCCAAATTAGATTTGACCTCTAACACCTCTGATCTTCCACCTATGTAGTCGAATCCTTCTAGCTCATACACAGGTGACTACAAACTGATTCAGAAGGCTAACACTGACCCCAGTCTAATATAAGTCCGCCAGGGTCTTCTATAATCCTCACTACTACAAGGGATCAGGCTCATACCCATGCGCTGTTAGCCACCGTAGAAAATGACTTATGAAAAAAAGGTAGCGGGCCTGTGTATCAGCAAAAGTATAATCGCGACCACAGACATGCGTGTAAAGGTGCGTGTATGATGCCCGTTAGATGCATTGATACACGGGCTTATACACACGTTTCACCAGTTTTGCTATGCCAATACACACGTGTTTAACAAATTTTCCATGCATATAAACGCGACTTTGGCAGACTTTACGTATAGATACATTCAAACAGAGAGCAAAAATAAAAAATCCAAAGAGTGGTATTTGGTGCCTGAAATGTATTCCAGCATTCCAGCACCCAATAGCACTCTCTGGATTTTTTTTTGGTGCATTGCACCATCCACGGAGAACATTTTGTGCATTGTCAATACACAATTCAAGAAAGACAAGAATGACATTATCAATACACAATTCAAGAAAGACATGAATGCAATACCATCAAAATTTTATGTGTGCTGAAATAAGCCCATGGCTTTCATTATGTAAAAACATATATACAAGGGAGTCCATATGTCGAAGTATCCCATGGCTTCAATATAAACAAATATATACAAAATCAAATTGGTTTGTCTAAAAAATCCCATGGCTTCAGTTACAAAAATATACATACAACCACATCCTCAATTTGGATGTGATACTATAAGTCTGAGTACTACTCAGACTCAGATGATAGATGAGCTGCTCCCTCCAGGAAGATTAGATGAGCTCACATCGGTATACATGTCCGAAGAGTAGTGCTCACAATGTCGTTCAGGTCTAGCAGGAGCAAGAGCAGCGGTGGTGGGTGGATCATCAGCGTCAGGAGCATCAACGGGTATAACAGCAGCTTGTGCTTGTTCAAGTATTATATCATATGTAAGTATATATATATGTAATTCAAAATTTAATAAACCAAAATCATTGGTTTAGAGTTTTCAAGTACCTCTCAACTGTACGGTCTCATGGCCATCTCAAACTGCGTGTCTGTAATACGTCCCTCGGTTTTGAAGAGGGCCCACGGGTCGCGTCTGCTATGCCGACGAGCATATGTAGTCTCGTGGGCTGTAGGCTTCCTCCCCATAACCTGTCGCTATAACATAATCAACATAATTTGTAAGATTAAAATAATCAGCGCATCAATGAATTGAGTAAAAAATCAAATAAGGTGGCAAGATACTTACGAACTCTGCCTCTCCCACGACTCGACGCCTCCAGATCCAAAATGCGAAGATCCAATGGTCTCCATCTAGATCCATCGTGCCTACACATGCTGCATACTCTTCACGCCACCCTCAGCTTGTTTCTTTGCCTCCTTCCACTCGCGTTTGTGGGTAGTGGCAGGTTTCTTGGCAGGATAGCCACCCGCAGCTTGATTTACCCGATCATCATACGCGAGTTTCTTAAGGTGAGATCTTTTATTACTTAAGATCTCCCTTGTTTGCGTCCTTCCCCATACATCCGAGAATGTCCCATGTGGGGGATTGGGGTACCGAGACTATGTACAACATCTATCACCTCCCCAACTAATTGGCTATTTTGATCTTTAAATTTAATAAAACAATTTCTATACAAGTTTGATACTACCCCACGCATGTATTCCATTACCTCTTTCCCCCTCGCATCCATCACTATCCTGCCCCTATCCGTCACATCATAGTATATCTCTCCCTCTACCTCTCTCACCACCTCCTCATCCTTACTGTCTCCTCCAGCTCTTCTCCCTCTATCTCCTCTCTCATCGCGTGCCCTACCACCTCCCCCACCAAAGCATCCGCCACATCCTCCCCATCCTCCACTCCCACTCTCCCTACTACGGCGTCATCTACTCTCTCCCTACTGCGGCGTCTGCTCTCCTCTGTACTACGGGTGGAGTCACGACGACTGGGGGATTGTGTACGTGACTGTGAACGTGATAGTGAGCATGACGGTGGCTGTGAGGGAGTATGTGATGGTGGTGTGAGCCCTAACATGACGGTGCCTGGGAGGGGGTGCGTGAGTGGGTCTGGGAAGGGGTTTGTCTCCTCGCCGAACTCGCAGAGGCATAGAAGGTTGTGGAGTGACATGGTCACTTGGGAGCAGGGTGACTATGTACCAGGGAATCTAGGAGGAAGATGGGCATACATATACTCTGTAAGCTCAACTGGGCCAAAATGGCACCCAAAATGATTTAGCATCTCCATCATCCAAGTGCCATACGTAAATGGATTGAATGAAGAACCTGGATCCATGAAGAATCTGCAAAAAGAATCCATTTATATGCATCATGTATCATGAAGTGTATCATGCATCATGAAGTCGCGTGTAAATGAGCATGTAAAATCTTGTCGAGGATCACGTGTATCTCCATGTATCGCCATGTATCGCCGCATGAAAAAACTTTCTAGCAGAGTACACACAGGCATACACGCGACTCTACGAAAAAAAGTGCTGAAAAAAGGCCACCTACTGACCAACGTCACTTTCGCATAAAGAAAAGGGACACTTGTAGGAAAGAGAAGAAAGGACAGAGACACTTGCATAAAGAAAAGGGACATTGCATAAAGAAAAGGAAGGGAAGAGACAGGACCAACTGACTCACCTCTTGACAAGTGAGTCTCTTTTTTGGATTTTTTATGCACCTATGTGTATGCTCCTTCCACCCTCCTGCAAGCTCCTTGCACTTGTGTTGCTTTGGTGGCGACGAAGATGATGAAATTGAAGAAAGCCATAGGGTTTTGGAGTAGGCACTAGCTTTTGTTTTAAGTATGACATTGACTGATACGTGTATGATCGCGTGTATGGTAACATTGCAGCATAAATATACGTCTTTGGCACAGGGTAAACGCGTAGATACACGTGGTTATACACGCGATACAAAGACTTTTTATACTTTGATTAAAAGCTGATTATGAATCATTATGTATTTGCTCTTTTGTACATAGAATGTCATCAACCTCCTCAAGTAGTTCTGGTGAAGATGAGACAATGTGTCACCCTAATCGCGATGTGTGGTTGCGACAAAGGATCAAGTGTATGTGTAATCGATGTCAAGGATGCATTGTACGAGCGTGTCGAATTACCTTGAACCACATCTCCATGTATGGAGAATGGAATCAAACAGGTTTAGAGGTGAGTAGATGTAAATTGATAGTATCCAAATGACTCATGGTGTCCAAATTAATGGAGTTATTAATATATACTCTAATTGGAGCAGGATGCAGTACCACACCCTAACATGGTGCCCTACGCTCGGCGAGAGCATGCAAAGCGTCGACGAGATGATGCTAGAGCTTCAGGATCTATTATCTCAGAGATGAGTGGGAAAGGGATGACAATAGCCCTGCACCCCACGAAGTCGTGGAAGAGGAAGTGTTTGATGATATGGTGCGGCATCTTTTTAGCGATGATCTCAAAGGTATGGACGACGATGAAACTGATCAAGAGCATCTTTACAAGGTGTAAGATCCCCATCCCCACCACGCAACGGATTCTGGGTGCTAACAGCGAAAGTAGTACATCTAGCGCAGGGCAGGGTCCTACACTCGGGGCCTCGCCCACGGATATCCGGACAGGTGACTAATTCCTCGGTTCTTCCAAAACGAACTCGGAAAAACTTCTCTTGCGATTCCTCCAGGATAAAATTTTACTCTAACGTAGTCAAGAGCCTTAACTAACTGAGCTCATCTGACCTAACCCGTAAATCCCATAGTCAGATCAAGGAAAAAGACTGTACTTGGATCATAGAGACTAACGCTTTTTTCCTCATTGAGAGGCACAGCCGTTGATTCTTTTCCATAGAACAATTTTTGTCCGGGATTTACTTCATCTATCGAACTAAACAAAAATTGAGTCTCGATATACGGATCCATCAGGCCCATGGGTTAGCCAACCATCCAACCACTGTAGTGATGGGATCCAATTAGGAATTTGGTTAGGTTTTGTCCTGGGTACCAGGGAAAAGAGTTCCCATGCCCCCTAGCCAGATTTTCAAGTTAATTTAACTCCAGTCACACCATTTACACACCCAATATGAAATTGCCTTTTTCCTAGATTCAAATGTATTTAATTCAGTCATTTAATGAAATCATAGTACTACTGATCATAAACTTCCAAGTATCCGGTTGAATCTTAATTTCCAATCATTCCTTCATCGGAGTATCTATGGTATCATTGGCAACCAGAACGCTAACCACCTGCTCACTAAGGGGCCTTTTCTATAGTTCCTAGCTCATAGTACCCGACAGATAATCACTTATAAAATCAAGATGGAATCCTCATTGAAGATCAGCAAGATCAACCAATAGATCCATATAAGAGAGCTATGGACTCATCAGTTGAGGACTAGCAAGGTCAATCAAACAGATCCATACTCAGTTTCAGAAAACAACTCTTACTCCTTGTTCCAATATCTTCCACGATGCACGTGTGGGTATCTTCGGCAACCCAGAGCCCGAGCACCGTATGGTCAGCACCCTCTAGGATCCTTCGCAGGTCACCTAGCGCTTCACTCATAGGCCGCTTCCTTGGTCCCTCATCCACCATACCGGAAGCTCACCATTTAAATCGAACCGAGGTAGGTCAAGACCTCGGCCGACCTTGCTACGCAAGACGTCCTCCATTGACTCTCCGTCCAGTAGTTGCAACTTTATCAGTTAGGTCTCCATGACCTTAATCACAAGACGATCAAAATGCTTCCCCAGCATTCTTGACATAAAACAATCATTTACAAACAGATTACAAATATAGTTTCTATAATGAACTCTCATCTTTCCACATTATCTCTCATCAATCCACATTACTTATTCCACATTCCATTCATATATGTACTCATTCTTATCCAATCAGATCATTTTCCATCTCATCACATCAGATTCATTCACATCACATATCATTTATTCACATCCCAATTTATATGCTATCACATCTCATCCATTCACTCATATCGACGTCACATCATTTCACATGTAACACATTCACATTCATTATTTCACATACACAACCACATTCGTACTTCCACATCCATACATCCACTTCCATATCCGCGTTCATACATACATAACCATATCCACATCC
Organism: Cibotium barometz; assembly: GCF_041138505.1. Classification (NCBI taxonomy): domain Eukaryota; kingdom Viridiplantae; phylum Streptophyta; class Polypodiopsida; order Cyatheales; family Cibotiaceae; genus Cibotium; species Cibotium barometz. The sequence continues at coordinate 21,297,026 of NC_141103.1, read as the reverse complement.
ATACATCTACATCCACACATCCATATCCATACATCCACATTCACATCTACATCCATACATCCATTTCCACATCCACATCCACATCCATACATCCACATTCATACATCCACATTATCTCTCATCAATCCACATTACTTATTCCACATTCCATTCATATGTGTACTCATTCTTATCCAATCACATCATTTTCCATCTCATCACATCAGATTCATTCACATCACATATCATTTATTCACATCCCAATTTACATGCTATCACATCTCATCCATTCACTCATATCGACATCACATCATTTCACATACACATTCGCATTCATTATTTCACATACACATCCATATTCGTACTTCCACGTCCATACATGCACTTCCACATCCGCATTCATACATACATAACCATATCCACATCCATACATCTACATCCACATATCCATATCCATACATCCACATTCACATCTACATCCATACATCCATTTTCACATCCACATTCATACATCCACATCCACAGCCACATCCACATCCATAGTTCCACATTCATACATCCACATCCATACATCCACATCCACATCCACATTCATACATCCACATACACATCTATACTTCCACATCCACATCCATACATCTACATTCACATCCCTACATCCACATCCACATCCACATCCACATCCATACATCCACATCCACGTCCATACATCCACATCCGCATCCACACTCTTACATCCACATCCACATCTGCATCCACACTCTTACATCCACATCCACATTCATACATCCACACTTCCATTTTCCCATCCACATATCCACATCCATACATCCACATTCACATCTATAACATCCATAGATCCACATCCGCATCCACATTCATACATCCATATCCACATACATACATCCACATCCTCATCTATATCCATACATACATCCACATCCTCATACATACATCCACATCCTCATCTATATCCATACATCCATTTTCACATCCTCATTCATACATCCACTTACATCTATCTGATTCCTATCACATCTTGTCACATCTATTTATAGAATGTAGGAGAATTCTAATTTTTTGATATAAGGATTCTTTACGCATCTAATTAAGCATAAAGAATAAAGACAACTTTAGTAGGAATAACACTTTTATAAAAAGCCTTTTATGCATCTGTTTAGGCATAAATTCAATTTTAAGGAAAATAACACTTTCGAACTAAAAATAAACCTTTTATGCATTTTACTATGCATAAATTCCAATTTAATGAGAATAACACTTTTAAAATAAATCTTTTATGCATCTTTCTATGCATAAAATTGATATTAATAAGAATAACTCTTTTAATTTAAAAATAAAATTGTTTATGCATCTTTCTATGCATAAAATCAAAATTGATGAAAATAACTCTTTTGAATTAAAAACAAAATTCTTTATACATCTATTTATGCATAAAATCAAAAGTGATGAAAATAACACCTTTGGATTAAAATAAATTCTTTATGCATCTTTCCATGCATAAATCCAATTTAATAGGAATTACACTTTTAGAATAAAAGAATTTCTCTTATGCATCTAATTTATGCATAAAATCCATTTATGATGAATATCACACTTTTAATATTAAAAATATATCTTCTATGAATATGTTCATGCATAAAAACCAATTATGATAAAAGTAACACTTTTAATATAAAATAAATATTCTTTTATGCATACTTTTATGCATAGAATTCAATTATGATAAAAGTAACACTTTTGTAATAAGAAAATAATCTTTTATGCATGAAAATCAATTATGATAAAAGTAACACTTTTATAATAAAAAAATAATCTTTTATGCATACTTTTATGCATAAAAATAAAAAAAGCAACACTTTTATAATAATCTTTTATGCATACTTTTATGCATAAAAATCAATAATAATGAAAGTAATACTTTTATAATAAAACTAAATTTCTTTTATACAAATAATCAAAATGCATCTTCTATGCATGAAAATGACACTTTAGAATATAGAAATCATAAGGATTACTCTTTTAGAATAATAAAAGATAATACTTATTTCCAAATTTTTGAAAAATTTTGCCATAACCTCCGTTGTATGGTTGACCATTTTTCAAATTTTAAGTCTCTAAAATTAATTAGAAATGCACCAAGAGTATTTAAATCATTGTAAAGTAATATTTTTCTACTTATTTAAGAGAAACATTATGAAAAACTTGATTTTATTCATTAATCATTCATCTAGGATAAAGAATGGTTGGATTTACTAGAGAAGAGAGGGGAATGCCTTTTGCAATGAGGCATAACACCATTTGTAATGTAGAGAAGACAAAAATCATAAAGAAAACCATAAAAATCATAAAATGAATGGAAAAGAGAAGAATCTCCATCTTACATAGATAATTTGAGAGCTTTCCTTTAGCTTGATGGTTTGAGGGTTCAACTCTTGTTTGAAACAAGAGTGGCCACCAATCTTTTGGAAGAGGGAAGGTCAAAAACTAATGAATTATGAGCAATGATTTTATATTCACGTGATCACAAAATTTGTTTTGTTAATAACATGTGTTAACATGTTATTAACATGTTAATATGTTAACATGTTCCCAAAAAAGCCGATGGGAGGTTCCCTGGTAACCAGCTAAAATCCCGCTGGGATTTTGCAATACCCAACGGTCCCGCCGGGAATATTAAAACCCCGGTGGGGACCGCCAGGGTCGTCATCTAGCCCGATGGGCTACAATTTTGTATATATATGGGCCCGGGGGGCCCTTTGGGAGTTCTTTACTGACAGTATACATAGGTAATAACAGTTGTGGGTGTGTGTGTTTGTGTGGGTGTGTGTGTTTGTGTGGGCAACCGCCCATTGTTGCAATGCGCGGTAGGATGTGGGTGGTCCGCCACACGAGGGGGGCGTGTGTAAGGCCATGCTTCGGAATGGTGCTTAACCTGGGGCACGTAGTCGGTAACGCGGTTGGTTTGTGTCCTATGGTAAGTAGCCAGGCAGATGTGAGTGGGACGGGTGCCATTAATCGCACAATCTACAATTCTATGTGCACACACCTCATTGGCGTCCTGCACGAGGCTCTGATCGAAGGGCAAACAATAGGCTCTGGTGTTTTTGGCACAGTAAAAGAGTATACAGTTAGAGGTATATCATTTTTGCCAGAGCACATTACTTTTTGCGGAAAGCACTACAAAGGAGAAGGCAGCGCCAAGTTTGAGAGCTTCCAGGCAGAGCAGGGCATGCAGGTTCTACACCCATCAATTGTCAAGTGTATTGCCTTCACAAAAGAATCTCCTTGGATCACTATTTTCCCATACTATAATGGCGGCTCGCTTGGTGATACTCTTCTGAAGGTCCCCTTCAGATTCAGTGAGTTCACCAGAGCAATTTTTCGTTTGGATCGAGGATGGAGAAAACCCCCGCCTGATAATATTCCTTTAAGTCATCTAGAACTTTCTAAAATAAAACAAATAGTAATAACCATGCCACATATTATGCATGCCCTGGTGGAAGGCCTAGCGGCAGCACATTTGGTAGGAATCGTACATATCGACCTACATCTATTCAATGTAGTGTTGGATTTTACAAAAGAGTTGAAGCCACGCATAGGTATTATCGATTGGGGGTTACTGCTGAGAGTGCCCAAAAAACGGATGTCTCTCAATTTTGTATTTGAAGCAGACAAGAATCCTTAGAAGGTGGCACAGGCGGTCTCGTATGCAGACAGAGAGCGAAATAAACGGCCGTGGATAGCCCCGAAAATTTATGATCCATTTTTGGCAGATGCATATACTCTTGCATCTGATGTTTTTGATTTAGGGTATTTATTACAAATTTTATATGACTTTTGGCAGAAAGTACAAGAGTTGTGGATGGACAATAGTTCCTATGACAAAGTTACCATGGATACTATTTTTTATAGAGTCAAAAATTGGATGTGTCTACCTAATCGTGACAAATCTGTTTTGCAAGTAGTGGAATTTTTTAGATCACTAAATACTGACCCAACGAGGGCACAACGTCCTCTTGTAGAGCTATCGGTGTCATTCACCCCAATTTTGTAATGATACAGTATCAGGAGATTAAGTTTCAAGAATGGCTCTTTGTTTGTCTCTCTTCAAAATTTGATATGTGCGCATTGTTTGAAATATTTTCTCATTGAGTCTTTGCAATATCTCTCTCCTCTTGTGGTGTTTAAGTTTATGTTTTCTCTTCAAAATTTGATATGCGTGCATTGTTTGAAGTATTCTTTGAGTCAAGTGGATATTTCTCATTGAGTCTTTGCAATACATATCTCATCTCGTGGTGTTAAACTTTAAGTTTTTGAGGGTAATGGTCAATTTATCTTACGTTGATCTTTACAGTTCATTAAAATCCTAAAGTCATTTACGTTCATGCAGATATGGCAGAAGCGCAAGCAAACGAGCATCAAGAGTTAGCCAAGAAGGCATATGAGCGAATGAAGGCCCTTGCACATGGACTGATAGCCTGCGAAGCTACGAGAAAAGCATGGAGGTTGTCGAAATGAATAAATCCTACTTATGTCCAATGGAAAGACATAAATAAACGCGTAACCATGGAGATGATAAAGGAAATATGGGCATGTCCAGATGGCGAGATTAAGAAGGGAAGATGGAAGGTTTCACGTTGCACTCATAATGATATCAAAATTAATGACGAGCGCATTTTCTTGGAGGTGTATGGTCGTCCTCTCCATAATGCCGATGCTCCACTCTATTTTGCTAAGATGCTATATGCATAATTTATCCTAGAAACTCTAGTAGACTTCGCCTCCAGAGAGGCCACTGTCAACACCCACGACATACGTGAAGAGACAATGACATTCATAAGGGAGGAACTTGCTCTCATGGTGAAGGGTGCTGGATTGGAGTTAAACAAGGTCAAAGAAAGCTTAGGGGCACAGCTAGCAGAGAAGGAGAAAGAAGCTGTACGATTATCTCAAGCGTCAACTCCTCCCCCAGCCAATAGAGGGATTCAAGAGCAGCTCACAAAGATCAGCCAAGATGTATAGACCATCTCTTCACGTATAGCTCATGTGCACCAAAGGGAACCACATCTCTCATTTTTTGATACATCCTGATCTTGTGGGAGTTTCTACTGAGGCTACTAGTTCCTCCACCCCCCAATGTCCTGTATGTTACAAAGTATTCGATGGGTGGAGCGGCCAGTATATACTGCCCTGTGGACACTACTACCACTTAATATGTTTAGTGAGGCAAATGCAAAATATTTCCACATGTGCATTGTGCAGTGTCCCAATAAATCAAGGTATTTATACAGTGTTCGGCATGGCTAGCACGAATATAAACCACCAGGACCTTTAGATGCAACTCCTAGTGCAATTCGCAATTTATTTCAAGATGAAAGCTAAGAAAGACATAAATCCTACTTTTGTATTGATAATTTCTCCAAATACAATCATTTGTACAAGTATTTTTTATGAAATTAATGAAATGACTTCTTCCTCTATGTCAGTATCTTGCTCCAAAATTCTTTCACCGTTTACCCTCTCGTCTGCTAAATTAAGCTCATCTAAGTTAATGTCCAAATTGTCTTCTATCTCAAGGCTAGTGCGCGATGTACGTCCAACATCAAAGTTCTCGTCTACTACATCATCACAATCATACATCCATCTGGGCATATCTTCTTCATACTCTTTGCTTTCAATGTCTCGCAAGATCTTTTCATTGCAATACATGTAAACAAGTTTATCTGCTCGATCTGCAAGAAGTCCATTGCGAATAGTACTGTGAATATATTTGTACATGCTCCAGTTTCTTTCTGAGCCTGAGTTTGAAGAGCACTGACTTAGAACCTTTATTGCAAGGTTGCGGAATAAAGCATAATGCTCACCACCATTCATCATCCACCACTTCCATGCAGGTTGCTCTTTAGCCATTTGTTGAACAAGGGAGTTGGAAAATAAACCCTCTTTCAATCGAAATGAGGTCATCTCCTTTATGCACTTTACACGATCATCAACATTATTATAAAAAGTGTTGACCACTTTATAAAAATCTTGAACCACCTCAACGTTGGACATCAAATCCATATTCCAGTATTCAGGATCTAACATGTAAGCAGCACTGTGTAGTGGTGAATGCGCTCCAATCCATCTAGCATGGAAGTACTTCAATAGGACTTTTCTTTGTCTACTGGAGAATGGTACACGCCATTGCTTTTCCACCACTGAATGCTCTAATTTCTCAGGACACTCCAAACTCTGCTGGACAGTCCACCATTGCATCCATGCTTTCCCGAGATAAGGCGCTCTTTGATCAAGACTTCGTACGGCATACATAACAAGCATCATTACATGGTATGCATCCATCACACTGTTCCACCAACTTCTTCTCATAAGCGCTGCCTTCAAGACTTTGATTTTCTCTTTCACTTTTTCATGTTGAGTGCTCTCCCAGTCATGAAATGTCATGCATGTAAATGTTTCGCAAACTGCATCTTTATTTCGAAGAAGAGACTCAAAAGTGTAAAAGTGAGTGCAAAACCTAGTCTTCGCTGGAAGCTTTAACATAACTGACATGCGAGGTCGAAAAATATCTAACACTCTCTGTCACTTGAGCATGAATCTCACAAGCTGGCGAGCAGTGTCGATGATTGAGGCAAACCATTTGGTATCATCACTTTTATACCAATCTTTTAATACAAGATTCAAACTATGAGTATTACAGCCTACTAGAAAAACATGTGGATAGTGTCGCTTTAGGATTTTGGATGCATTCTTGCAATTCTTTGCATTGTCCGTGACAATTTGGACTACATTTTTGGCACCCACTTCCTCTATCACAGAGCCAATGACTTCAGCAATGTAAGCCCCAGTTTTGATTGAACCAGCAGAATCCACGGCACGGATGAAAGTCTCACCTCTAGGTGAAATAACCATTATATTAATTAATGGTTTTCTTTGTACATTAGACCATCCATCACTTACTATACTACATCTAGAAAGCTCTATATTGCTAAGAATTATTCTTTGTACACGTTCTTTTACTTGCGCATAACATTTGTCTAATAGATCATTTCGCATAGCATGGTACATAGGTGGTGAAAACCCTGGTCCAAACTCACCAATTTTCTTCCATGCTCTCTTCCAATGCTCACTGTCCACCATCATCATAGCACTCCCAGAAAAGTAAATCGCTTCAGCAAGGGCAAGTTGTGCATCATTGAGCCGACCTTGACGTAGGCTTTCTTGCAATGAAGTTTGACGCATGGGTATATTTCCTACGTCAAAGTTTCGCTTGTTTGCAGGAAGATGCACTGGGTAGATTACTTTCTGGTTGCACATTGACGTTCGGAGTACAAGCAGGCGCGACGTAGCCGGAGTTTGATGATTATAACAACAGTGTTCTGGCTGCCTTGATACATTAACGGTAGGAGTGTAATGTTTTCTTGAATCTTTCTTTTGAATTTCTTCTCTTATGCGTTTGGCCACTGCAGGTGCAGAGGGGTGGGTACATGACTTTTTCTTCGCTCCACCTAAAAAGTGTTCTCTTAGTCGAGGCACCCCACCTGATTTTACTACGTGGCATAGCTTACACTCCCAATCTATGAATCAATCACCAACGTTAATTGCATATTGCCACTCTATCCCACGTGCCTTTTTTTTCCTACTATTTGGAATTTGGACTCTATTGGAGGTATCACTGGATCCAACATTGTCCTCCATCTCAAATAACCTATTCAACCAAGCATATAACAATGAATACACAAATGAAAAAACAACAAAGTCACTCATGTATTACAAAACATACATTAGCAGACAAACTACTTCAAGACTATCTTGACAAACACAAAAGATCATCACATAACACAAAACTACTTCGAAACTATCTTGCAAGGTCTGACTACAAAACTACTTCAAAACTATCATGCATATTGCACTCCCAATGAAGGATGCCTTTTGTACCCAATTAAGGATACTTTACACAATCAAAGATCTATGCTTGCCCAATACTCTAGTATAGGACAATAGACCTTCTCTAACATTCACAAAGAAAATCAAAGATCTATGCTTGCCCAATACTCTAGTATAGGACAATAGACCCTTGTCTACTCTAAACTATATCAAGTATCAAGAACCAATACAAGCCCCTACACAGGACTCTTAGCTCCATCAAACCATTCATAAAGCAATATGAGGTAGATTACCTATGTTGCTCAAATGCAAAGCTGAATGACTCCAACTTTGTCCCTAAATCTCCGCAAGTATTAGCTACAAACCACACCCTGCCCCCCAATTCAAAGAACTAAGGACGAGTGGCTCAATAGCCTTAGGAGTGCCTACAAGGAAAGACGACAGCCCCTAAGATAAGGACGTTCTTCCCAAGAGGACACTTCTAGCAACTTGAGAGCTCTACAAGTACTTTGAGGAGAGATATCACGCCCCCAAAATAAGGACTATCTCCCTAAAAGTTGCATGATGGGTGTCGGGCAATGTTGATAAACATGACAGTACCCCGTCGGGTTTCTTTGGTTCTCCCGACGGGCCCGCCGGGATATGTAATATCCCGGCGGGCCCGCCAAGAAAACCAAAGAAACCGGTGGGGTTACGGGACTAGTAGGTTTTGGCAGGTCATTGCTCAGGTCATGTGAATATACAATGTGATCACAAGTTTTAATATGTTAACAACAGGTTTTGTTAACGTGATCATGAAATTGTGAAGACGTTAATGAAATCCCTGATTATGAGTAAAATTCACTGTTTTTGGCAGGGTAACAGTGCAAAACACTATTAAATTTCAACAAAGGGGAAGGCTTCTATTTATAGGAAAAAGTGAGCTTCTAACCAAGCCAACTGATTCTAGAATTTTCCAGATCAGCTTGGTCAATTTTTGACCATTTTTAGGTCAGTTTTGCTCACTCTTTGGATCTAGTTGAAATAGGAGAGAGGAGAGATAAAAATATCTCATTATTTGGGTGTTTAAAACTCATTCAAGCATGTGAAATAGGCGCCTCCTTCATGAGGGGAATTCCCCCATACTGAGGTGTCAAAATGCATCATTTCACCTAAATATCTCTCTTTTTTTAACTATTAACCTTGTCCTTAGTCAAGTCTTCATCTTATGTGAGTATTTACTCATTTTTGGGAGATTTTTCTTTTATTCTTCTATTTATCTCCTCCCTACATTTGGATGAATCTTATTGGTCCATAGGCACCTTAATTTAAAATTTTGAAAAAATCTTCACCCCCAGGATAATGCCTCTTGAACAGATTATACTTAATTTCTAATGCACCTTATGGAAATCTATTTGAACTTGTGTTTCAGGGGAACTTATTTTAATAAGAATAAATATTTTTCCATCCAAAAATATTTAAAAACTGAATTACCACTCTCTAGAAGATTTTCTCTCACTAGGCCAAAATTGATAGAAACAAGATCTTTTATATTTCTGAAGAGGGATTTGACTACAGGGGAAGATATTGGACATCATGAGGGACTGGGGGAGGAATCTTACACAAGGCTTCATCGACACCGGTATTTGAAGGGTGCACATTCTCTATTTTACGTGCTTCACTTGAATTACGTGCACATTCTCTATTTTACGTGCTTCACTTGAATTACTCAATCTACAAACAGTTTATGGATGGAGCAATGCAAGTCTTGACGCATTATTTAAGTACGCATTCTAACTTGAAAATTTGAATTAGTGGTTAAGGGTTTCACAATGAATAAAGCTCAATATGTTTTAATCATTAATTGATGATATTGGGTGCAGGCTATTATCAAACATGCTTCCAAAGGGGAATAGACTACCCACCTCAAGAGACATAGCGAGGCGCTATGTGACATCTCCTAGAGGATTGGATTATGATCGCATACATGCATGCGTCAATGATTGTATTCTCTTTCGTGGGATGCATAAGGAGACTCAACATTGTCCCACTTGGTGAAGCAAGGTATAGAATAGATGTGAAGAGTTTTGATGTACCTCCTAAAGTCTTGCGACACTTTCCTATAATTCCTTGCATCAAACACATGTTCAAGTGCAAATCCATAGCAGAGCTCATGTCATGGCATTCCTCACATCGATCGGGGGGATGATGGCATGTGGAGAATTCCTGCAGATACTCTTGCTTGGAAGCATATTGAAGATGAGTGGCCCAGCTTCAAAACAGAGCCCAAAAACTTGAGACTTCGCCTAGGTATGGATGGAGTGAATCCATTTGGTTTCAAAAGCACTACATACAGTAGTGGTGTTGGTGAATTACAACCTCCCACCACCGTCAATGGCGATCAAGAAGGGACATCTTATGTTATCCCTTCTAATTCCAGGGAAACATAAAGTAAAGCACATGGATGTTTATCTTAAACCGTTGATTGATGAGTTGGAGGAACTATGGAGAGGTGTTGCGGTGGTGGACGTTAGTAGGCCTCCCTCCTCTCGACACTTTGACTTCAAAGCAATGTTGATGTGGACAATGCATGACTTTCCAGGATACAGCGATTGTTCTGGTAAGAATTCAAATAACTCCCTACTCTAATACTATTGGTTATATTAATTACAACTATTGAATTTATTATTCTAACTTTTATTTGTATTTTAACAGGTTTGAAAACATCGGGTAAAATGCATGTCCTATTTGTGGCACCTCGTTAGTACATGAGTATGCTGATGGTTTGTGTAAGACCATATTCGATAATCATCATCGATTTCTCCCGTCAGATCATCCTAAATATGTTGCTAGTAAGAGAAACATTCCTCCACACAAACACTTCATGCAAAAGATTAGAAGCACATTTGGGAGTCTACAAATATTCTTCCTCCTCTAGATGGCATGAACAGGTATAGTAATGTTTTCAATCTTCTTTTGTGTAGTCTCTAATTGGATTAATGATCACATAGAGCAATCATGTCATGGCATCTCTTGTGTAGGTACTCCATTTTTTTCGGGCTACCATATTGACAATGAAGATGATGTCGAACATGCCAGTGAAGATATTGTGATCGATGATCAAGAAATAAAAGATGATCATGATAATGAGGATGAGCGTGCCATTTCTCATGATCATGAGGATGACCCTACCATTGATGATGATGGTGATGTTAATGAGGATGATCAAGGCATCGGTACCATTATCAATGGACAAAATATCGATAGTGGAATAAATTTAATCATAGCCTTACAAATTAATCAAATGGATGTTGATGTTGATCGTTTGGCAAGGATGGATCTTATTGAAGATGAGATCGAATCCTAACCAATCCATCATTGTATCATTCTAAATTGATGATAATTCTATTGTATATGTTGTCTTTTAATTATCATCTCATGATTTGTTTTTGAATATGTATTGTTGTAAATGCATGTAGTGGGACTGTGTAATGATATATGTTGTAATGTACTAAGATGGTTTAAAGAAGATGGTTTTTATTTTTTTAAAGGTATGGAGTTTTTCTTAAATAATATTTGCTCTCTACTTCTAAGAAGTTTTTCTCTGCTTCTATCGCGTGTATATCTGCGTCTAAAACACAGTGTTTACGCGTATATACACGCTCTGTTACACGCGTTTATGAACGCAGTATACACGCGAATTTAAATGCCCATATACACGCGCCCGATTTTACTCATATACATGCGCGACCATACACGCACTCGTAACTTATCGCATGTATCAAACCTGTGTATGGAAGCATTGTCTTGTAGTGCCTCCTGCTCATTAGCTAGCCTTACACCTCTAACCCCCCAACACCTTTCCTGAACACTTCGCTCACTGTCTACTGTCTTTTTGCTGACACCTGTTTGATTGAATCTGACTGAAATTGACTAAGCTAACAAAAATAGATCCAGCTGATTAAGCTTCCTGAATTGAATTAGAAATCTTCTCTCACATGTCCTTTGACTTTCCGTGACTCTTAGGTTGCTCTAATATCAACGAGATATCACACTAAAGACTCTCTCTTCATAGCACCTAACTCCAATTGAACTATTCTGAACAAACTGAAATAGACCTAGTTAATTAAAACCCTTAGAACCCAAAAGCTACTAGCATGTATTGGAAGCTACCGGCTTGCCTAGGTAACATGTGGGATGCATTGGAAGCTACCACCATTACCTAGGTAGCACCCGTCATGCATTGCAAACTACCAGCATGCCTAGGTAGCACCTGGGATGCATTGGAATGTACCAACATGCCCAGGTAACACCCGACATGCACTGGAAGATACCGGCATGCATTGGAAGCTACTGGGATGCATTGGAAGCTACCGGCATGCCTAAGTAGCACCCAAGATGCATTAGAAGCTATCTGCATGCCTAGGTAGCACTCGGGATGCATTGGAAGCTAAGGGCTTGCCTAGGTAGCACCTGGGATGAATTGGAAGCTACCGGCATGCCTAGGTAGCACCCAACATGCATTGGAAGCTACCGGCATGGCTAGGTAGCACCGGACATGGATTGTAAGCTACCCGGCATGCTAATGTATAGGCCTCATGCATTTGGCTTTTGCATATAGCTAATGCATATGTCTCACGCATATGGCAACCTCTTGAGAGATGAATAGCTCTCTAAAGACTATGCATAGAGGCTTATGGCTAATTACTAAGCCTCATGTATAAGCTTTATACACGATCCTTATGTTTGAGGCTGTGTGCAGAAGTCTCATGTATGTGGCTTATTCATAAGCCGCCTCATGCATAAAGCTTATGTACAAGCCTCATGCATGAGGCTTATGCATATGGCCAATGCATAAGTCTCATGTATGAGGCTTATGCACTAGCCTCATGCATAAGATTCATGTCCTAGCCTTGTGCATGAGGCTAAGGCATATGACCATCTCTTGAGAGAAGCATAGATCTCAAAAGGCTATCCCATAGAGCATGGGAAAAATAACAAATCTTAATATTAAAACTCCTAAAACTTACAAACCCTATAACATGTAAAAGCAAAAGAGAAGAAACATACAAGAAAGAGATATCTTACCTTGTGAGGCTTGTATGTATTAAGAATATACAAAATCAAACCAAATTAAGAAAAAATATATTAATAATAAACCTAATCTTAAAATCCCTAAAACTTACAAACCCTATAAACATGTAAAAGCATAAGAGAAGAAATATACAAGAAAGAGATCTCTTACCTTGTTAGTCTTGTATGTGTTGGAAACCTACAAAAATCAAACAAAATTAAGAAAAAAATTTATTAAAAAATTTAAGATTCTTACCTTGTGAGGATTTAATGGAGAGCTCTTAATTAGGTTTTTTATGTGGAATCTAGGGTTAGGGTTAAGTTTCAATAGAAAAGGCAAAAAGAAGAAAAGAAAAACTTAAAAGAGAGGAAAGAGAAGGGAAATGCTCACAAGAAAGGTTTCATGGAAAGCTTGTTTGCATATGAGATGAAGAAAAAGAGAAGATATATCTTGTTTGAGCTTAAGGAGGAATATAGGGTAGGAGGAGGAAAGAATAATAGAGGTAGAAGTAATAGATTAGATATAAACTTGCAAAAAACTCAAAGTAATAAGTTTAGTGCATTCAAAAGATAAAAGCGATGCGGCGGCAAAAGAAGTGGGATATCATTTACAGTATAGCAATTGTTTCTCATTGGTCCAGTAGTGTTTTTGCAGTGAAAAAACCATGCTCAATAGCATCAATACCCCCGACATTTCTCTTTCGAAAACATTGCAAAAATGTTTCTCTGCTCCCGATGTGTTTTAGTGAATCTTGGATATGTTATGCATGCTTGTTTTTCTATGTTGCAGAGGGTTGATTTGATTATATTGCTATGTAGAAATGATATTATTAATTGAGTTTTGATGTTTTATTAGATTAAGTTATACGATTAAGATATGATTAGATTTGGGACCATCATACTTGGTATCAGAGTGTAAATTAGGCAATCCATACTTAATTACGGATGTTGCAGGAACTAGATGACTAATATTATTTTTTATTTTTATGATATAGCTAGGAGTCTTTTCTTTGTAAAATCTTTTGCAATTTTGTCGTACAGTCACAAGATGGCTGAACATCAAACAAATTCAATGGTTAAACCGAGAGGGTAAGAAGAAATTTTTTTTAACAGGATTATTGAATGTGGGTGTAACTCGAGAGGAAGTTATCCAACTTATTGACAGGAATCAAGAATTAGAGAAAAGAATGAGAGCCATGCGTGTCAAAGGCCTTGATATTTCGTATCGATGCTCGGCACATTCCCTTGGAAACCATGTGTGTATGTTTGCCATAATGAATAAATAGTCTGCTATGCATTGATTCTTTTGGCATAAAATAATAGACACAGGCAGGACATTCTTTAAGACACATTGGCACATGCTTGCAGAAAAAACACTCAAGGTTCCCGAAGCTCCCAATTGCTAAATTCCCATATTTTGGAGATTTTATCAGCTGCCCATTCCAATGGAGTTTGTTTGGTTGATTCATACGTGTCCTAAAGGAGCAGTGCTCATTCATGCACTGGAAGGTTCCCCCGCAGAAGCTCTTCCTAAGAACAAAAGTTTTATTGGCCCTAGTTTGCGTTTGTGGCTTTGTCCAAATGTTGCCCTCGTATTTTTGCTCCATCCCTTCCATACCTTTTCCACCTTCAAGCTCATATGTACTGAACTCTGGGTACACCTTGGGAAGCTCTTTTACCTTGCCTTTGTAATCACAATCATGGATTAAAGTGTGCAAGACATCAGTAGGAGGTAACATGCGGATTATTTGAAAGCAAGAGACCGCAGTATCAAACTGAACATCTTCCTCTTCCAAATGTTGAAAGCACTTTTCCACAGGAGAGACCTCTATCTCCTCTTGCAATGACCCATGTGCTTGGACATTGATTTCTTCTATCTCTTCAGTGTCCAAGTCACTGTAAAGCACAATGCTCTCTAATTCAATGCGCAATGCAAAACAAAAAATGTCAAAGTCAAAGTTAATGCCACTTACATTGGAGTACTCTTTCGAGAACCGGGAGGAAATATAGTTGAGGGGCCTTGTTCTGGGGTCTCAAAATAATTCTCTCATTTGGCAATATATACAGAGGACAATGAATGCTCCAAGATAAAATATGCCTCGTCTCCAATCCCTGCATACAAGTGTAAAGGACAAATGGGCTCATACTCTCCTCCAATTTCAAGTAAGGCCTCCACATTTATCCCACCAATAGTTCCAAGCTTCCCCCGGATCATGTTGATTGACACAAGACATTTGCCATTCAAGAAGGGGACTCGGATGCATGCACCCATTGTAGAATGGAGGAAAACACGAGCCTCCCTGCATAATGCAATCACAACAACAATTAAGGAATTTACATTGAATATTAGCCAAAAATATTTTAATACTAGATGTTCTTGCTCTAATCAATAGCATATACTAGCCATAATACAATTTCACCAGGCTCATTTTAAGACTATGGGTAGAAGCAAATAAAAATATTTATTGCAAAAATAGTCATAATGAAGGGTATCAAAAAGAGTACATGTATATATGTATATATGTTTGTGTGTACATGTGTGTGTATGTATACACACACACACGCACGCACACACACACACACACATATTTGCTTTGTGTTAGTTCTTGCGCTTTTTCATAATCTCCTGTTAGATTTCAAAAACTCTACCAGTTGGATGCCATAGCATAACTGTGCTATAGATTTAAATAAATCGAAAAAATATTGACCAAACCCTTAAATTTTAGTGTTGAAATTCATTAGTGTTAGGATAAAAAATTTATCCAGTGCCTAACTTAGGGTTTTTAGTAGTCGGCTACTTCTTATGAAGCAATTACTTAACGCTTTTAGTCGTCCTCCACACAGAAGCATCTTCCCTCGAACACACACGCAGAGAAGCGATCATGAAGCATCATACGTCTCCCCACCAAAGAAACGCTGATCTCATGCGCAGGGCCCTCTCCCCACTCCAATCTTTCTCCCCAACAAAGAGACACAGAAAGGTATCATCATCCATGAATTTGTGCTATTTTGCCTGAATGAATTTGTGCGCTCAGCGCACAAAATAATAGGATGTTTTGCTGCCGCCACACTCCACACACAGTAGTATGAGATGTGCGGCGTTACTTCTTGCTATTTTTCTTGAGTGAATTTGTGCGCTCAGCGCACAAAATAATAGGATGTTTTGCTGCTGCCACACTCCACACACAGTATGAGATGTGCGGCATTACCTCTTGCTATTTTTCTTGAATTAATTTGTGCGCTCAGCGCACAAAATAATAGGATGTTTTGCTGCCGAGCAGTGACAAAATCATCACGATTTTGAGTTCGTTTCAAGCTATGCAATGTGTTTGAGACAGCACCATATAGATAGCATGTTCTTACACTACTCTCTCCAAATTTCTGCCGCCGGCCCCCCTTGGATCCCCCCGGCGGCAGAAATTTGGAGAGAGTAGTGTAAGAACATGCTATCTATATGGTGCTGTCTCAAACACATTGCATAGACTGTCTCTCTTACTACTGTCTATATTATGCAGACTTTGTGTATACAAGAAGCTCAAAAAACTCACATTTGATGTCTTCTTGGTTGAGAAACGGCTCACACAGTCGAGAGAGGAGACCAGCAAACATGTGCATCTAAAGAACAATAGCACAAAAAGAAAAAAGTTTGTCCTTAAAAAAGTGTTGGATTGCGAAATATCACTTCTAAAGTTTATTAGTACTCAATATTGAATGCCTTCAGATTTGGGCTACCGAATCTTTATATATTTTCCAATAAATTTGAATGCCTTGAATCGAACACCTGAAAAGGGCTCCGTAAATATTTTCCAATGGAGATTTTTTTAAAATATTCAATACGGCTTTGAATGCCTTGGAATTTGGGCCAAAGCACTCCATATGATAATCTCAAAGATATTCTGTTTGTTATAATGAGTTGGCCGTTTTGTTGGATAGTGAATGTGCCACCTTTGTTTGATGATTGTGTTGCAGTACTGAATTTAATCTCTTTAGTGAATGTGCCACCTTTTCTTTAAGTTTGTGTCGTATTACTGAATTTGCTGTTAAAATAATCAATTAATTATACAATACGAGTACAATACTATTTGAAGATTTGTTCTTGTATTTTTGCATGGCTATCTGGTTTTCAAATGAGTTCGAGACATTTCACTAGAGCATCTTGCTTGAAAGGTTCTTGTTGTGCAAAAATGGATGAGTTACCTCTTGCTAAGCGGAAAAAGAGTGTGCAGGTTGGCCCAGGTGAGAGCTCATCGAGACACACAAGGAGGCAAGTTGATTTTTCTAGCACTTTGGAGCAAGCCGCCTCCTCAAACCCTACTACTACAGAGCATGCGGTACATATCATAGATGACACTAACCTGGAAAAGTGTTACTTTCATCAATATTGATTTTTATGCATAAATAGATGCATAAAATAATTTTTTTATTATAAGATTCGTATGCATAAAAAGATGCATAAAAGATTTTTTTTATTTTAAAAGTGATACTTTCATCAACATTGATTTTTATGCATAAATAGATGCATAAAAGAATTCTTGTAAATATAAAAGTGTTACATCAAAATTGATTTTTTAGCATACATAGATGCATAAAAGGATTTTCTTTTATATAAAAGTGTTATTTCCATAGAAGTTGGATTTTATGCATAAATAGATGCATAGAGAATTTGTATACCAAAATAAGAGTTCTGTTTAATCCTATGTTTAAATCCCATGAATAAGTAAATACTCTGTGAGAGAAAATGCTACCGTTTCATATTCTTTAGGATGGTAATGAGAAAATTCAAAAAAACTATCGAAGTCAGAATTTTAGATAAATGATTAATTTTATTCCTCCTAGGAGTTCGTGATTAGTTATGAATTCAGTTAAGCAAATACTCAATGAATGAAATTTAGTAAAGTAGTAATTGAAATATTACCCTTCGAGAAAGATAGTTCACCGAGAACCTTTCCAGACTCAAACCGTGAATCAGACTATGACCAAGGCATAACTCCTTCGTCAGTTTTTCAAGAAAAGACGATGAGACCAGTTCAAGAAAACTCACTCAAATCACCCACCGAATCTAGAATCAAGTTAAGACCCTTTGATTCTGATCTGAGGATCAAGGTTATAGGATCAAGTAAAGACCCTTTGATTTTGATCTGTGGATCAAGGTTACAGATTTCGAGAAATTCTGTTTAAAATTCAGAACCTGCGATCTAGAAGTATTGGGATACGGATTTAAGATATACTCATTGTATTCAAAAGAAACTCAAAACTGAAAACTTGCATAGAAACCCTGTTTTCTTAAAGGACTGTCTTATGCCAAAATGCTGGAGGGAGCATTTGGTATATGTGTTTTTCTAAGGAAAGTTTTGTTGCAATAGCTTGCACGGAGTGTTCAAAGGATGTCTCACGCGGCAAAAACCTACCTAGCTCTTGACTAGCCTTGGATTGGTGAAAAATGGTGTGCTTCCGATACGATGGGCGAGGGTCGACAAGCGGTCCCTGAGTGAAGTGTCATGACACCTAAGGAGGATCGTGGAGGGTTTTGACCAGGCAATGCATGGGCTCGCGGTGCGTAGGCGTATGTCATGGAAGATATATATGTATGATGATGAAAAATTATTATAATCTATTACTGGATCTCGTTGCTGACCAGCTGGTCTCGACAAAGAATCCAG
The DNA here is from genome assembly GCF_041138505.1 of Cibotium barometz. Taxonomy (NCBI): domain Eukaryota; kingdom Viridiplantae; phylum Streptophyta; class Polypodiopsida; order Cyatheales; family Cibotiaceae; genus Cibotium; species Cibotium barometz. Next base: position 21,278,427 of record NC_141103.1, on the reverse strand, counting down.
AGTGATACCTTTTTTTAAGAAACAAGGATGATGAAAAATTATTGTAATCTATTACTGGATCTCGTTGCTGACTAGCTGGTCTCGACGGAGAGTCCAGAGTGATACTTGTTTTTGAGAAACAAGGAACTGGATGGAAATTTTGAGTTATGATATCTATAACCAATAATTGTTTGTCAATGGATTGTTTTATAAGTTAAAGTTTAAAGAGAAGTGTGTGCGTATCTGTATTCCAAAGCAAAAGTTAAGAAAGGCATTCAATTATGGGTGGGTGAGTACTTCTCTGGTTCTACCAATTCCATTAGTTGGGCGGTGGCTAACCAATGGGCCGGATGGGCTGGAATCAGTAGAGTTTTAATAATAAAATTGATTAATAAGAATATGTTTAAAACTCGAGTAGTTAAAAAAAAGCCTGAAGACTTCTCTACTAAATAGATCAACGGCTGTGTCTGATTCAATTAGGAAAAAAGCATTGATCCCTTCAAGTTAAGTCTGTAATAGTTTCCCTTCTATTTGGTTTATTTAGATGAAAGTTAGTTCAATATCTCGACTTTGTTAGAAAAATTCGTTAAGAAAATAAAAATGGTGGAATCGTCCCCGTTTTTTGGGCATGGGAAATTTTCCCGGTTTCAGTTTTCGGAATGACCACCAGCTTAGTCGCATGCTGCCCAGACATTCAAGGGCGAGGCCCCGAGTGGGAAACCTTGCCATGCGCATGAGGAAGCAGCTTCCGCTGCTGCCAGCTACCGAGAATCCGGTGTGCAGAGGGGGCAGTGGGATCCCACAGTTGGTATCGGAGCGGTGTTTGCTTAAAATTTTAAAGTAAATCTAGGAAATAATGTTTTTGCATGTTAATATTATGTTGAATGAACTTCAAAAATTGAAAACTCATAAATTGAAATGGAAATTTATAGATTGATACACCAAATCTATTTTGCCTTCCTGAACTCTCCCAATGTAAGGATATGATAGCCTTTGCATTCGAGCACCTCATCAACTCTGCTATGACCCGAGTAAGCAGAGTGAGACTCGCACGTCATTTTGAGAGTCTTTACTTTCCTGATCCTGTAGAGCGACGTCCGTATATGTGGTTCTTTGGAGGTTGATGTATTAATATCAGTACCAATCACCGTCAGAGGCTTAGGCAAAATATTTCCTTAGCCATGATTCTGATAAGGCTAGGGTTTGTTCCGCATGTACAACTCTTTAATCATTCACCCACCCACGAACTTCAGAATTTCATGCCAAGTTTTTAGGCTTTTTAGCCGCTTTATCCCCAGAAGTAGAATTACAGCACCTCTTTCTGTAATGAATCGTGTGTACCATGGCATGTCTCCTTTTCGCAGTTTCGCTTTTTTATGCGTACGCGATTGAGGCAGTGACTTTGGAGCCGTGATGCTCTATGTATATATCAAAAACTTTTGATAATAAATGAGGTTTTGTAAAAAATAAAAAATAAAAAAAGTCCAATTTGTTTTCATGATTGTGAATATGGTTAATAAAATTATCAGAGTAAATCTTGTTTCAAGAAGTATTATGAAATAATTATTTGTTTAAAGATAAATCTCAAAAATTAAATAATCATAAATCTATTGTCAAAGTTAAGCTGACAAAAATCTCGTTTTGTCAGAGTCATGAGGCGCGTGGCGGCCCGTGCAAGGCAACCGGATCCTCTAACGTGAATGAAGAGTTAGATCCGGATGTTTGCAAAGCACTGCACATAGATCCCAACTTGGTCCCTTCAAGGGTGAAGGGGAGCAGTTAGGTGAAGTAGTGGAAAAGTGGATTGAGGCTATGGAAGAATACTTTGATGTAACTGGCTACAATATGAGAGAAGCAAGATGGCTCTTGCCAGGTTAAAGATTGTGGAAACGGCCATGGTCACTTGGAGGAACCATTGCGAGACAAACCCTCTCGACAAAAATACCTAGACAAAGAGGATTTGTCCTCCGCGCTTCCTTGAAACTAAAATGAATGAGTTCTTGGAACTAAAGCAGGATAGCCGGATAATTGAAGAGTACCATCAAGCTATTACCCTGCTCCTCAAATATTCTCCACAATTGGATGAAGAGTAGCTGATGTGGGCAGGATCATTCGAGGAATGAACGAGCCATTGGACACCTTAGTAAAGAATGCCAAACATGTCTCAATGGCCAAAGCAGTAAGAATGGCAAAGGACTTTGCCAAAGCCTTTGTAGTTAAGGTCCCGCCAAAGCTTGCACCCTCTAATTTTAAAAGATTCCAAACCCCAAGAAGTACTTCAAAGTTTCCACCCCCAAAGAGATAGCAAGGCCCAATTCAGAATCAGGATGTAGGAAGATTTAGAAGTGAAGGAAGACCCTTCCCCCAAAACACTTTCTCAAGAGCCCCACCTCTTTCAAGGATTGAGAGAGGGATGAGCTCAGAAGTGAGAACCAGTGTTTTGGATGCCAGGGTTTTGGTCACACCAGCTAAAAGACTACCCGACTCTTGCCATGTCAAGGGGACAGGGAAGTCAAGGACCGAGAGTGCAGAGGCCAACCCCTTCCTGTCAATCCATCTTGTCAAAATCGTGGAGATCCTCGGAGAACTCCAGCTCAGCCATATGCGTCTATCCAGAGTAGCCTCAGAACTCCTTCCCAGAACTGGGACAATCAAAGAGAAAGAGTTCCGCCTCAGATTGAAGCAGCCAGAGCAGTCACAATAGCTGAGGTAGTGGAAGAGGAAAGAGGAAAGATTTATGCTGCAATTGAAAACCAAGGACCAAATCGCCAATTCTCAGTCATCCATACTCCAGCTGAGTATGAGGGTAACCCTTTTAAGCTTTTGATTGATTCAAGCAATACTCATTCTTTCATTTCCCCAGGATGCTTGGGTAAGCTAGTCTTAGAACAGAAATCAGGAGAACCTATGCAAGTTGAATTGGCCAGTGGGAAGAATCTTCACTCACCTTGAGAAAGATCGTATTCAGTTCAATCTAGATGGGAATTTAACTGACTGTGAGTTGAGAGTTATACCTTTGGGAGTTTTCGACAGGATTGGAATGGATTGGCTCCACAAAAATCAAGCTGACATTCACTGTCATAATGGAACCATTTCCTTCCCTGACCTTCATGGAAGAAAAGTTCAAGGAACCAAAATTTAAGGATCCCCAAGTCTGCAATTAGTAAAAGCTTCTAGAAAGAAGCAGCTCATTTATGTTGTCAAAATGAATCAAGTAGACTCAAAGTTAAAAGCTAAAGAACCTGAATGGTTAAGTGATTATGATGATTTATTTTTAGAAAAATTAACTGAGATACCTTTGATTTGGGAAGTAGATCATGAGATAGAATTGACCCCCAGAGCTCAGCCACCAGTAGCCCTACGCACGTACAAAATGCCAGTTCCTGAAGCCATCAAACTCAAGGAATAGCTTAGATAGCTGTTAGAACAAGGGTTTGTAAGACCCAGTGTTTCACCTTGGGGTGTGCCAGTTCTCTTTCAGAAAAAGAAAGATGGAACGCTAAGACTGTGTGGACTACAGAGGTCTCAATCAGCTGACAGTTAAGAACAAGTATCCTATCCCTAGAATTGATGAGCTTTTGGACAGGCTAAGTGGAGCCTAGATCTTCACAAAGATAGATCTCAAATCAGGGTATTATCAGATCAGGATTAATGCGCAAGATATCCCGAAGACAACCATCAACACTCGGTGTATGGGCATTATAAATTCACTGTCATGGCGTTTGGATTGATAAATGTCCCAGCTACATTCAATCGCCTAATGCTGCAGGACATTCTAAGAGAATACTTGGATGATTTTGTTCTTGTTTTCTTTGATGATATTCTGATTTACTCAAAGAATGCAGCTGACGATGAAGCTCATGTCAGTAAAGTTCTTGAGGTTCTAAGGAAGCACCAACTCTTTGCAAAAAAGAGAAAATGCACTTTCTCTGTGGACAATGTTGAATACTTGGGCTATATCCAAAGATGGAATTTCTCCAGATTTTGCAAAATTCCAAGTAGTCATAGATTGGACTGAGCCAATCTATACCAAAGTATGTTCCCATATCTTCCCCCTTGACTAAAATTCTCAAGAAGAATATCCCGTTTTAATGGTGTGCCAAGTGCCAGAGTGCTTTTGATAAGCTGAAGACCGCCTTGGTAACCAATCCCGTTCTGAAGTTGCCAGATTTATCTCTACCCTCCTTTGAGGTAGTAACTGATGCTAGTGGTTTTGCCCTGGGAGATACACTCATGTAGAAAGGTCATGCAGTGGCCTATGAATCTCGAAAAGACAGAACTCATGAGAGGAATTATGATGTCTATGACCTGGAACTACTTTTAGTAGTATATGCCTTGAAGTTGTGGAGACATTACCTACTGAGTCAAAGATTCACTTTGATGAGACAGATGAGTCAGAGCTTTTCTTGTCCAAATTGGCCCTAATGTCAGAGCTTTAAGGTTGGTTTCTCTGGATGTAAAGGCAGACAGGGGCAGGTTTTTCATGAACATAGACATCATGTCGATGGCATTCAATTGATGGAACTTTCAGCTTCTCTTTGCTTTGGTTCGGGATTGTTTTGAGATTAGTTCAAGGACAGTTTATGGGCTGTTTTTTTTGGCTGCAAATTCAGCTATGTACATGGGTTATTGGTTGCAAGTATAAGGTCACTTGGTTATGTTTCTTGGCATGGGAGTGATGCAAGCTCGCATGGCTACGTGCTCATGGACTCGGGGGGGTCACTCGTATAAATATGTAAGTATCACGTGGGTTCAACAGAAGGACATTTTAAATATTTAAAACTTACAGAAATATATTTACAGAGGGGATTTATTTATTGTATTTTGAAAAAAAATTACAGATTTTAATAGGAAAGGATATATTATATTCACTCAAAAATTCACAGATAAGGGACTTTTTAAATAGGCCTTGAACGCACGTGATATAGAGGATTTACATATAGTGACCCCCCCGAGCTCATGGAGTAGATTGTTTTTCTTCCTGCTAGAAAGGAACAGAGGGACCTACAGTTATGGGCATCTCTATGTTACCAGATGTTTCATGAGGGAACAGGTAACTAGATGTATGCTGTTGTTAGCACTATTGTTGAATGGTGCCATGAATGGTTCTGTATGGAAACAGGACAGAAGTTTCAAAGGGAAACAGGCCTAAAGGTTTCATGTGGAAACAGGCCTTTCGCAACCAAACAGGGAGCTTTGGTCGAGAGACTGCAAAGCTTCGAGAGACTCAGCTACAGCCTATCTCATGGTGGGAGAAGTATGGAAATTGTGCTCACAGGATTGCAGTTCGGGTCCATGTGAGAGGAATTGGTGCACTTGGGCCCTCTTCCATACAAAGAAGAGGAATAGGCTGAGTACCTCTCAGCTAGAGTGGTTGGTGTTTTGTCATTGCAACCTCCACCGCTCAGGGTTACATGCTCTTCTCCTAGGTGGCCAGAGGGCTGGTTCCTCTGGACATAAAGGCGAATAGGGGCTGGCTTTTCATGAACATAGACATCATGTGGATGGCGTTCAATTAATGGAACTTTCAGGGAACCTTGCTTGATGGTCTACTGCTAGGCCAAGTCGATCCAGGGAACCTTGCTTGATTGCGGGTACTGAAGGTTGAGATGCTGATACTGGGGTTGAAACGTGAGATAAAGGCCTGTACACAACTAGGGTAAGAAAAACGAGTCTGAGGGGAATCGAACCCCGACACTAGCCATATGAGGCTATCACCACGAGACTCCCCACCACCCACCCTTGTTAGTAAGTTTATAAAAAAAAAACAAGACTTCACAATGAATGATTTTGAGATTAAATCTTACTGAACATAGACTGATCCGTGAGTTGATACGTAAGACTACTGGTCCTCATCATCATCTCTGAGATAAACCGTCAATAAAATTTCATCTTCATCATCCTTGTTGACTTCTTCGAACTCCTCGATCGTTAAATTTGTGTTCACGTTCATTTCCTCCGTAGGCTCGACATCCATTGTTTCCTCCTCTTCGGTGTCTATAGTGTCAGAGTCTGGATCATTGTCATTCTCATCACCTACAATGTCATCATGATTGACAGATAGAAGAATTCTACACCTCTCTGAGGTCGATGTGTCTAGATTCAAGGATGTAATCAAATCATCCTGATCCGCTGTCTCAGAGTCAACGCTATCAAACAAGTGTCGACCTCTAGGTTGGACATGCACAACTTGCCACCATGGATGAGCATCTGTATTCTTGTAAAAGAATGCTTGTTCAACATGAGATGGGGCAGAATGTAAGGCTCTTTTGTTGCACGCAATAACTTCCAGGAGTCGACGGACCAAAATTCAAACGGTTCTCTTTTCATTGTGGCATTATTGCCTTTATACCCGGCACGGAACCAATCCACCTTCAAAACCACCTGTCAAAATACACGAATCAAAACTTTAGAATTATGTTTAGCTTTAAGAAATCTACATGTTATTGTTGCATGAAGAGAGATTTCATTTACCTGCTTGAAGATACGATATGATACTTCATAAATGCCGACTATGGTTCCCACGTAACCAAGTTCATTGTCGATAAGATTTGTGTCTCTTGAACTTGCACGTGATAATTGCTTAAAAAAGAGGCAACAACGCAAGAATCCTGAGTTAGACGTAAGTCATGAATAGATTTTATCCGAAGATCTTGTCCATAAGTCCACATGTTGGTATACATTCGAGCCTACACCAAAACATAAATTATTTAAAAAAAATTTGAGATTCATTTGTTTAGTTCAAAGTTTTCAAAACCAAACAAGTTACCTGTTTTTCACACCCGATCATAAACTCTCTTTGTTCCGTAGAGATTGGCTCATGATCACTAACCGCACAGATCGATAGCGAGTCCAACAGTCCACTTTAGATACCAATCCTTTGGTGTCATTGGTATTGGACATCTCCCTTTTCTAGCTTTCCATTAAAATGTATGGCTTGCCTTCTGTCTCGTAGATAATGATCCTCAGATAAAAATCGTCTATGTCGAAGATATATATTTTTGTTGAGGTTTTTGCTATAAGTCGATCTCAACCAATCACCACAAATTGGACAAGCTTTATAACCCTTGGTACATATCCCTGCATGGAAAACATAACAAAGATGATTAGCGTAATCAACATCGTACAAACTTATGAGAGAATATATATATTTAAACCATTTACCTGAGCAAAAACCATATCCTGGAAAGTCGTATAGTCCATGCTAAAATTCCACGAACAATGGACTGTCTTTGACCGATGCTTCTGGACATATCCATGACATCAATCCCTCTCCACAAATCTTGAAGATCGTCGATGAGAGGGGCCAAATAAACATTCAGATCTTTAACTTGTCGTTTTCCCAGAATTAAGAGTGAGAGCATTAAATACTCTTTCTTAATGCTGAGATACGAGGGTAGATTAGATTTGCTTTTTTCGATTCGAGTTTACCCTAGTTTTCCCCAACATCGTTTTGTAATGATTCTCATCTCCACTCCTCCGTCGAGGATAGCCAAGGCTTGGTATTTGTTATGGTGAATTGGGATCGTAGAATTTGTCATCGCTCTCATAATACTGGCCTAGTTGATTGACATGTATTTTGACGAATCTGGGAGTTCTTTCCTCTAAGTTCAAGTACTAGGTTTTTCTCCACTGGGTTACGGAGTCTCGTCTGCAAACAGAGTGGGTTTATTATTCCCTCTACCCAATTTTTAATATCTATCCATAATGCCGGCATATTGTGTAACAATGGTCCCAGTGGCATTTTGACAGTGGTGGACAATATGGTTGTGAGACTGCCTACATCTCTAGGCTCCCTGGGCAAGTGAGGGTTCATTCCATGTGTTTGTCATATACTCAACCCTAGGGATTGAAGGGATTAAAAATTTGTCCTCAAAAATTCTTGCCATGAGTTCACTCTGGGTCTCCCTTCCTCGGTGCGTGATATGGATAGTCTCTTTGATCAAATGATCGACCCCACACTGAACATCAGAGAGTGTTGGCATGGCATTGGCCGATGTTGCCAAGGGCTGGGCGTGGCTTCCATTAGCCACATTCTTATTGGGACACTCCGCTATTCAATGAGGCCCACCACAACCAAAACACTATAGTGGCCCCCTTCTCCTCATAGTTTAGTTTATGTCTTTACCTCTCCATTGTACCATGGTTTGGAACACTGGCACTAGCATGTTATTCTGTAAGACATAACACTCTGGCACAATCTTCGCAACCTCCTCCTAGTAATAGTTATTTATTTCTACCTCACGCATGACTTCACCCTTATCGAAGGGCTCCTAAATTAAACCGTGGTTGATTTTAGCCTGTCGAGGTTGTGGCGGTCGAACAGGTGGTGGCAACGTTGACATGTCCTATATCTGGAACATCCCTCTTGGAAAGTAGGACGGGTTTGGTGGTTTGCACTTGGGGTGTTGGCAAGGCTAGCGGCACTCTTGGTCTTGGAAGTTGTGCTAATGGTTGGGCTCTTGTATATCGGCACACGGTAGTGTGTCATGGTTACCCAACCTCACACAATGAGCACAATAAAGTTACTACCTTAGTCTTAATGGAGGACATTCAATGGTTGTGTGATTTTTTCTACAAATAGAACACCAAATCAGATCTCTCCAAGGATAGAGATGAGCATGCCCTGATGCTTTTCTCCCATCCATGACCTTGATTTTCTCTAGGATGGCATTACTGAGCTCTTCCATTGTCATATTTCCAACTTGTTTAATCTGTGTTCCTATGTCCTGGTGACTTGAGTCCCGTGATGTTTCTCCTATTGAAGTTGCCTTGGGTTGTGGCAATTTAAGCATATTGTCTTGATATTCTATTGTCAGCTTACAGCACGCATCTACAGTAGTCCATCAGGCTAACACTAGATAATTGTGCGTTTTATCATCTTGGACTCCTCTCCGGGAAGCAGGGCAATAATTGATCATCAATTAGCATCTCCCTTAACTTACATATTGAATTAAAGTGCTTGAGTTGAGACACATAATCTCACATGGGCTCATTTTCTTTCTGCTTTTGATACTGTGAACTTTTGACATCATCTGTCACCACATCGAGCAAAGCTTGGTATGAACACATTTTTAAGCATACTGAAGTTGACTTTATCCTGTAGCTTTAGGGCTTGATACCATTGGTGAGTCTTTCCTTCTAGGATCAATGAAAAATCATGGATCATAGTTACATCACTCACTAGCCCATAGGTTTCACAAGTTAACTCAAAGACGTCTATATGCTGGATTGGGTCCCCATCATCTGAGAACTTTTACACAAGCTTTGAAATAATATGTGGCTTCATTTGGGATGGTATGGATTCCAAGGCGGTGCCTAGTTCCTTGATCATACCTCGGCCCATTTTCACAGTTGTATTTAGCAGATTTGCCTTTGTGATGATGTTCAGATTTGCGTTTGGGTCTACAACTACTTTTAGATGAGCTAATCCCCCCTACCTAGTCCTCTTCCTCTTCCTATATTGGTTCTTTTATATACTTCGGGTCTATGGCTAGGTCTCACCAACTCCTCATTGCTTGGCTCATTATTAGCAAATTCAACCCGGCTTTGTTAAGAGCTCCATGCCCTGCAAGAATGTAGGATCGTTGATCATTTATTGTATATCTTCTCTAGCGTAGAGGTGATCCTCACCTTCTGTTTGCAGGTACCCTATGTAAGATCCCTGTTCCCACCGAGCAATAGATTCGGGATACTAGCAGCGGAAGTAGCACTTCTCGCGCGGGACAGGGGTCCCACATTCGGGGCCTCACCCACGGATATCCGGATAAGAGACTAATCCGTCGGTTGTTCCAAAACCGAACCCGAAAAAACTTCCTTTACCGGAAGGCACGGGCGATTCCACCAGGATAACTTTTTACTCTAACGTAGTCAAGATCATTTCTGATCGAGTTGATCCAATTACATCTATAAGATACTTGGTCAGATCAAGGAAGAAACTTGCACTTAGATCATTGGAATTAACGCTTTTTTCCCCATTCAAGAGGAACAGCCGTTGATTCCTATCCATAGAATAGTTACTGTCCGGGATTTATTTTATCTATCGTAAAAACAAAAGTTTGAGTCTCGATTTACGGATCCATCAGTCCAGCCTAACCCCATCCAATCCCATGGGTTAGCCAACCACCCAACCACTGTAGTGATGGGATCCAATTAAGAATTTGGTTAGGTTTTGTCCCGGGTACCAAGGAAAAGAGTTCCAAGGCCCCCTAGCCGGATGTTCATGCAAAATAAAACTAGTCACACCACTCACACACCCAATATGAAATTGCCTTTTCACAGATTCAACCAGTTTAAAACAATCCTTTAATAAAACCATGGTATCACTGATCACCATCTTCCAATTTATCCAGTTGATTCTCAATTTTCCCATCATTCCTTCATCAGAGTATCTATGGCATCATTGGTAACTAGGACGCTCACCACCTGTCCACTCTCATCAGGGGCCGTTTCCTAATCCCTAGCCCATAATACTCAGCAATATAATCACTTATCAAGATGGACTCTCGTTGAAGATCAGCAAGATCAACCAACAGATCCATATAAAGGGCCATGGACTCATCCATTGAAGACCAGCAAGGTCAATCAACCAGATCCATGCCCGATTTCAGAAAACAACTCCAACTCTGTTCCAATATCTTCCTCGACGCACGCGTGGGTATCCTAGGCGACCCAGAGCCCGAGCACCGTATGGTCAGCACCCTCTAGGATCCTTCACAGGTGACCTAGCGCTTCACTCATAGGCCGCTTCCTTGGCCCCTCATCCACCGTACCGGAAGCTCACCATTTTAATCGCACCGAGGCTGGTCAAGACCTCGGCCGACCTTGCTACGCGAGACGTCCTTCATTGACTCTCCGTCAGCAGTTGCAACATTATCAGTTAGGTCTCCACGACCTTAATCACAAGATGGTCACAATGCTCCCCCAGCAATCTTGACATAAAACAGTCATTTACAAACAGCATTTACAAACAGTTTACAATACAGTTTCTATTTTTACTTTCATTTTTCCACATTATCCCTCATCAATCCACATTACTTATTCCATATTCCATTTATATGTATACTCATCCCATCACATCATTTTCCATCTCAACACTTCATATTCCTTCACATCACATATCGTATATTCACATCCATACATATATCCACATCCACATCCACATCCACATTCACATCCATACATCCACATCCACATCTACATCCATACATCTATTTTCACATCCATATCTACATCCATACATCATTTTCCATCTCAACACTTCATATTCCTTCACATCACATATCGTATATTCACATCCATACATATATCCACCACATTCACATCCACAAATCCACATCTACATCCATACATCTATTTTCACATCCACACCTACATGCACATTCATGCATCCACATCCATACATCCACATCTACATGTACATTCACATCCATACATCCACATCTATATGCGTACATTCTCATCTACATGCATACATCCACATCTCTATGCATACATCCACATCCACATTCACATTCTCCTCATACATCTACATCTACATGCATACATCCACCTCCACCTCCACATTCACATCCACATCTATATATCTACATCTACTTGCATACATCCACCTCCACATCCACATCCACATCTACATCTACATGCATACATCCACATCTCCATGCATAATAAAACTCTTTTAATTAATCTAGGATGATAGTTCCTAGAATATGGTAGGAAGTCCTCTTTTTATGCTTTGAATGAAATTATTTTATGCGTAATTTCTATAAAAATTTTGCCATAGCTCCGCTACTATGACTGATAAATCTCAATTTATTCTAAGGGATAAAGCTTATCATTAAGGAAATAATTAGAATGGTCTCTAATTGGGTCATCAATCCATAATGGATTGAATCATCAATGTGCATAAACTAAAAGCATAGAAAAAGCCATTAATTTGGCCTCAATCATAGCTTAATCTTGGATTAAGGAAAAGCTTTATGAAAAGCTGCATTTGGATTGAGAATGGGTCATGAGTATGACCATTTCTTGAGTGAGAGAGAGAAATTACATAAAAACCATTAGAATTTAAACATAAATGGAAATTAACTTCAATAGCATTTATTAAATTATGTAACTCTTCACTACTATTCACCAATTAACTTCAATAGCATTTAAAAAACCATACCAATTAAGCTTCTCAAGCTTGAGAGGGGTTGAGAAGAGAGAATCATTGAGAAATTATAGAAAAGATCAAAATTCAATATACTTACCTTATAATTTGCTTGATTCTTTATTCACGGTAGAGGCCCCCAACCAATCAATTGGTTTAGTATGTTGATGGAGCCACCAATGGGGATTCAAGAAAGAGAGAAGTATCAAAAACTAGTGAATTATTAAAGAATTCACAGTTCTTGGCTTAGGTAGAGTAGAGTAACAATGTATAAGACACTCTATATTTTGGCTTAGGTGGAGTAGAGTAACAAAGCATAAGACACTATATATTTTGGCTTAGGTGGAGTAGAGTAACAAGCATAAGACACTATATATTTTGGCTTAGGTGGAGTAGAGTAACAAGGCATAAGACACTATATATTTTGGCTTAGGTGGAGTAGAGTAACAAGCATAAGACACTATATATTTTGGCTTAGGTGGAGTAGAGTAACAAAGCATAAGACACTATATATTTTGGCTTAGGTGGAGTAGAGTAACAAAGCATAAGATATTATATTTTTTTCAACAAGGGGAGGCTTCTATTTATAGGAAAATTTGAGCTCCTAACCAAACAAATTGATTCTAGAATTTTCCAAGTCAGTTAGGTCACTTTTTGACCATTTTTAGGTCACTTAAGCTAACTTTTTGGAACTAGTCTTGAATGAGGAGAGAGGAGAGATGAAATATCTCAATTTTTATGAGTTTAAAACTCATTCAAGCATGTGAAATATGCACCTCCTGTAAAGAACTCTCCTTCCTTAAATATGTGTCATAGTTTTTTTACTAATAAACTTTGTACATTTTCAACTCTTCATCTTATGTGAAATATGCACCTCCTTTAAAGAACTCCCCTTCCTTACATATGTGTTTTTTTACTAATAAACCTTGTACATTTTCAACTCTTCATCTTATGTGAGCATTTACTCATTTTTGGATACCCAAAATATCTCATATTTTTAATATTGTTCATAGTTTTTTACTAATAAACCTTGTGCATTTTCAACTCTTCATCTTATGTGAAATATGCACCTCCTTTAAAGAACTCCTCTTCCTTACATATGTGTCATAGTTTTTTTTTACTAATAACCTTGTACATTTTCAATTCTTCATCTTATGTGAGCATTTACTCCTTTTTGGATACCCAAAATATCTCATTTTTTTAATATTGCTCATAGTTTTTTTACTAATAAACCTTGTACATTTTCAACTCTTCACCTTATGTGAGCATTTACTCATTTTTGGGTATCTTCTTTTTACAAATTGGATTTATCTCCTCCCTACACATGTATTGATGCTATTGGCCCATAGGAACCTTAATTGGACCATAGTCCAAAGATTTATGAAAATCTAGACCCTTAGACTAAGGTTCTTTATACCTATTTCTAATTAATTTCAATTGCACATTGGAAAATTCTTTTTGAATTTCTGTTTCAGGGGAATTCATCTTAATTATATGAGATATTTTTCTATCCAAAAATATTCAAAATCTGAATATTCTCTCTCTAGAATAATTTTCTCTCTAGGTTAAAACAGTTAGAAACAAGGTCTTTATATTTCTGAAGAGGGATTGATAACAGGGGAAGATACTAGACATCAAAAGGGGTTGGGGGAGGAATCTTACATTCTACCCCACTTAAAAAACGCGAGATGTCCTCATCTCGCAACTTGGGATAATTTCGCAAGATGCACGAATATGAGACTTAGAGAAAAATTTTAATCAAGATTAACCACCAAGAAAGTCTTAAAGAGGGCAAGATAAGAACAAGATTTAAACTTTATTCATTCTCGGAACTTATACAGTAAAGATAGAAGAACTCTTTACACTTCCATAAGCCCGTCCATCATATGGTCACAAAAGCAGTCCTCACAAGCTGCACAAGTATAGGGTAACTCATCTATGGGAATGATTCTGCTGGTTATTGCCGCACCTATCTCAGTGGTATGAGGTGATCTAACAAAAGGACCTCTGAGAGGCAAGCCAAAAACGGGATAAAGGCATATCTTCTCATGAGGAAGAAAACACGCCAGTAAGAAGACCCGCTCAGAAAACCCAAGATGCCTTGATCTCATGACGCAGTAGTATCGGGGACCCAAACCCAAAGCTTCAATAACCATGGCCAAGCGGATATTGTTACGAAAGTGCTGCTGACCCCAGGGTGTTACCCTAGTTATGTTTTGATAGGTCCGCCATTTGGTCTGCGCTACAGAAGTTCCTAGGTGAGGAAAAAGTGAGCGCTCATACTGTTCTATAAAGTCTTTCTTCACAGACTCTCTTGCGTCTTGAAGGTGAGAAATCATCATGGATAAAACTAGTTCTTGTTGCCAAGCCATGAAGGAGATTAAGAAAGAAAGGAGATTGATGGGAGTAAGATTACTGTGAGCGACAAGTAAAAGTTACGACTTATATAGAGGAAGGAGCTAGCGTAACCTAGAAGCCATCGGTAACTTGCCACTGAAGTTTTACCGTCTTTCCATGATTTGAGTTTGACACATTTTTCTATAGAAGGCATTAAGAATTTTGAGATGAGGAGATAAAAGAAACTTGTAGGCTAAGTCACCTACTTTCATTGAATTTAGATATAAGGATCACAATATCTGGGGGATAACTTCTTATACTTCCCAAGAGATAAAGAACTTCTTTTGGGCCGTACTCGAATGAAAACCAAAACCTTGGTATCCAAAACACCGATTTTCACTTCTGAACTCATTGTTCTGAATCCTTAAAATAGGCGTGACTCCTGAGAAGTATTCTAGGAAAAGGGTCTTCCTTTTTTTAAACAGAAACTTTCTTTTATTTTAGAGAGGGAATAATTATACGATCAGAAAGGGAGATTCTTACTCATGTATACCTCGAAGGCTGGGGAGGAATCTTACATTCTACCCCACTTAAAAAGTGCGAGATGTCCTCATCTCGCAAGGTAGAGGACAGCTCTTTTTCTTAAGATCCAATTTTATTCTGGGATTCCTTATATTCTGGTCAACCCAACAGAACACTGGGATAAATATCCCTTATATAGAACTCATCATTAAATAACAATTCATTGAGATCATATCATTCATATCTTTAACATGATAATGGTCCATTAGACCGCAAAGTTTCCTTCAAAACATTCCTCCATGGAATTTTCAGTCAAGCAAGTTTTCAATTTGACATTCTACCGGTCAAGTATTAACAGTAGCAATCTGACAACACAACCCACTAATCTCATAGTGATTTGCTGAATTCATTATCATTATTCTAGTTATGAATATCACCACAGGGACTCGTCCCATTCCCCCTCATTGTGGTTTCATTATATTTCAACTAATTTTTTAAAAAATCATCATTTTTCAATCAGAATTTTCAATCAGAATCCAAATCAATTCATCAATTCTCAAACAGAATTAAAAATCATATCAATCACATTCGAAATCATCATCTGGATAGCATTAACGCTTATAATTTCAAGTCTTAGATTTACTCGTATATACTGTCAGTAAAGAGCTGCAGTATACTCTCGGTATATACGGGTAGTCACGGCCCTTGGAATTATAAGGTAAATACTATCATGTCTAGGCCTCAAGCAAGTCAGGGATTCTATATAATTGCGGCACTTCCATCTGAAGACCCAATTACCAAATTACGAGTTTCAGTTTGAATATCAAATTGTATGAATTATATCACACAATTATAACCTTTTTGTGTTTCTTGATAAATTTTTGATATATTTGTCTTCTCAGTTGATCTTTATTAACCAAATGCTCTGATACCAACTGTATGATCCCTGTTCCCACCGAGCAACAGATTCGGGATACTAGCAGCGGAAGTAGCACTTCTCGCGCGGGACAGGGGTCCCACATTCGGGGCCTCACCCACGGATATCCGGATAAGAGACTAATCCGTCGGTTGTTCCAAAACCGAACCCGAAAAAACTTCCTTTACCGGAAGGCACGGGCGATTCCACCAGGATAACTTTTTACTCTAACGTAGTCAAGATCATTTCTGATCGAGTTGATCCAATTACATCTATAAGATACTTGGTCAGATCAAGGAAGAAACTTGCACTTGGATCATTGGAATTAACGCTTTTTTCCCCATTCAAGAGGCACAGCCGTTGATTCCTATCCATAGAACAGTTACTGTCCGGGATTTATTTTATCTATCGTAAAAACAAAAGTTTGAGTCTCGATTTACGGATCCATCAGTCCAGCCTAACCCCATCCAATCCCATGGGTTAGCCAACCACCCAACCACTGTAGTGATGGGATCCAATTAAGAATTTGGTTAGGTTTTGTCCCGGGTACCAAGGAAAAGAGTTCCAAGGCCCCCTAGCCGGATGTTCATGCAAAATAAAACTAGTCACACCACTCACACACCCAATATGAAATTGCCTTTTCACAGATTCAACCAGTTTAAAACAATCCTTTAATAAAACCATGGTATCACTGATCACCATCTTCCAATTTATCTAGTTGATTCTCAATTTTCCCATCATTCCTTCATCAGAGTATCTATGGCATCATTGGTAACTAGGACGCTCACCACCTGTCCACTCAGGGGCCGTTTCCTAATCCCTAGCCCATAATACTCGGCAATATAATCACTTATCAAGATGGACTCTCGTTGAAGATCAGCAAGATCAACCAACAGATCCATATAAGGAGCCATGGACTCATCCATTGAAGACCAGCAAGGTCAATCAACCATATCCATGCCCGATTTCAGAAAACAACTCCAACTCTGTTCCAATATCTTCCTCGACGCACGCGTGGGTATCCTAGGCGACCCAGAGCCTGAGCACCGTATGGTCAGCACCCTCTAGGATCCTTCGCAGGTGACCTAGCGCTTCACTCATAGGCCGCTTCCTTGGCCCCTCATCCACCGTACCGGAAGCTCACCATTTTAATCGCACCGAGGCTGGTCAAGACCTCGGCCGACCTTGCTACGCGAGACTGTTGAAATTTGAGCAAAATGATGAGCTATGGTGGATCAAACACTAGAATCAACATAATTAACAAAGTGATTAAGAAATGATTAAGACGTAATTAGTGAATAATTAGCAAATAGATTAATGTAGGCATGGATACTCAAAAACCAGCAAATTCTCATTAGGGCTATGCCTCAATTTATAGTGTTTACATCAAGCATCAAATCCCCTTGATTTCTCCATGATTCACTCCCTGAATATCTCCAGCTCTTGCCTGATTCTCTCCACCTCTTCTCTTTTCCCTGATTATCTCCCAGAATAACTCCACACTCCTAAATTCCCTCATGCTACCCATTATTCTCTCCCAGTAGATTCTCCTAACCTTTTCACAGGTTCTTTCACAATTACATCTCCTCTTTTACAGCCTCTATCCAAGAGCTGGTTCCCACACACACCCTTTTCACTTGTATATTTCAACACCTCCCCTCAAGTGAATACTCCTAGTACAGCTAGACCCTATACCAAGTTTGCCTCCCCTTACTTGGTAGTCCGCAACCAGTGTCTACTCCTCCCCTCAAGTTATCTCAGCACACCTGGACCCTGTATCAAGTTTCTTTCTTACTTGACAGTCCGCGACCAGTGCCTCAAGTCCCTAAACTCCATAGTCCTTGACACACTCTCTCTCTATGTGTCCAAGGCTACTATAAGTGCCCGCGACCTTGACTAAAGTGCTCACACATACATCTACCACTTGGCCTACATCATCGGTGGCTCAGAGGTGGTTTTACTTTGTTGGGGCAGGTTACATTGGGTTGTGGGGTCTCTCTCTCTCTCTCTCTCAGAGATTTTCACATGGCTCCTCACTCTTTGGAGCCTCACATCTTCTCTTTTCTTCAGTCTTCTTCTCGTGGTAGCATCTCTCCACGCGTCCGTCTCTTCTTCCAGTCTTCTTGGGGCAGCTTCTCTTCTTGTGGCAGCTTCTCTTCTCGTGTCCATGTCTTCCTTCAGGTCTTCTTCTCGGTGTGGATCCTCTTCTTGGGAAGAGATATTCTTCTTCTTTCATGGCTGGGGCCATGAGCTCGTCCGTCAGGTCATTTTGCTCCATGTGAGCAACATGTTTCAATGTTTTGCTGACAGTTCCTTTGGGCTTTTTATGTTTATTTTGTATCATTATGCAATGCAAACCCAAATTTATGCGGGAGGTCTTACCTCTTGCCTTAATCTGGACAAGGGCAGTGTCTGTTCCCATTTTTACACTGATAAAATGTGCCCAATACATAATGCGTATAGCATTCATTCTCATGCACATTCCAAATGCAATTCTGGCTGTGAATAATCTTGAATTTGAGTGAGATTTACAGGCATTAACCAAGGGTTAAATGCGAAATGATGATTTTCACAATTTTATCAGCACAATTTTTCAGAAATTACACTAAATTAAGGGTAACCAATTTGTACGAGATGGTTGGAGTATCAAACCAACTCCGATTTGAAATCTGAAGTTATAGGGATCTGTATCAGATACCTAATGGTTAATTTGAACCCTCAATTGCACCAAAGTACAGTGATTAGCATTGATTAATCACTGATTAGCAAATTAATGCTCTGGTTTGTGTGCAGAAAACAGAGTATGCGGGGAGCCCAGATCTGATGCCTTCCACTTCAAATGAGCTCAAATGCTTTCAAAGGCATCAATAGAAATAAATCTAGTAGAGGATTAAGCCAAGAAACACAAGATTTGACCAAATAATGAAAGCTTAATCTTTGTTTTACCAAGATCACCTGTGCAGATTTGATGAAGAGCTTGGATCTCTCTGTAGACTTGATGAAATTGATTTCTGTCTTCACCAGCTTGTAGAGCATGCTTGATTACCCTTTGTGCTAAGAGGAATTAGCTCAATTTGATTTGATGGAGTGTAGATCTGCATAGTACTCAGAAAAAATAGCGCTGAAGAAAACGGTGATTTCTCCTAAACGCCTTCGCGTTTTGCTGCGCCGTTTGATGTGCTTGTAGCTAGATGTCTTAGCTAGCGTGTGCTAAGAGGGCATAGCCTAATATTGAGTGTGCATGGCGAATAGAGTCCTCCACTGGCTGGGGGTGAAGGGGAAGAGTGAAAACTCACTAAAAACTGTTTTTTTGCTAATTACCTACTAATCCTGATTAATTCACTAATGGGCTCATAAATCTGGTTGATTCTAGGCATGGCTCTGATACCATGTTGAAATTTGAGCAAAATGATGAGCTATGGTGGATCAAACACTAGAATCAACATAATTAACAAAGTGATTAAGAAATGATTAAGACGTAATTAGTGAATAATTAGCAAATAGATTAATGTAGGCATGGATACACAAAAACCAGCAAATTCTCATTAGGGCTATGCCTCAATTTATAGTGTTTACATCAAGCATCAAATCCCCTTGATTTCTCCATGATTCACTCCCTGAATATCTCCACCTCTTGCCTGATTCTCTCCACCTCTTCTCTTTTCCCTGATTATCTCCCAGAATAACTCCACACTCCTAAATTCCCTCATGCTACCCATTATTCTCTCCCAGTAGATTCTCCTAACCTTTTCACAGGCTCTTTCACAATTACATCTCCTCTTTTACAGCCTCTATCCAAGAGCTTGTTCCCACACACACCCTTTTCACTTGTATATTTCAACAGAGACGTCCTTCATTGACTCTTTGTCTCAGCAGTTGCAACATTATCAGTTAGGTCTCCACGACCTTAATCACAAGATGGTCACAATGCTCCCCTAGCAATCTTGACATAAAACAGTCATTTACAAACAGCATTTACAAACAGTTTACAATACAGTTTCTATTTTTACTTTCATTTTTCCACATTATCCCTCATCAATCCACATTACTTATTCCATATTCCATTTATATGTATACTCATCCCATCACATCATTTTCCATCTCAACACTTCATATTCCTTCACATCACATATCGTATATTCACATCCATACATATATCCACATCCACATCCACATTCACATCCATACATCCACATCCACATCTACATCCATACATCTATTTTCACATCCATACATCATTTTCCATCTCAACACTTCATATTCCTTCACATCACATATCGTATATTCACATCCATACATATATCCACATCCACATCCACATTCACATCCACACATCCACATCTACATCCATACATCTATTTTCACATCCACACCTACATGCACATTCATGCATCCACATCCATACATCCACATCTACATGTACATTCACATCCATACATCCACATCTATATGCGTACATTCTCATCTATATGCATACATCCACATCTCTATGCATACATCCACATCCACATTCACATTCTCCTCATACATCTACATCTACATGCATACATCCACCTCCACCTCCACATTCACATCCACATCTATACATCTACATCTACTTGCATACATCCACCTCCACATCCACATCCACATCTACATCTACATCTACTTGCATACATCCACCTCCACATCTACATCTACATCTACTTGCATACATCCACCTCCACATCCACATCCACATCTACATCTACATGCATACATCCACATCTCCATGCATAATAAAACTCTTTTAATTAATCTAGGATGATAGTTCCTAGAATATGGTAGGAAGTCCTCTTTTTATGCTTTGAATGAAATTATTTTATGCGTAATTTCTATAAAAATTTTGCCATAGCTCCACTACTATGACTGATAAGTCTCAATTTTTTCTAAGGGATAAAGCTTATCATTAAGGAAATAATTATAATGGTCTCTAATTGGGTCATCAATCCATAATGGATTGAATCATCAATGTGCATAAACTAAAAGCATAGAAAAAGCCATTAATTTTGCCTCAAGCATAGCTTAATCTTGGATTAAGGAAAAGCTTTATGAAAAGCTTCATTTGGATTGAGAATGGGTCATGAGTATGACCATTTCTTGAGTGAGAGAGAGAAATTACATAAAAACCATTAGAATTTAAGCATAAATGGAAATTAACTTCAATAGCATTTATTAAATTATGTAACTCTTCACTACTATTTACCAATTAACTTCAATAGCATTTAAAAAACCATACCAATTAAGCTTCTCAAGCTTGAGAGGGGTTGAGAAGAGAGAATCATTGAGAAATTATAGAAAAGATCAAAATTCAATATACTTACCTTATGATTTGCTTGATTCTTTATTCACGGTAGAGGCCCCCAACCAATCAATTGGTTTAGTATGTTGATGGGGCCACCAATGGGGATTCAAGAAAGAGAGAAGTATCAAAAACTAGTGAATTATTAAAGAATTCACAGTTCTTGGCTTAGGTAGAGTAGAGTAACAATGTATAAGACACTCTATATTTTGGCTTAGGTGGAGTAGAGTAACAAAGCATAAGACACTATATATTTTGGCTTAGGTGGAGTAGAGTAACAAGCATAAGACACTATATATTTTGGCTTATGTGGAGTAGAGTAACAAGGCATAAGACACTATATATTTTGGCTTAGGTGGAGTAGAGTAACAAGCATAAGACACTATATATTTTGGCTTAGGTGGAGTAGAGTAACAAAGCATAAGACACTATATATTTTGGCTTAGGTGGAGTAGAGTAACAAAGCATAAGACATTATATTTTTTTCAACAAGGGGAGGCTTCTATTTATAGGAAAATTTGAGCTCCTAACCAAACAAACTGATTCTAGAATTTTCCAAGTCAGTTAGGTCACTTTTTGACCATTTTTAGGTCACTTAAGCTAACTTTTTGGAACTAGTCTTGAATGAGGAGAGAGGAGAGATGAAATATCTCAATTTTTATGAGTTTAAAACTCATTCAAGCATGTGAAATATGCACCTCCTTTAAAGAACTCTCCTTCCTTAAATATGTGTCATAGTTTTTTTACTAATAAACTTTGTACATTTTCAACTCTTCATCTTATGTGAAATATGCACCTCCTTTAAAGAACTCCTTATGTGAAATATGCACCTCCTTTAAAGAACTCCCCTTCCTTACATATGTGTTTTTTTACTAATAAACCTTGTACATTTTCAACTCTTCATCTTATGTGAGCATTTACTCATTTTTGGATACCCAAAATATCTCATATTTTTAATATTGTTCATAGTTTTTTACTAATAAACCTTGTACATTTTCAACTCTTCATCTTATGTGAAATATGCACCTCCTTTAAAGAACTCCTCTTCCTTACATATGTGTCATAGTTTTTTTTTTACTAATAACCTTGTACATTTTCAACTCTTCATCTTATGTGAGCATTTACTCCTTTTTGGATACCCAAAATATCTCATTTTTTTAATATTGCTCATAGTTTTTTTACTAATAAACCTTGTACATTTTCAACTCTTCACCTTATGTGAGCATTTACTCATTTTTGGGTATCTTCTTTTTACAAATTGGATTTATCTCCTCCCTACACATGTATTGATGCTATTGGCCCATAGGAACCTTAATTGGACCATAGTCCAAAGATTTATGAAAATCTAGACCCTTAGACTAAGGTTCTTTATACCTATTTCTAATTAATTTCAATTGCACATTGGAAAATTCTTTTTGAATTTCTGTTTCAGGGGAATTCATCTTAATTATATGAGATATTTTTCTATCCAAAAATATTCAAAATCTGAATATTCTCTCTCTAGAATAATTTTCTCTCTCTAGGTTAAAACAGTTAGAAACAAGGTCTTTATATTTCTGAAGAGGGATTGATTACAGGGGAAGATACTAGACATCAAAAGGGGTTGGGGGAGGAATCTTACACCCTAGGTAAAGTTTCCTCCTCATTTTGTGTCTCAAAGCCCTCATCCAGACTTGATTCCTCATTGATGGGCTCTAGAGTTTGTATTACTGCTTTTGTCGTGCCCGTCCACATGCTATCAATGGCATTTCTAGATGTTTCTGGTTATTTGCCATGTGATTGAAATGGATCGACATTCTCCATGTCCCTATATTCTACCCTTGTTCTTCAGGTATCGAGCTCTTGTTTCCTTAAGCTCAATATAATCGTAATTGTCATTCTACCTCAACCCTTTGCAAGACTATTTCTATTTCCTTAGATGTGGGGAAAAAGACTTGTCCTATCCTGGCAACACTTTCTTTATCCCTCCTAACCCTAGGAGTTGTCCCACATTGATCCTCACTTTTTTAGTAAGCCTAGAGCCAGAAGGTTGGGTTGGTAATTATGGTCTTAGACCTTGTCTAGTGTTGGTTAACAGGTCCGTGCCCGTAGATTGCACGTTATCTTCCGTGCCATGTTGGAGACCAAAAAATCCCCTAACCATATCAAAGATTCTACTTGATCTTACAAGAGAAGATGGTTTTTCAAGTGTTACTTTTATCAAACTTGATTTTTATGCATAAAATAAATTTTTATTATTATTAAAGTGTTACTTTCATCAAAATTAATTTTTATGCATAAATAGATGCATAAAAGAATTTTTTTAATATAAAAGTGTTACTTTCATCAAAATTGATTTTTATGCATAAATAGATGCATAAAAGAATTTTTTTTATTATAAAAGTGTTACTTTCATCAAAATTGATTTTTATGCATAAATAGATGCATAAAATAAATTTTTTAAAAAGGGTTTTGGCCGCCTTGCAGAGGCGTAGTGAGAGACCAGATGGAGGCGGTTTGTGACGGCCTCAGGGCACGCAGGAAAGGCTGGTGCAGAGCTGCTGGGGAGCCGCCTACGTGAAGCTGGTGCTGATAGCAAGGAGGGCCCGTCGTGCAGAGAGGTGGCAGAGGAAGTGGC
This sequence comes from Cibotium barometz, assembly GCF_041138505.1. Classification (NCBI taxonomy): domain Eukaryota; kingdom Viridiplantae; phylum Streptophyta; class Polypodiopsida; order Cyatheales; family Cibotiaceae; genus Cibotium; species Cibotium barometz. The sequence goes on along the minus strand of NC_141103.1, from coordinate 21,254,585 downwards.
TGGCGTGGCTGACCGCGCAAGGAGAGAAGCGTCGTGGAGAGAGAGCTCGCGATGGACTGGCCTCAGAGAGTTGGGCCATGTTGTTTTTGTTTTGGCAGCCAGGATACGTCAAGAGGGGAGCCGCCAAAGAGAGGATTGGTGACAAGATGGCAAAGAGGACAGGCTGGGGTGATGGTCGTCTGCGAGTGTGGAAGCAAAGGCGACTGTTGTGTGTGAAGTTAGGTGGGCAGAGAGAGAGATGTTTGGGAGCCACTTAAGTGAAGAGTCGTGTGGCTAGTGGACATGACAGAGGCTGGATGCCCAAGAGGGCTCGCGACCACTGGAGGTTCGCCGTGAAGAAAGGAGAGGGAAGCGTGTGGCTGGTGGACATGACAGAGGCTGGATGCCCAAGAGGGCTCGCGACCAGTGGAGGTTAGCCGTGAAGAAAGGAGAGGGAAGCGTGTGGCTGTGGGTATGGTGGAAGGCTGGCGGCTGTGAGGAGGTCGCCTAGAAGACAGAACAGGGGACAAGCAAAGTGCAGAGGCTGGTGGGGCCAGTAGCATTGCAGAGGAAGTGAGGAAGTGGCTGGCAGAGGATCAACACAGAGAGAGAGAGAGATGTTTGGTGTAGCTGCTCTGCTGGTGGCGACACACACAGAAGTGATGGGCTGTAGAGAGAGTTGAGGGTTAGCTGGTGGGGCGCCTTCTGAAGTGAGAGTGGCCGGGTTCTTTCTGGTGTGATTGGCATAGCATGCAGTGAGACAGGTCAAAGTGTTGAGGTCGTGTGGTTGAAGAGGCTTGGTCGTCAGACGCAAGGTTTCAATTCCTGAGGTGGTGTGGCCATGGTGGAATTCCCTTGGTAGTAAATCCAGGCCTTACTGTTTGTAAGTTGTGTGAGTAAGGCTTCTGTGTTGGGAGAAACTTGTAAGAAGTGTTGTGATTGGGAATATATTACTGGGTGTTTGCTTTGGTCTATGGTGACCCTATTTTGTGCTGTCTTTCTGGCGTGGGTGGTATGGTGAACTGAGAGAGAAGTGTTCCAGTCGGTGGCTGGTGGTGCCTCCGTTGTGTTAGTATTTTCAAAGTTTTGGAGGTGAAGGGCTATAGAGGCGTGGTCTTTTCTTCTTTTTTTCACCTCACAGTGTGCAGGTGTAAAAACCTCCCCTACTAATCTTATATTTTTTCCCTTCTTTGAAATAAAAGAAAGATCCTGTTTTATCCTGTTTTGGCCTAGAGAGAGAAAATGTCTAGAGGGAGGTAATTCAAAATTGAGATATTTTTGGATATAAAAATCCTCTTAGTGTCTAAAATGGTTTCCCCTAAAACAGATATTCATAAAGAAATTTCCAATGTGCAATTGGAATAAATTGAAATCAGGTAAAAAGGACCTTAGCCTAAGGGTCCAGATTTTCTAAAAATTTTGAATTAAGGTTCCTATGGACCAATTAGATTAATCCAAATGTAGGGAGGAGATAAATTGAAGAATAAAAGGAAATCCCTCCAAAAATGAGTAAATACTCACATAAGATGAAGAGTTGACTAAGGACAAGGTTATTAGTTAAAAAAGAAGAGATATTTAGAAGAAATGATGCATTTTTGACACCTTAGGGTGGGGGAATTCCCCTCATGAAGGAGGCGCCTATTTCACATGTGTGGTTGAGTTTTAAACTCACAAAAAATGAGATATTTCATCTCTCCTCTCTCCTGCTTCAACTAGATCCAAAAAGTAAGCTAAACTGACCTAAAAATGGTCAAAAAATTTACCTAACTGATCTCAAAAATTCTAGAGTCAGTTTGCTTGGTTAGAGGCTCATTTTTTCCTAATAATGAAGCCTCCCCCTTTGTAAATGGTTAATAGTGTTTTATGCACTGTTACTCTACTCCTCCCTAGAGCCAAAAACAGTGAAATTATTGATAATTCATTATTTTTTGACCATTTTCTCTTCAAAAGAATTGGTGGCCACTCTTGTTGCAAACAATTGTAGATCCCTCAAACCATCAAGCCAAAGGAATGCTCACAAAAATTCATGTAAGCTAGAAATCCTACTTTTTCTTTATTCCATTTAATGGTTTTCTAATTTTTATTTTCTTTAAAATGAAAAATGATGCTATGCCTTGTTGGAAAGACTTTCCCCCTCTCTTCATTCTTGAATTCAACCTTTCTTTATCCTAGATGTGTAGTCAAATTGTTAGAATTAAACTTTTCATATTGTTTCTCTTTAAAAAGTGGAATTTGATTAGTTTAGAATGCTTTAAACCATTTGGGATAATTTCTAAGTAACTTGAGAATAAAAAAATTTAAAAAATGGTCAACCATACAAAAGAGATTACGGTAAAATTTTCTTAAATTTTGTGAAATAAGTTTTATCTTTTATTATTCAAAAAGAGTAATCCCCATCGCTTGTGTATTCTAAAAGTGTTATTTTTATTCTATGCAAAGAAAAATGCATATTAGAAATATTTTTATAATAAAAGTGTTATTTTCATTAGAACTAATTTTTATGCATAGAAAGATGCATATTGGAAATATTTTGATTATAAAAGAGTTACTTTCATCAAAATTAATTTTTATGCATAAAATAATTTTTTATTATTATAAAAGTGTTACTTTAATTAAAATTGAAGTTACTTTCATCAAAATTGATTTTTATGCATAAATAGATGCATAAAAGATTTTTTTTATAAAAGTGTTACTTTCATAAAAAATGATTCTTATGCATAAATAGATGCATAAAAGATTTTTTTATTATAAAAGTTTCATCAAAATTGATTTTTATACATAAAAGAATTTTTTTTATTATAAAAGTGTTACTTTCATCAAAATTGATTCTTATGCATAAATAGATGCATAAAAGGAATTTTTTATTATAAAAGTGTTACTTTCATCAATATTGATTTTTATGCATAAATAGATGCATAAAAGAATTTTTTTATTATAAAAGTGTTACTTGATTCGTATGCATAAAAAGATGCATAAAAGATTTTTTTTATTTTAAAAGTGATACTTTCATCAAAATTAATTTTTATGCATAAATAGATGCATAAAAGAATTCTTGTAAATATAAAAGTGTTACATCAAAATTGATTTTTTAGCATACATAGATGCATAAAAGGATTTTCTTTTATATAAAAGTGTTATTTCCATAGAAGTTGGATTTTATGCATAAATAGATGTATAGAGAATTTGTATACCAAAATAAGAGTTCTGTTTAATCCTATGTTTAAATCCCATGAATATTGGTAAATGAATAAGTAAATACTCTGTGAGAGAAAATGCTACCGTTTCATATTCTTTAGGATGGTAATGAGAAAATTCAAAAAAACTATCGAAGTCGGAATTTTAGATAAATGATTAATTTTATTCCTCCTAGGAGTTCGTGATTAGTTTTGAATTCAGTTAAGCAAATACTCAATGAATGAAATTTAGTAAAGTAGTAATTGAAATTTTGGGGGATTTTTCTTTTTGGGGGATGACTTGGAAGAGATTGGTTGTATGCAAGAGTTGTGGGCTCGCACTAGACCCAATGGAAAGGTGCTACTTCCAAGAGCCCCATGGGTTTTTAGAAAGATGGAGGAACAACAAGTCAAGAGGACAATTTCAGAGTTTCGGACTCCGACAGGTTGTATGCATTGCTTGAAAAGTGCATTTACAAAGGATGATGATCTTAGTGGTCTCAAGAGTCATGATTGGCACAAGTTTCTACAATTTGTGCTACCCATAGCAATAAAAGATTGCCTCACTGAAGACATTAGAGCTACTATCTATAAGATTGGCACATTGGTGCGCTGGATTTCTTCAAAAGAGATAAAGAGAGACACTTTGGAGACAGCGCGTTTAAACTCCATAGAGGCAGTCTGCATGGTAGAGAAGTTTTTCCCTACAAGTTTATTAACAATCCAAATGCATCTGCTAGTTCATGTTGTAGATGAGGTTGCAGTTGCTGGAACAGTCCATTCAAGATGGATGTTCTTTTTGGAGAGGTTTATGAAGACATTAAAGGGATTTGTTCGCCAAATGGCTCGCCCAGAGGGTAGTATGTCAGAAGGGTGGCTGATACAAGAGTCCCTTGTTTACATCACTGAATATTTAAGTTCCTCAGATCCAGAGATACCTCGACTATGGTCTCAGGAGTCCAACAGGCGAGTCATTGGTGAGGAACCTCAAGGCCAAGGCATTAAGAGAAAGATGGATAACACTTTGAGAGAAAAAATCAACAAATTTTGCATCTTGAACTCTCATGTAATGGAGAAGTGGATTGAGACATATGAAGCTCTCAAGCGACAGCGAGTACAAGATCGTTTAAGTTTCAGAAGGAATCGCACTACAAGAAATCTCCCATATCCAGAAGGTATGCAAGCTCTTCCGGACTTTCCCACAGGTAGATGGCTAGAAGCTACAATTTTAGAAGCCAAACGTGCTGGTTTACCTATAACAGAGGAGGAGGAGGAGCTTACAAAAGGATGCGATTGGCATGTAAGTGTTTAAGTTCTACATGTCTCTCATTTTTTCCTCTACATGTCTCTGTGTTTGATTCTCCATCAACAAACTTTTTGTTCTCATTGTAGTATCACAAATATGGGGCGTTTTGGTCACATGGACGTCATTTTCGAGTAGAACGAATAGACCAAAGAAGAGCAACCTTTGATTGTGGTGTCACAGCACAGTTTGTTCAAGAAAGTCGTTAAAGTGCAAGTGATGATAACACAATTACTGGAATGCTTGATTACTTTGGAACCATTCAAGATATATTGAAGGTTGGCTTCAGAAGTTTTGAGTTGTTTATCTTTGATGTGAAGTGGTTCAAGGTAATCATGAATGGGCCACATGCATCTGTACGTAGAGACAAGAGTGGCCTCATCCAAGTGGACTCCACAAAGGTATGGACCGATCAGCAAGATACTTTTGTGCGCCCAGAGCATTGTGAGCAGGTTGTCTTTAAAGCGGATCCAAAAGATCCACGCTGGCTGTTTGTGGTTCAAGTCGCCCCCCGCAGTAAGCAAATTTTTGAAGAATTTGAGCTACAACAAGGTGATGTGGATGCACAGGGTAATGGAGAGCAGCAAGAACAAGCCGATATCAACAATGAAGAGGAGCAAGCAAATGAAGAGAAGGAACTAGAGCAAGATCCAAATGAAGAGGTGCAAACGAAGGAAGCTGAAAATCAAGTTGAGGAAGAAGACATAGATGATGAAGACATCCTTCATCAAGGGACTTTTAATGATGAGGATGCTGAAATGTGCATAGACATAGATCTCTTTGGGGCTACTGATCTTAATGAGGATGATAGAATAGATAATGATTTATAAAATGATGTATCTTAATGATTATGCAAATAGTTATGACATATTTGTAATGGTTTTATGACATTGAAGGTCCATTCATTGTTTACCATTGTTAATGTTTACCATCATAATCACTACTGTAGGAGCAAGTTGATATAGTTTTACCAATGTTGTTTATCATTGTTAATGTTTATCTTATGGTTCTTTCATTCATTGTTTACCGTGTAATTTTCATTCCGTACAAGTTTGTCATATGGTTTTTTGTCCAACAGGCCATGGGTGACTCACCGCCCTACGACTACAGTCCAGATTTCTCATTTAATCCTACACCGCAGGAAATGAGTCCCCAGCAGTTATATGGTTTTCTTTCGTCCATGACTCCAGAGCAGAGAGCCATGGCTCAGAGTTATTGGGGTTCTGGAGCAGGGACATCTGCCTCATCATCTGGATTCCCGACGCCAGTTCCCACACCCGTGGGTACGACAGCAGCTCCCACACCTCGTACCACACAGCCTTCCACTCCTGTTACAGCTCGATCTACCACGTCTTCACATAGACGGCGCTCACGTAGTAGGTCTTCAGGTGGAGGTTGTTGTGGTGGTAGTGCCACAGATGCAGTGACACCACCACCACGTGAGCGTCGTCCTTCGCTCTCATCTGTTGATAGCACACCCATAGGGTCACCTTCCACTCCCTGGGGTGCACATGACCATGACAACAGCAAGATTTACACAATTAGGGATGGGGCACCAATAATGGATAGTGCAGGGAAGGCAATGAAGACACGCATTCGACAATTGTGCACTATACAGTTTCATGACTCTGTCATGACTAAATGGGATCAGCAAGACAAGGGAAAGAAAAATTATATAAACACAAAGATAAAGCAAGAGTTCCAGCCATCTGACCCTATGAATGTCGTCTCTAATGAGTGGATACAGTATACAGCTCGCATTTTGATGGGGCATCGTAGGTCAGAGGCGAGGGACGCATTCAGAGAGGGGAAGGAGAAACCTGTTTGGCTAGATGACAGGGAGTGGGCAGCCATTGCTCAGGAGCTCACCGAGACACCAGACAGGTTTCAACAACAAAGAGAGGCGGCAAGGGCAAGACTGCAAACAATAGGGGCTTCTCATCTCGGGAGTGGTGGTTACGAAACCATGCGCCATGAATTCGTAAGTGTTTGTAGCAATTTTATTTATTTAAATGTATGTATGTGGGCTAAATGTTGATTTTTTAAAAGTTATAATTGTTAATCGTGTGTGCAGGAGTTGGCCATGAATCGCCCACCAAGCAGGCGAGAGGAGAAGTACGCTCACAAACATGGCCTTGTGGCCTTGTTTGAGATGCTTGAAGAAGAAGGAGAGACCGTCAATTGGGAGGCATTACCATGATGTAAGATGACCTTCAAACTAATGAAATATGATCAAAACATTCTTGAGTATTAATGTTTAATTTAATTTCTTGTTTGTCGATATCAGGAAAATATGCAAACGAGCACGGTTGTTTTTGTGCTCTATTGTAGACAGAATGGTGCTGTCTGTTTGCTGTTGTTGATCCTGCTCATTGCAGGCAGCTAGGCAACAGCCAGGCAGCACTATTCTGCCCAAAAAAAATTTCTGCTACAGCGTCGGTATTTGCCCTGGTATCAGCGTCGGTATATACATAGGTATAGGTGCCGGTTTACACTTCGGTATATGATGCGGTATAGAGGCCGGTTTATCCGTCGGTATACAAGTCGGTATAAAGGCCGGTTTAAGCGCCGGTATTACCCCCGGTTAGCGTCGGTATAGGCGCCGTTATCTGCGCCGGTATTACCCCCCGACAGATATACCGACGCTACGATACCGGCGCTTATACCGGCGCTTATACCGATGACGAGGCTTTTTTAGACCCCGTTAAATAGCGCCGGTACAAGCCCCGGTATTAGGCTAATATGTAGTAGTGTATTACCCTTCGAGAAAGATAGTTCACCGAGAACCTTTCCAGACTCAAACCGTGAATCAGACTATGACCAAGGCATAACTCCTTCGTCAGTTTTTCAAGAAAAGACGATGAGACCAGTTCAAGAAAACTCACTCAAATCACCCACCGAATCTAGAATCAAGTTAAGACCCTTTGATTCTGATCTGAGGATCAAGGTTACAGGATCAAGTAAAGACCCTTTGATTTTGATCTGTGGATCAAGGTTACAGATTTCGAGAAATTCTGTTTAAAATTCAGAACCTGCGATCTAGAAGTATTGGGATACGGATTTAAGATATACTCATTGTATTCAAAAGAAACTCAAAACTGAAAACTTGCATAGAAACCCTGTTTTCTTAAAGGACTGTCTTATGCCAAAATGCTGGAGGGAGCATTTGGTATATGTGTTTTTCTAAGGAAAGTTTTGTTGCAATAGCTTGCGCGGAGTGTTCAAAGGATGTCTCGCGCGGCAAAAACCTACCTAGCTCTTGACTAGCCTTGGATTGGTGAAAAATGGTGTGCTTCCGATACGATGGGCGAGGGCCGACAAGCGGTCCCTGAGTGAAGTGTCATGACACCTAAGGAGGATCGTGGAGGGTTTTGACCAGGCAATGCATGGGCTCGCGGTGCGTAGGACACCCATACGTATGTCATGGAAGATATATATGTATGATGATGAAAAATTATTATAATCTATTACTGGATCTCGTTGCTGACCAGCTGGTCTCGACAAAGAATCCAGAGTGATACCTGTTTTTAAGAAACAAGGATGATGAAAAATTATTGTAATCTATTACTGGATCTCGTTGCTGACTAGCTGGTCTCGACGGAGAGTCCAGAGTGATACTTATTTTTGAGAAACAAGGAACTGGATGGAAATTTTGAGTTATGATATCTATAACCAATAATTGTTTGTCAATGGATTGTTTTATAAGTTAAAGTTTAAAGAGAAGTGTGTGCGTATCTGTATTCCAAAGCAAAAGTTAAGAAAGGCATTCAATTATGGGTGGGTGAGTACTTCTCTGGTTCTACCAATTCCATTGGTTGGGCGGTGGCTAACCAATGGGCCGGATGGTAGAGTTTTAATAATAAAATTGATGAATAAGAATATGTTTAAAACTCGAGTAGTTAAAAAAAAGCCTGAAGACTTCTCTACTAAATAGATCAACGGCTGTGTCTGATTCAATTAGGAAAAAAGCATTGATCCCTTCAAGTTAAGTCTGTAATAGTTTCCCTTCTATTTGGTTTATTTAGATGAAAGTTAGTTCAATATCTCGACTTTGTTAGAAAAATTCGTTAAGAAAATAAAAATGGTGGAATCGTCCCCGTTTTTTGGGCATGGGAAATTTTCCCGGTTTCAGTTTTCGGAATGACCACCAGCTTAGTCTCGTGCTGTCTAGACATTCAAGGGCGAGGCCCCGAGTGGGAAACCTTGCCATGCGCATGAGGAAGCAGCTTCCGCTGCTGCCAGCTATCGAGAATCCGGTGTGCAGAGGGGGCAGTGGGATCCCACAGTTGGTATCGGAGCGGTGTTTGCTTAAAATTTTAAAGTAAATCTAGGAAATAATGTTTTTGCATGTTAATATTATGTTGAATGAACTTCAAAAATTGAAAACTCATAAATTGAATTGGAAATTTATAGATTGATACACCAAATCTATTTTGCCTTTCTGAACTCTCCCAATGTAAGGATATGATAGCCTTTGCATTCGAGCACCTCATCAACTCTGCTATGACCCGAGTAAGCAGAGTGAGACTCGCACGTCATTTTGAGAGTCTTTACTTTCCTGATCCTGTAGAGCGACGTCCATATATGTGGTTCTTTGGAGGTTGATGTATTAATATCAGTACCAATCACCGTCAGAGGCTTAGGCAAAATATTTTCTTAGCCATGATTCTGATAAGGCTAGGGTTTGTTCCGCATGTACAACTCTTTAATCATTCACCCACCCAGGAACTTCAGAATTTCATGCCAAGTTTTTAGGCTTTTTAGCCGCTTTATCCCCAGAAGTAGAATTACAGCACCTCTTTCTGTAATGAATCGTGTGTACCATGGCATGTCTCCTTTTCGCAGTTTCACTTTTTTATGCGTACGCGATTGAGGCAGTCACTTTTTTATGCGTACGCGATTGAGGCAGTGACTTTGGAGCCGTGATGCTCTATGTATATATCAAAAACTTTTGATAATAAATGAGGTTTTGTAAAAAATAAAAAATAAAAAAAGTCCAATTTGTTTTCATGATTGTGAATATGGTTAATAAAATTATCAGAGTAAATCTTGTTTCAAGAAGTATTATGAAATAATTATTTGTTTAAAGATAAATCTCAAAAATTAAATAATCATAAATCTATTGTCAAAGTTAAGCTGACAAAAATCTCGTTTTGTCAAAGTCATGAGGCGCGTGGCGGCCCGTGTGCAAGGCAACCGGATCCTCTAACGTGAATGAAGAGTTAGATCCGGATGTTTGCAAAGCACTGCGCATAGATCCCAACTTGGTCCCTTCAAGGGTGAAGGGGAGCAGTTAGGTGAAGTAGTGGAAAAGTGGATTGAGGCTATGGAAGAATACTTTGATGTAACTGGCTACAATATGAGAGAAGCAAGATGGCTCTTGCCAGGTTAAAGATTGTGGAAACGGCCATGGTCACTTGGAGGAACCATTGCGAGACAAACCCTCTCGACAAAAATACCTAGACAAAGAGGATTTGTCCTCCGCGCTTCCTTGAAACTAAAATGAATGAGTTCTTGGAACTAAAGCAGGATAGCCGGACAATTGAAGAGTACCATCAAGCTATTACCCTGCTCCTCAAATATTCTCCACAATTGGATGAAGAGCAGCTGATGTGGCCAGGATCATTCGAGGAATGAACGAGCCATTGGACACCTTAGTAAAGAATGCCAAACATGTCTCAATGGCCAAAGCAATAAGAATGGCAAAGGACTTTGCCAAAGCCTTTGTAGTTAAGGTCCCGCCAAAGCCTGCACCCTCTAATTTTAAAAGATTCCAAACCCCAAGAAGTACTTCAAAGTTTCCACCCCCAAAGAGATAGCAAGGCCCAATTCAGAATCACGATGTAGGAAGATTTAGAAGTGAAGGAAGACCCTTCCCCCAAAACACTTTCTCAAGAGCCCCACCTCTTTCAAGGATTGAGAGAGGGATGAGCTCAGAAGTGAGAACGAGTGTTTTGGATGCCAGGGTTTTGGTCACACCAGCTAAAAGACTACCCGACTCTTGCCATGTCAAGGGGACAGGGAAGTCAAGCACCGAGAGTGCAGAGGCCAACCCCTTCCTGTCAATCCATCTTGTCAAAATCGTGGAGATCCTCGGAGAACTCCAGCTCAGCCATATGCGTCTATCCAGAGTAGCCTCAGAACTCCTTCCCAGAACTGGGACAACCAAAGAGAAAGAGTTCCGCCTCAGATTGCAGGAGCCAGAGCAGTCACAATAGCTGAGGTAGTGGAAGAGGAAAGAGGAAAGATTTATGCTGCAATTGAAAACCAAGGACCAAATCGCCAATTCTCAGTCATCCATACTCCAGCTGAGTATGAGGGTAACCCTTTTAAGCTTTTGATTGATTCAAGCAGTACTCATTCTTTCATTTCCCCAAGATGCTTGGGTAAGCTAGTCTTAGAACAGAAATCAGGAGAACCTATGCAAGTTGAATTGGCCAGTGGGAAGAATCTTCACTCACCTTGAGAAAGATCGTATTCAGTTCAATCTAGATGGGAATTTAACTGACTGTGAGTTGAGAGTTATACCTTTGGGAGTTTTCGACAGGATTGGAATGGATTGGCTCCACAAAAATCAAGCTGACATTCAGTGTCATAATGGAACCATTTCCTTCCCTCACCTTCATGGAAGAAAAGTTCAAGGAACCAAAATTTAAGGATCCCCAAGTCTGCAATTAGTAAAAGCTTCTAGAAAGAAGCAGCTCATTTATGTTGTCAAAATGAATCCAGTAGACTCAAAGTTAAAAGCTAAAGAACCTGAATGGTTAAGTGATTATGATGATTTATTCTTAGAAAAATGAACTGAGATACCTTTGATTTGGAAAGTAGATCATGAGATAGAATTGACCCCCAGAGCTCAGCCACCAGTAGCCCTACGCACGTACAAAATGCCAGTTCCTGAAGCCATCAAACTCAAGGAATAGCTTAGATAGCTGTTAGAACAAGGGTTTGTAAGACCCAGTGTTTCACCTTGGGGTGTGCCAGTTCTCTTTCAGAAAAAGAAAGATAGAACGCTAAGACTGTGTGGACTACAGAGGTCTCAATCAGCTGACAGTTAAGAACAAGTATCCTATCCCTAGAATTGATGAGCTTTTGGACAGGCTAAGTGGAGCCTAGATCTTCACAAAGATAGATCTCAAATCAGGGTATTATCAGATCAGGATTAATGAGCAAGATATCCCGAAGACAACCATCAATACTCGGTGTATGGGCATTATAAATTCACTGTCATGGCGTTTGGATTGACAAATGTCCCAGCTACATTCAATCGCCTAATGCTGCAGGAAATTCTAAGAGAATACTTGGATGATTTTGTTCTTGTTTTCTTTGATGATATTCTGATTTACTCAAAGAATGCAGCTGACGATGAAGCTCATGTCAGTAAAGTTCTTGAGGTTCTAAGGAAGCACCAACTCTTTGCAAAAAAGAGAAAATGCACTTTCTCTGTGGACAATGTTGAATACTTGGGCTATATCCAAAGATGGAATTTCTCCAGATTTTGCAAAATTCCAAGTAGTCATAGATTGGACTGAACCAATCTATACCAAAGTATGTTCCCATATCTTCCCCCTTGACTAAAATTCTCAAGAAGAATATCCCGTTTTAATGGTGTGCCAAGTGCCAGAGTGCTTTTGATAAGCTGAAGACCGCCTTGGTAACCAATCCCGTTCTGAAGTTGCCAGATTTATCTCTACCCTCCTTTGAGGTAGTAACTGATGCTAGTGGTTTTGCCCTGGGAGATACACTCATGCAGAAAGGTCATGCAGTGGCCTATGAATCTTGAAAAGACAGAACTCATGAGAGGAATTATGATGTCTATGACCTGGAACTACTTTTAGTAGTAAAGTTGTGGAGACATTACCTACTGAGTCAAAGATTCACTTTGATGAGACAGATCACATTAGGGCCAATTTGGATGAAAAAAGGGCTGTTTAGGGTTTCTCTATTCTTGATCTAAGGGTCAAGGAGGAGCCACGTGTCAAGAAGTATGGCATTTTTGTACACGTGTCAAGATCTCCTTCACTTACTTTTGGAACATTTTGCACTATTTTAGCCATAACTTTTACATATGAACTCCAAATTTAGCGCTCAAATGGTCCACAGGTGGCGCTTGATGAGCTTTATCTAATGAGTACCCATGTTGAATAGTTTTGGTAAGATCTTCATGGTATTTTTTAAGTTGCCACTTTTTAGATCCTTAGACAGCCCTTTTCTTGTCCAAATTGGCCCTAATGTCAGAGCTTTAAGTGCATCATCCGTTGACCCCTCGTAGGTGTTGTTCATCTGAGCACCTTGCCTAGTCGAGCTCGAGTCTCTCAGCATGCACTCTATCATGACAAGTGGCTAGATGGAGAGGTATTGTATATATGGAGGCATTATCTTCTCGGAGTTAAGTTTGAGTTGTAAATTGATCAATCTTCTTTGAGGTATTTGTTTAGACAAGAGGAATTGAATGCAAATAAAAGAAGGTGGATAAAGCTTTTGTAGGAATATGATTTTGTGAAATCATTTATAGAAGAAACCAAGTGGCTGATGCATTGAGAAGAAAACCAGAAGTTGAATGTGTGAGTGCAATCACTGTCGTTCATAATAGTTTGGGAGAACGTGTAAAGAGTTAAGTTCCAAGAGATTATTTTTTCAAAATATCTTTTGAGAGTTTGACAACATGTCATAAGAGGAGATAAATGAAATAATTGATGGAATATTGTACTATGAGAAAAGGTTATGTATACTTAATGTTGTGGAGATCAAGATCAAGTTGATGCATGACCTTCATGATATTGCCATAGCATAACATCCAAAATTTTAGAAGACAAACAACTAGAAAGACTTTCTTTTGGCCAGGCATGAAATCTTATACAAGGGATCATGTGGTGAAATGCCTAAAGTGTCAATAGGTGAAGACTGATCATGTGAAGAAACCAAGATCTATGTTACAATTCGATGTTCTAGAGATGAAGTGGTAATGTATATCATTGGACTTTACTACTGGGCTACCAAAGAGTAGAGAAGGCTATGATAGCATTTTTGTGGTCATAGATAGGCTTACAAAAGTTGCTCATTTCCTGCCTATCAAGAGTACATATACCGCTATGTATTTGTGAAGATTATCTTCAGTGACATGGTATACCTAAAAGCATAGTATCAGATCGAGATGCATTTGTGAAGATTATCTTCAAGTGATGTGGTATACCTAAAAGCATAGTATCAGATCGAGATGCTTGATTCACTTCAAATTTTTGGTCGGCATTCTTTAAACTGTTGGAACATCACTTGATATGAGTATAACATATCATCTCAAAGTGAAGGGAAAGCAAAAAGACTGAATCAGATCTTGGAGGACATGTTAATAATGTATTGCATGGATAAACTTGGAAAGTGGGATGAATACTTGCATATGTTGGAATATGCACACAATAGTAGCCCACAATCTACTATTGCAATGTCGCCATTCAAAGAATTATATGGGCAAGATTTCATGTCACCTGTGTTATGGTATGATCCTGGAAAGGTAGAGATAAGTAAACAAATGTTAGATGAAATGGAGATGTAGACAAAAGACATAAGGGAATGCATAAGGGTTGCTCAAACTCATCAAAAGAGTTATATAGACAAGAAAACACAGCCAAGAGAATTCATTCAAGGTGAGATGGTATTCTTAAAGGTGAAGCCAAAGAAGATTTCTTTAAGACTTGGAAAATTTAAGAAATTGGCTCTTAGATATGCTGGATCTTTTGAGACAGTTAAGAAGATTGGAACACAAGCTTATCGCCTACAGATGAAGACTACCTTCGAAAAGAAGCAAACACAAAAATCTTTGAAGTTTCTTCAATGATAAGACTATCAATCACATTGCTCCTTTTCAACCTAAAAAACTAGTTTTCTTGGAGCAATGCATTCGCTCAGCATTATTAGTGTAAGTACGATTCACATAGATTCTCAATAATACTTTGTTTGTAAATTGTTTGCCGAATGTAATTATTGCATCTATTGGTTAGGTTACTTTCAAGTAAGATAAGTCTTCCATTATTTGATTAGAAGATCAACTATGTCCCAATGTCTAAGCTTTCTAACTCTACAATCCAAATTTGTCTCTACTTCTATCTCAAAATTTTCCACTTCCTCTACTTGTATTGTCACCAAGTATGTGATTTGGATCAACCACATACTTCTTCAGTAAACTAATGCGGAATACATTATGTAATTTAACTCCACCAATGCCTTCTTTGTATGAAACCAACATACTAAAACATGGCATTCTATTTGTTGACGATGGACTCCATCATCAGAAATCCAACAATGTGTATCTTCATGCACGACCTCAAATATTGCATCAAGCTCTTCAGCGTGACTTGTGAATCACAATAGCCCAATGGGCCGAACATTATCCATCCTTTGAAAAATAATGGGAAGTATTAATGATAAGACAATTATTTCTTGAGTGCTACCCGGGTTATTTGAGCACATCATGAACCATATGGGAATTCCGATTCCAATTTGGTTTGATAGAACTGTAGCATAAAATGGTAGGCCAAAGACATTTGTTTTAAAGGTGCTATATCTATGGCCCAATAATTTTTACGCGAGAAGCATGTGATCATTTGGAACATCCATTCATCTTGTATAGTAAGAATAAATGGCTTATCCTTATCTTCCATTGTATTATTACAATATGGTTGACAATATAGCACCTACATGAGAGTGTCTAATGTTAAACAAGTGAAATCATAACACCCTACTGAGATGATGGATGCTATAAACAAATGACATATTATGGTACCTTGTTTTGTTCACGTAACTTTAAACACTCGATGTACATCATGGTCCAATCATCTTTTGACATTTTTCCTACAAAGAGGGATGGATATTGTTATATTAAATAGAATTAGTATTTAAGTTTACAAACATCAATATGCAAATGTCATTGATATATTACCTACATTGCATACTTCATATGACATCAAAGCCACCTCCTTTAGGATCATAAAGAACCGATAGATAATACGGTCAAGAAGAGAGGATTTTTCCAAATGAATTCTCCCTTCAAGACTCCCATGAATATTTCAACCCAAAACATCCATCGTGTGCTTACAACTCTAGCAAAATCTACCTCCTCAATAAGATGGATAAGCACATGGACTTGGATGTCAAAAAGGATGTAGGAAACTCTTTTTCCATCAAGCATAGGAGCTTTATGAACTACAACTTGTTTTTTTGGAATCTCTTGAGTGTCTATTTCCTTTGATGTGATCCACCTCGCAAATGATAAAACACCAATTGATAACTAGCTTAAATTGCAAAGAAGAACCCTAGACACTTTTTTTAAGGAGAAGTAAGTACCTTGCAAGGGACCTCAAATGGTATATGATATCTTGAATGCCCTCGGTTAAGCATCCATCAAGTGACAAGATATGTTGCAAATAGTCCACTTTGAAGCTAGTATCCACACAAATTACCACATGTCAAGAATAAGATAGAGCCATGGCCTATCTTTAGGAAGTTACAATCATATGTCTTTAATCCATAAAGACTATTATCATCCATAGTAAACATGTTTCGCAATGACGCACCATAGCATGAAGGTGTACGTATCCATTTCATCCTATCATTGATCGTGCTCATCTCATCCTTTTAGTACCCATGGTGCATGACGATAAGTCATCTTTCCTGTTTTAAGACTTACAAAATAAGCCACATAGATGGCTTATAGTTTTGTTCCTTTTAATCTTCCCTTGTAGCCTCTATATCTTTGATACCCACAAGATGTTTCCGAAATGTTTTTGAAAATATTAATGGGATCAAGAATATGTGTGATTTTCAATTGTTTCTAATATTCCAAACTATACCATATTGAAATCTCGGGTGTCATCGATGTTTTTCCTCTTTTTGTGAGACAATCCTAATCTTCCTCATCACTTTGTGAGCTCTACATTTGGATCAATAATAGGCCCAATTTTCCATTTTTTGTACCAGTCCATAGGAGTAATTTGTATAGGGAACACTCCACTCTCAATTCTTGTTTTGAAATGTCTTGCTTGTTCCTTCGATCGCAATATGTGTCCTTCAGGAAGAAATCTTCTATGTCAAAAATATATATTCTTGTTCAGACTCTTGCTATATTTTGATCCTAGCCAATCTCCTCATGGTGGACATGCCTTGAACAATCAAAGTGTAAGTGCAATTGTTATTCCACATCACTTTAAAATCCAAACAAAGTAACTCTAATCATGTATAACCATAGGTATAATCTGCTTGGTCAACTAGGCACAGGTTCGCCCATAGACCTTTAGGTTATGATTATAGGGGTGTCGAGACCTTACAGATCAAAGCAAAGGAGTGGCTATCTGTAGCTGTTGCTCCATATGTGTGTGGTTTGGATTATCTA
The DNA here is from genome assembly GCF_041138505.1 of Cibotium barometz. Classification (NCBI taxonomy): domain Eukaryota; kingdom Viridiplantae; phylum Streptophyta; class Polypodiopsida; order Cyatheales; family Cibotiaceae; genus Cibotium; species Cibotium barometz. Next base: position 21,237,745 of record NC_141103.1, on the reverse strand, counting down.
CATTCCCAATGTGCTTATGATGTGACACCCATAGTCATGAATATGTTAGAATGCTGTGAACCTCAAACCTTGGTCTCGTGTGAGCATCGACATGTCAAGCACTTTTATACCTTTCCCCATAGTTGTTGTAGATCTTCAATGAGTGGTGCTAGGTACACATTAATATCTTTGACTTGTCATTTTCCTACATCAAAGTGTTGTATGAGACAAATTTTTCAAGAAGTATAAACATATTGAGTGGATACAATTTTAGATCATATTGCTTGTGCATGTACCTCGAATTAGTAAACTCAATATTATATGCTCCTTCTTTATGGACATGAATGTGGTGGTAGGTTGTAATTGATCAACATTATTGGATAAGTTGGCCACTCTCTTCATTTATGCAAAAATGGATTGATTTCATTAAGACCAACACCAAGTTTTGAGTGACGGAGTTCTTAACTAAATTATGACCATGTCATATCAATATGCTTGAAAGCTTCAGAGTTAGATGGAATGTGTAGGATCCCGTCTGTGCTCACATTCTTTTTTGCCCAATCCATAAGCTATGATAACTCTGGGCTCCAGAATAGGTACTCTATTTGTGGGAATAATGGAAAATGTCTTGGAACCTTATGAGGAATAAGTGTTTCTCCCTCCTTAAAATGTGAAGCACCGCATTTGGGATAGAGAACGGATTTTTTATGCTATCCTCGATACAAAATGCAATCATTGACAGTGTTAGCGGGCAGTAGAATCTTACTAGAAAGTAATATGAAAATAAGAAGAGTTTATTAGAAAAATTATCATACCCTATTACTTAGCATTTATGTATATGATCCACTTACATTAGTAATGCTAAAACTGCTACATTTCTCAACGCGTAGCAAGCTTGGAGGTTCAGGATGAGGAATGTCATAGATAATCTTGCTATAGAAGAACCCTCATAGATCTTTGTGATGTCTTCTTTCTCTCTCTCTCTCTCTCTCTCTCTCTCTCTCTCCTACATCCCTACACTCTCCTACAATACCATCTTGATTGCTTTCATGGTTTCTTATAGATTCAATGTTGTAATCTCTCTTATTTGGGTTTTTTTTGCAAGTTTCATATCTTCAACCCCCCCCTCCACGTGAGCTTTTGGATGTCCTCTCTCTCTCTCTTGCATCTCTGCACTCTCCTACACCACCATGTTTCTTGCTTTCATGTTTTTTGACACATGCATAGTGTTTTTAAAAAAAATTTGGGTTTTTTTTAATAGGTTGCATATATCTACTATCTATCCGTAATCTCTTAGAGGTACTCCCCTTTTTTCTCTCCCTAATTTCTCCATATTATTTTCATTTTATGCTTTTTAAATGTAGCTGATATTAGTGGGCTGATGTGGGTTTTATGTTTTTGTGATGCGAGAACTATGACAACTAATCTCATAGGTAATATCTATGGTCTTATTCTTTTTTTTTAAATATATTTGTCAAATGTCACATGTTCATATGATCCTACTCATAACTTCATATCCACCTGCATAACCATATCCATGCACATATGGTTATGGAGGACCATACATATAGCCTGAAAATCACCCCCAGTATTACCTCCCAACCAACTGTCCCACCTACTTCACGTGTCATGAGCCCTTACCAACTTTTTACCTTCATTGCACACGACACCCTCGAGAAAGCAACCATGGCTAGAGCCTATTTTACCCATGGCGAGCCGGGTGCCGGCCTATCGTCAACCACGACCACAGTCACACCCACACCCATACTATCCCCTACTCAAAACCCCCTACCCTTGGGTCGTTCCTCCTACTGCAGTCATGGTACGCATCATAAGGATGGTGGTGGTTGTTGTGGCGGTAGTGCCACAGGACGAGAGCATCCACCCATACAGACTGTGGCCACACCCCCATTGATCTGGTCGATGTTTTGGTAGAAGCCGTCTCCCTAGTGCAGAGATCAACATCTTTACATGGTGCAGGAAGGAAAGGTCGTTCTTGGTGATGTTGATCCAGGAGATGCGAAGTTGTCTGAGGGAGTTGTGTAAAATAGTATTTGCCCATGAAACTCTAACCAAATTCCTCTACCTTCCATCGGAGAAGAAAATAAGAATTTTGTAATCAACTCAAGAGCAAGTTCAAGCCTGCCCCAACAGGTAGCAAGGAAGTACTTAAAAAGGGGATCTATGATCTCATAAGAGATTATATGAAACATAGGATGTTCGATGTCACCCAAGCAGTGAAAACGGGGGGAGAAAGCCTTGGTTCATTGACTAAGAGAGATGGGATGAGGAGCCGAGGAAGCAAGCTGAAAACCCTCGATGATACTCACAGCAAGAGGAAGTAGCGGCAAAGCAAGTAGAGGGTGTGGGGAGTGCGCATCTCGGGAGCAGTGGATGGGAGTCATTTTATGAGTATTTTGTAAGTATCCCTGCTTTCTATAGCCTCTCATTTGTATGTATTTATGTTTTGTTTTCATGTATGCAAGAGAGGGTGGTTCGACGCCAGGCTGCCGAGTTGAAGGAGCATTATGCATTCAAGTATGGCACTTATGCCTTGCTTGAGTGCATTGAGTACGACGGTGAAAATATAGATTAGACAGCTCTGGTTTCGGTAAGTACGTCATACCATATGTTAATTTGAGGTTTTTTGTAAGTTTGTATATGCTAATTTGTTGGGTATTGCATTGTTTTTGCAGAGAGCAGTACCTGAGCATTCCCGTTGAGGCTAGCTCATGGATTACACACCCACTTTAGCTGGCATAGATTTAGAATTGTATAGATCTTTTTGGAATTGTAGAGATCCTTTTTGGACCCCCTTTTGGGCATGTATAGTACGCTCGCATATGCGCGGTAGCTTTTTTGTATAAACATTTATCGTATAAGTATTCATATCATGCAATTTGGATCAATGTCTCATTGTGGTTTAACATCAAACAATGAAAGTTGATTTTGTCAATCAATGTATCTTTGTTTGTGTTTATTCTTTAAGTTTGTAAAATTTTACTTGAATGAAAGAAAAATTTTAAATATTTTGCATGATGGTGTATCTAGGTATAGAACTTTACCTGTATGCACCATAATGCCAAAAAAAAAGTTATACCTGCATCCATTGGTATATACGTCGAAAATTTCCTACATCCGTCGAAAATTTCATGTGTGTCAGAATGAGCGTTGTAATGAGCATCGTTATTTCTATCAATAAATCTGTTAGAATGACTGTCAAAAAAATATGGAAAATAATCTTATTTTTGATGCAGGTAGAAACGTTTTTTGAAACGATATTTTGGATGATAGCTTTAACGCTTTTGTAGTGAAGTTTTTTCAGACTCAAATATAGACATCGTTGCTTTTACAATGCCATTCTTTTACGTCAAAAAATGTCAATATTTTATTGTCTTGTAGTAGTGTAGAAAGACCACCAACCTGGTGGTGGTGTTGGCAAAGGGCATATTTAGGACCAAGGTCCCATAAGACATCCACCAACCCTTTGCATAGCTCAAGGGGATCCGAGTTTTGTTCCCTTGTCTAGTGTTGAGGTTCTAGGTTTGCATGCTAATGTGGATATATGTTCAACGACTACTACAAAGAGCATCCATTATGCGGTGGAGCTTTTTTCACGATCTAGGACCCCACTTATTGAGGTAGTTCTCTATTTTATTATATAAATAATTTCTTCAAAATTTTCTTTGTGCATTTGTTAGATATCTAAACGTTGACCTTTTATGTAGGCACCACTATCTGGGATTGTCAATCCAGTCGCATGTCATATGACTAAGAGTCCCACAATAGAGCTCTAGTAGGCAAGAAGAGAGCGCCAATTGGAGAGAGAAGAGATGGACCAATCCAGAGAGCATGCGAGAGTGCAGTTGAAGGATACAAGAGGGAATCTTTTCTGTGAGGTGATAAGGTGTCTAATTGTAGAGCATCATTCGAGATCAGATACATGTAATTGTTTGTAGGGGAGTGTGGTCAACCTCCTACATTGTCTTATATCCTCATCCAGCCACTTACATTAGAGGTCCACATCCTTTTACATCCCATGCATGCTCTAGAGTTTCTTCTCATGAGGATGACACCACCTACCTAGTTTGCATGGTTTCTGGAGAGACGGAAAACTCTCTCACTTGTAGCAAGAGTAGTATGATCCACATGTAGCTCAATCCAATGGGATTTACATCCCTTTCGGAGCTAGGGATTCAACCCGTACCGGTTCACAAAAGCTTATCCGTTTGATGGAGAGAATGCTAGGAATACTACTACTATTGACATAGACTTAACATACACACAAGCTCAATCTTGCTATTGCTCACTCAACTCCACATTCCACTCATCCATGCATCCAAACAAGAAGAAAGCTTAGCTATTGCATACACAAGATCAAAGCATTCTTCATTCTCAAATACTCATTTCCCTAGCATGCACAAAAAAACCTTGAAACTATCAACCATGAAACATACACACTAGAGAATAGACATGAGAAGAGAGACAAATATCAACTCATTGCATTAAATTAACAAAAAATAGAACTTACAACAATGTAGATGGGGAGAGAGAAGAGCTTGCACCTCTATGGAAGAAGAGGGAGAGCTAGTCTCAAGAGAGCTCAAACATGAGTTTGCCCAATGTGTCCATAAGCTCTCAAATGAGCCACTTTTTATACAAAAACTCTAAAACTCCCAAAAGTTCCCATGTGGGATTATTGTCAAGCCCAGTCCCACATTCATCTACAACTTGGAACTCTTTACAAGATCCCTAAGTGTCTTTTTTGTTGCATCCTTGCATTGATCTTCACTCGTCACGCAACACTCCCCCCTTCCTATTTTACGCACGTCCTCGAGCGCGGTAGAAGCAAGAGCTGCAAAAAACAATGGATACAAGTAAAGCCTGTTATTGAAAAAAAAGAAAAGAAAAGAAAAGAAAAAAACCAGTAATGATAATTTCACACGTGAACATACAAGTGAAAGGCTGATTAGAGTTTTAAAGAGTGCTAAAATAAGTGAGTGAAGACTAGTCAAAGTGAGACTAAGTGGTAGATAGTGCTATGCAAAGGCAAGTGTGCTTGCACACCACAAGTTATGACTGCAGTCTCAATGTCCTACAAGTATTTAAGTTATTCCTAAGTGGCAAACCTACTCCTAAATATGAGCAATGGTGATTGGACCTCTCTTTTTTTTTTTTTGATGTGTGTGTAGAGGATGATAAAGATTAAGGTTCCATCCCAATGAGACCCAAGCAATGGCCAAGAGACCTCCGCCAAGAGAATCTAAAGGCCGCTAAGTATCTCAAGGGCAACAGACCCTTTTCTTTCTTTTATGACATAAGGAGTACCCCATGAAGATGAGGGCATCGGTCTCGAGGGCCCATAGTGTACCCCAGAGTCCTACCAACATTTATCAAGGCGATAGATTCCTTGAAGGTCTTCTTCTGAAGCTTTTAGACGTCAGTGTTCACCCCATGGAAACCAAAGCATCGGCCCCAAGGTGCTAAGACAACCCCAGGTCCTACCAAGCATTCCACATGGCTATAGACACGTCATGTCTTGATTCACTTTATATATCTATTTAGGGTATATTTTCGTAAATGTTTTATTAATCCTAGCACCTAGCTCATACCTAAGAGGTAGCTACCACTAGGGATAACTAATATACCTTGAGAGCATAAGAACTTGGCATACTCCATTGGTATATATCCTACACTGTCTTCAAATAGAATTACCTTCTACTACGTCCTCTAGGTGCTAGAAATCACTCACCACATTTTAACAACTAATCAAATTATGATTTGAATACACCTGTTGTAGTGCCCGTTGGATGTTGTTCGTTTGCATTGATGCATTGCTGATTTTGTGCAGATTGCTCCTCCTTGGTCTTTGTAGGCGTTGCATGTCTCCCCCCTTCCTAATTTGTGTGCACGGTAGGTGGACTGTTGGGGCGTGTTTGATGCTCTTGTTTAGCTGAGATCTCTGCAAAATTTTTATTAACAAACAAGAAAAGAAAAGAAAGGAATAAAATTTGTTATTGGTGCCAATCACCGAATATAGCCGAGGGGAAAAACCCAATGGGAGAAAAGTGCCCTGGCTTGTTGATCTTATTGTGGAGTCACTGAGCTTACCCTTGCGCTGGTGGTGGATCCGTGTCCTCGTCTGCTGGAAAGATGGTATCGATTTCTTCAGGATGCAGGGACAACCCTTCACAAAAACCGGCCTCTGGAGAAGGTGGTAGAGGAAGGAGTGCTTCCTCGCTAAAATATGGCATTGGTTCTATGGGAAGGTTAAGCAGATAATTTTGATTTTGGAACTGCGCAATATAGGTTCTCATATTGATCCAATATTGACATGTTGAGGCTTGGGGAAGGAGGGCTTGCAAGATCGGTGGTTGCAAGTCATTTAAGCATGTATCCCTCCATTGTTGTGCTTGAACCTCCTCAGGTAATCTACGTTGATTTGGTCCTCTCTCTGGTATTCTCACATTAAGAAGATTATGGCGTGGGGGTGTAATTCTCACAATTTGTTTCATTAAGCCCGTGCCATATCGTCTAAAGTAAGAGCCGCATATCCAACAAATGTGTGAAGCTTCTCCTAATACGAGTCGTGCACACTCTTGACAATGTGGAAATGGGTGATGCTGTTGATAGAATAACGTGACAAAGTGATGCCCACAGCAATTTTCACCTAAGGGATCATAGAAGTACCTAGAATGAGTTTGAAAAGGAGGAGCACTATAACCCCCGCGATGATCATGTTGAGTACTATCAGGGTCAATGCATGGTGGATATGTATCTCACCAAATATCCATCAAGAGTTATCTGGACGTAGAATAATGAAATTTAGAACACTCATATCCATCATTACAATCCCAATCAAAAACATTTTAGATAAGATTATCTCAAAAAGAACACAATCCTCTAAAGGCATAAGGAACCACACTATTCAAACATTGATCTACCAAAGAGCTTCAATTGTAGTGTTAATGCCTTATCTTTGATTTTGGGTATGTCCTTCTTAAGAGGTGGAATTTTTAGCAATTGTCAAGGAATTTGAGCAAGATCAGAGGATTTAGGCATTGAAGTGCTAAATTCTATGCTCAAATGAGACTCGTTTGGACTTGTCTTAGGTACACAAGTTGATGGTGGAATCGTGTAACAAGGAGAAATTGGGACAACTGGTGTTTCAATACATGTTTTAGGAAGATCAACACAAGTAGATTTGTAGGTGCTATCATAGCCACCTATCCTATCTTGAAGAGGTTGTGTTGATTTCTTTTGCACCCACTGATATGGAAAACCTAGGGTGGCTTTTGGAATCTTATTGATACACTTTTTTACCCCTAGCAAACCATGGCATTTAGGAAGCCAAATTGCTGTTGCACCCTCATAATAGCCTTGTGCTCTAAGAACATTCTTTGGGACCCAAGGAGTAACAATCTGAGGTTTAGGCTTGGAAAAGATGTGCTTTTTAGGAGGCTTAGCAACTTTGCTAGATGGTACAAGTTTGTACGCATCTTTGGGTAGCCAAATTGATAATTCCTTCTTGCCTGGCCTTCTTTGAGCAGCAACTAGAGTAGTTGGAACATGCCAGCCATGGCCCTCACCACATCATTTGTGGTGGAGTTTCAAGAGCAGATTTTGAAAGTGGGTTGTGTAGGGTAGAAACACCACCCTTTTGACATGATAAAGCTCGTGGAGTAGCAGATCCCAAGATGCAATCAGAATCAATTTGCAATTTGTATTCTCTATTTTCCAATCTAATGAGCAATTGGTAGCACTTAACCATGATCGACCGAGAACAGCCTCTACCACCACTGCCTTGGACTTGCCACATAAAAGGGCACTGACATCTGGTGATCCTGAATGGACATTAACATGTTTGTAAGTTTCTCAAAACCCTATCATATGACCTATCGTTGGAAAGCGCTTGAAAAATAGAATCTAAAGAGCTATAAAGCGCTCATTTTGGATTAGTGGTGTTCAAGTTATGGTTAATCCAAACTTTTGACCACGTGTCCCAAACTTGTGGGAAATTCCCATATTCCCCAATATGGTGTTTTTATGATGGGAGGTTTGGTCCTTTGACAATCGTCACAACGTTTCACATATTCTTCGGCATCCATTTGTAAGGTTGGCCACCAAAGCCCAGACCACCTAATCAACTTAGCTGTGGTATTGCCCAAAAAGTGTCCACCCCCAACACCTGCATGTGCATGAGTCAAGATTTTCAAGTAGTCAGCTTCACATACACACATGCGTAAGTTGCCATCCTTGCCCCTCTTGTAGAGTTGGCCCTCTATCAGCATATAGTTTGCCGCTTCAACTTTAATAGCACGCTTTCGATTTCTAGGAATTTTTTGATCAGTATGACCATGCTGAAGATAGTCCACAATATACTTACTCCAACTTGGTGTAGTTGAAATGTGGAATAATGTGACATTATGAATCGGCTGTTGAATTTGACATGAAGCATAGTTACGAACAAATTTTTCAGCATCCGCATGCATGGTAGGCCACCATTGCCCATCCTGAGATATACGTCGCACACAAGTAGTAAGCTGATGCATGGATTCCACCGATACTCGCATGTGCCCATTCCAAGATCTCCTCATATTGGTCAGGGTTAGGTATGAGCCGCAACACTCCATCATTACCCTGATGATATAATCTCCCTGAGATTAACTTGAATGGTCGCCATAGGTCCACATTAGGACCCGCTAGTTGTATCTTCCCACTTGTCAAAATTTCTAAGATGGATTCAGACCATCTAGGAGCTGTCTCTACAAGGAAAAGTGTTGAATCTAACATATCATCGTCCACACCCACAGGAGCTTCGCCAGAGGTGATTCGAGACAAATGATCTTCCCTAAGATGAGTTGTTCCTTTTCGAACTGCCACTTCAAAATCAAACTCAAGAAGGATGATAAGCCACCTCACAATCCTTCCAGTTGCACAAGGCTTATTCACCAAATATAGCAATGCTTGATGGTCCACAAAAAATATGAATTTGTTTGCCAAAAGGTAATGGCAAAACTTTTTCACTACATATATCATGGACAATGCTTCTCTTTCTATTGTGGTGTAATTCTTCTCAGCATTGTTCAACTATCGAGTAGCATATGAGATTGGGAAATCCTTATTATGTTCTCCCGATTGAGCCAAAATACATCCAATTGCAAAGTTTGAAGCATCAATATGGACATGAAAGATTTGGTTCCAATCTGGTGCCCGTAAGATGGGTGCAGTCACTAATGCTTGCTTCAACTTTTCAAAGGATTCCTCACACTCATCAGTCCAATTAAACTTTACAAGAAGAGCATATAATGGTCTGGCTAGGATGACGTACATGTAGATGAATCTACGATAATAGCCACAATGTCCCATGAATGATTGTACCCCTTTAGGGTTGATAGGCCGAGGTAATGAGACAATGACATCAATTTTATCCATATCTGTTGAAATTCCATTGCGAGAAACAATATGGCCCAAGATTTTCCCTTGTCTTACCATGAATTTGCACTTGTCAGGATTCAAGCATATACGATAAAGTTGACACTTTTGAAACACAAGTCTGAGGTGTTCTATATGATCATCACGCTCTTGTGAGTGAACACATAAATCATCCATGAAGATCTCAAGAAATTGCCTAAGGTACTCCTTGAATACATGACTCACTAACCGCTGAAAGGTTGCTGGTGCATTTGTTAGACCAAATGGCATAACACGATAGGCAAAGATGCCATCTTCAGTAGCAAAGGTTGTCTTGTGTTGATCCTTTGGATCAATTGACACTTGATTGTAACCGGAGATTCCATCCAAGAAACTATATGCCTTTTTCCCTACAACTCGTTCCAGAACATGATCCGTGATTGGAAGTGGGTAATGATCACGTACAGTAGCTGCATTTACCTTCTTGAGGTTTACACATACTCGAAGTTTTCCATTTTTCCTGGGCACCACTACAATAGGGGAGACCCATTCAGTGTGTTCAATCTCATAGATAAATTCTGCCTCTAAGAGCTTGTCTATTTCTTCTTTTATCTTTCGTGCAAAATTCTCATTGTAAGTATAAGGACGTTGCTTGGAAGGCTTTGCGTCCTCTCGCAATGGAATTGTATGCTGACATATGCTTGGATCAACTCCTTTGAGGTCTTTATAACTCCAAGCAAAAACATCGCGATACTCCTTTATTGTTTGAATTAATAACTTCTCCTCATCTAAGGACAAGTCTGTGGCAATCCACACATAGTGAGGCTCTTGTCCTAGCTTAGCAATATCAATCTTTTTTGCATCTTCTGGACCATCATATGAAACCCCTGGCATGCTTGGTTTTTGTCGCATGGGCTGTTGAAGAACAATCTTCCGATCTTGAAGAGTGTACTGTGTGAAGTTGGGGGGAACATTGAGACCTTGTTCTTGTTCACTTGAGTCGTCACTCATTGAAGACCATGTGGTTTTGAGCTCTCCTTTGCCATCTTGCATCCGATTTTTTTGTTCAACCGTTATCTTTGCACTTCCAATACTCTCTTTTAAAACGGTTTTAGACTTGAGTTTTGGTTTTTGTTTCTTCGTTTTTTTACGATTTTTGCTAACAGTTTTTAGCTTTTCTCCTGCTTGGAATCCATCTGATCGTTTTACTTGGTCTTTGATACTATCTTGTGCTTGGACATAGTATAGATATCTGTTCTTTCCTGAGAAGTGAGGTGGTGGTCGAGAGTGTTCATTCTTAACCTCCTCCTTTTCTTTTTGTAGTCTCTCACGTCGTTCCCTCTCATCTTGTTTACGGATTCTCTTATGGCTCTTACAGCATTTACGTTTACGTCGGCTTCGAGGGATCTCTACTTGAACCTCCCTTCCTCTCAAGAGTAGGCGTGCCTTTCCTAACTCTTCCTTAGGGATTATCACATCATTATCAAAATTAGAGTCCCATCCATCTTCCTTATCAGCATCATTAGCAGATTCGAGTGTTAAATCCTCCACTGAGACTTCCTCGACATGCAGTGCTGTTGTGGATGCATTCCTATAGTACAAATCATCTAGAAGGTCATGTGGTTGTACCATTCGTATAGGAATAATGTCATATCCATCTGAGTCACAAAATTGAATTGGCTTAGGTAAAGCACATGTCAATAATGTTGCAAGAACATGACTCCATTCTAGTGGATCAATTAAATGCTCAGGGAAGGGTTGTGGAATGTATGCCTCATTTAATACACTTCGATTACCCTTAAGTCTCTCAGTGTTGAAATCCCTACATGAGGCTCCACACATCCACAGTTCTTCTCACCCATCTGACAATGTAACTCTTGAGCCCTCAGATGAAGAAGAATCAAACTCATCGATTGGAGACCTTGTTACATCAGGATAGAAGTGATTCCTTAGGTTTACCCTTGTGATGACAGAATCATGTCGGAGGTACAAGTAATTGTATCCCCAATCTTGAATCATTTGAAATTGTCGCATGAATGGTCTACCCAATATCACTTCATAGTTTGGATGTTTTCCAAAATCCACTACTGCAAAGGTGTGCTCATATTCAATCCCACATGTGGTGACCAATATGTTCTCAAGCAGCCCAAGGGGATGTTCTAAGCTTCCCTGCTAGCTGCAAGCGCATCCTGGTACTCCTAATAGCTGGTTTGTCCCACTTTTCCCAAATGGACCTTGTCACAATGCCCACTCCTGCACCACTATCAAGTATTGCAGTTGAAGCTACTTTTTGCACTTCTAATGGGAGGGTAGCATTTCCCTGATCGTCCTCACAAAATTATCCTACTTTGTTGATAGGATCTGGCAAAACATGCTTTGTCTCAGGGTATATAGTACAATCATGGTGACCCTTTTGTAGCAATACCTGCTCTGACAAACATGTGGCAATATCATTCCACAACTCAGGTCGAAGCTTTATCAAATCAAGCAAAGGTAAGGTACAAGCTACCGGTGCTGACAAAATAGCTTGCACGATACCCATATCTATCTCCTTTGTCAACCTTTTATGCATGGAGGGTATCCTCAAGGTTTGAGAACAGTTCTCATATTCTCCCAAATATGATGGTAAGGTTTTCATTGTATGCTTACTTCTAGGAGAAACAATTGTTTGAACTTCCTCCTGGATGCTTGGGCGTCTAGAATTGTTTTCTGTGCCCTTGGTAAAATCCACCTCAGAGAATGGAGGTGAATTAATAGAGGACATATTCTCATTAACTTTCTCATGAACTGCTGCCCACATCTCATTTGACATGTCCTCGTTAGCATCAATAACTTCATCATTGCATGGGAAGGCAAGGCTAGGTTGTGGCAGAATTCCTTCTTTCAATGGGGTGTCAATTGGTGCAGACCTCTCGCTATGAGCTTGTGAGATGAGCTCACTTCTCATTTCCCGACTTGATGACACTTCTGGTATGGTTTCTAATGTTGGCTTAAGAGAGGTTGGGCCCTGAGGAATAGGTGGTGGTGGTCCCTCAAGTATTGACTGAGCTTCCCTAATGAGTTGCTGATGTACAGCTAGATTGATCTTCTCCTCCTCACGAGGGTTTGGGTATTCTTGAAGCTTCTTGGGTAGCTCAGATAAAGCTGCAATGTGACTTCTATGAGCATCAATGATGGCATCTAGAGTCTCATTCACTTTATCCACAAAAACAGAACCCCCAGAACTATCCTCGGTCGTACTAGTCTCATCTTGTTTAGCACTAGGCCCCGGTTGAGGTTGATGCTCCTCATGCACTTCTTGGGATGTAAAAGCTTGATCCTTCATGTTTTTTTTAGAGGCTTCTTGAGAACTAGTGGATGCACTTTTAGTTCGCTTGTTTCGGTTCTTTTTCCTCCTAGTGGTCTTTTTTCTATTGGACTGTAGGGTCTTGTCCACTAGATTTGCCTTTGCATCCCTAGTTCGAGGTGTCTCATTAGTCTGTATTTCGGCATTTCGTGTCTGTGATCTAGTCATGACTCTTAGTGGCACGATATCCTCATTCTCAGATGAAGGTGGTGATGGAGCTGCCCCTACAAGGTTGAGTGAGACCTTTGGTTGAGAGGTGCCTTCCTCATGTGGTTTTAGCAAACAATCCTTTGGGAAGTGTTCTACACAACACCCTAGACAATATCTTTCAATTGGTGGAAACTGTGGTACTGTTGTATTGGATCGAGCTGCTTGCCTTGAGCGATGTGGACAATCACGAGCCCAATGGGGTTATCCGCACTCATAACAGGGGCCCATTAGTTTGGCTTCTACTTTCCTTTGTTGCCATTGACCTGAGGGGCCTGGAGTCCTAGGTTGGTACCCGCCTAGCAACATCAAAGAATTTTGTTCCCGTGGTTGAGTGTCCAGTGCTTGGATTTGATATGCGAGACTTTCAAAGAGATTTTCCTTGGATGAATATGATGCATATTCATCCTCCCCATAGCCTAGGTTTACCAAGTCTCTACACATATTTGAATTGTCGTAGTCAACAACCCTCACAGGAGCAGTCCCAAGAGCAGGAGGTTGAGCTCCAAGAACAGGTCATGCTTGCTCTTGTGCCATCGGTGGCTTACGTTCAAAATTAGTATACTCTTGATGCATTTGTGGAGCCACTCCACCCCTTTGCTGCTCACGCTCCTGTCTCATTCTTGCAATGCGAGTATATTCTTGTGTGGTGTGGGTAAAGTTCCAAACACAGGCTTGGCACCACTTTTTTGTGGGTTGGTTTGTGACTAGAGGAGAAAAGGTATTACATTCCTCGGTTTTATGGTTACCGCCACATGCTCCACAAAGAAGAGGACCTGTAGGTAGTACACTCCTCATTCGCTGCTGCTGTTGTTGTGGCTGCATGGGTGGGCGATAGGTCTGTCCCAATCTCCTTAGTACTAGGTTAGCTATCTGGTCTGGATTTACTAGCGCGCTAGACCCTGAACTTTGGTCATCACCCCACTGATCTCTAGGTTTCACCTCAGGGCCAGTACCATCTTGGAATTTGAAGTTATCGGTGAAATCCATAGCATCATGGCAACACTCATTGAAATTTGTATGCTTCTTTGCATAGAGATGTGTATGCAGTGTTGAATTTTTGAGTCCTTTTAAGAAGAGAGAAATTAATCGACTTTGGGCGGGCTTCTCATCTTCTGGGCAACGATTAATGTAATGCTTCATTCTATTTACACAGTCTCTAATACTCTCAGTCTCGCCTTGCTTGAAAGAGTAGATGTTTGCTACTGTGTCATGTTGAATCACCATCAAGGAAAAAGCAACAATGAATCTCTCTTCCAAAACTCGTAAAGAAGATTTGTCTGAAGCCTCTAGTGCCTGAAACCAAGCAAGGGCCTTTCCCTCAAGAGTGAGCCCAAATCCTTCAATTTGAGTATGCTTGTCAGCCACTTGCTCAGCTCGAATTGCTTGCCTAAATGCTGCTACATGGTCATATGGATCTCCCGACCCTTAATACTTCTTTACCAGTTTCTGAAGAGTTGATGGCCTTACTTGTCTTGAATACTCATCATAGGGCCTACGACCTCTCATTCTCAGTGGGAATTGTTCCTCTCTTTGGTAAGATGGTCCACATGCATCCCAAATTGGTGTGGGTCCCCTATTACCAGCCTCACCAAACCCCTCCAAAGATCTTGTCACCCGCATTTCAGGAGGTGCATTTATGGGAGGCCGAGTTGGCTCCCCTACCCTTCGATTGTCATAGTGAGAAAGACGTTGTTGTGGTGTGATCTGAGGTCGCACTTTTGGTGTAGGACAATATCTTGGTGCTAGACTTGGGCTACTAGCAGTTGTCCACTTTGATGTTGAGGGTCCCTCTCTAGTGAACTCTCATAGGGGAGGAGCAACAGTTTCTCCAAGAAAGGCTGTCTCTCCTGGTTTGGCTGTATTTGTTGAGAACACTTCCATGAATAATGGTTGTCCTTTCCACGTGAGCTCCCGAATCTCCTTCCAATCTAAGGTTCGGTATTCATTGGCCCATTTATCAACTATTCGGTTCCTGTGTCCTGCAAGCTTCTCGACTACCACCACAAGTGCTAGAGGAAGATCTAGCTCTGGCATTCTAGTTGTGGCATAATATCCCTCTAAAGAGTCCTTATAGACCTCTTGAAGTGGGTCATCCTGTAAGACCTTTGTCACTGGAATTTGTCGTACAAACTCCCATTGGTTCTCAGCCCCCTGATCCATTTTGCTCTTGCCTTTCCTATCCCTTTCCAAATTTAGATCTACAAGAAGTAAATCATCTATGGATGGCTTTGAGGACTGGGCATTGGATGGTCCTGGCATGTCCGGCTCAATGAGCCAATCATCTCTAGACTCCCTTGCTCTGGAAAGCTTCGATAAGTCTAAGAACTCGATTTTAGAGAGCTCCCCTAATTTGTCTACATTCTCTGGATGGTAGGTGACTTCGTAGTAGCGAACACCATCTCCACCCATGTACATGTTGCCCTGGTCATTGACTAGAGGTGCTCTTTCAAGTTCTGAGAAAATGTCTGCGATCTTAACAAGATACCGTTGTTGTGGATCCCTAAAGATCTCAGCTCCTTGAGCGTTCGTGTAGACATATTGGAGTCTCACATTGAGTGTTAACCCCATAGTGTCGGCTTCAAATGGATTAAAAGATCTTGTGGGTGTCCTATTTGGAGCTAAGGGATGACTATTTGACGGCCCTAGATTGTCCATGGACAATGAGCTAGTTGTTCTGGAAAGGGTCTCAGATTGGGATTCGGAAAGGGTTTCAGCAATATCTGCCAAATT
The DNA here is from genome assembly GCF_041138505.1 of Cibotium barometz. Classification (NCBI taxonomy): domain Eukaryota; kingdom Viridiplantae; phylum Streptophyta; class Polypodiopsida; order Cyatheales; family Cibotiaceae; genus Cibotium; species Cibotium barometz. Next base: position 21,222,066 of record NC_141103.1, on the reverse strand, counting down.
TCCTACCGATTGGGTCCCACTTTCCTGCGTAGGTACTCTAGAAGGTGCCCTAGGCCCTATGGAAGAGTCTATAAGACGTCCCGACCGCAAAAGTGCATAAGGTCAAATTTTTTTGGTTTTTTATGTGTTTTTTTTATGTTTTTCTTTTTTGTTTTGTTTTTGTTTTTGTTTTTTTTTAGTTTATATATATATATATATATATATTTATGTATATATATATATATATATATTTTTACCCTACCTAACCACTAAATGCAACTAAAATAAATATGTGTGTAACTATCTAACCTTTTTTCTTTTTTGATTTTTTTTAAATGATTTTATTTTTTTACTCTTTTTTTTCTAATTACACAAAAATATGAATCACGCTAAAAAAATACTAATTATGCACAAAATTCTAAAAATTTTAAAACAATGCAAGTTACTCTAATTATGCACAAAAAAAATTACAAAAGTTTTTTTTAAAAAATTACAAAATAGGTAAAGAATATGGATTCCAAAAAAAACACAAAAATTGTTTTTATTTATTTATTTATTTATTTGTTTTTTTAAAAACTAATTACACATAAGCAAAAATTAAAAAATTTAAAACAATGCAAATTACACTAATTATGCAAAATTTTACAGAAATTAAAAAAAATAAAAAATGGACTCAAAATACAAATACAAAAATTGTTTTTATTTTTTATTTATTTCTTTTCTCTCTTTTTTAATTATTTCTTTTTTTGCTTGTTTTTTTATTATTATTACTATATTTTTTAAAAAAAATACAAAACATGAAAAATTAATAAAAAATATTAAAAAAAAAACAAAAAAAGGAACTAACCTTATCTGCCGCCTCCGGATTCCTCGCCACCGCACCCACGTGCTCGTCTTCAACGCTTTGCCTTCTTCAATGCGCCCACACGCTTCCAACTGCTGCTTCGCCTCACAGCTGCCGTCCGCTTCACCCGCTGATGGCACGGAAGCGGTAGAGCTGTCTACGCCCTTATAGCATGCCACACTTCCACACACGCATGCAAACATACCAGAACACCAGACCAAAGAGCATGAACAAGACTCATATTCCAGAAAAGACCTTGACCTTTACAGAGGCGGATATCCCAAGATATCCCAGACACCAGCTGCACCAAGCACCCGCTCGCAATAGGCCCTCTCCAGCTCCTGGTCGCTCCAAATCCCTTCGCTCTTGTTTTTCTGCAGCAGCCCTTCTCGTTCTCTGCTCTGCACCTCAGTTGAAGGTTCCTCTGCTGCACCACCAGCACACTGCTGGTCCTCAAAGGATAAAACCAGTCATCATCTCATCTGGTCACCATCCCAATAACCAGCCCAAACCACACAATACCAAAGGCCCACCAAGCCCGCGCCCCTCTTGCTTGTCAACTTCACTCCACTCTGGCACCAGCCACACCAGTCTTCACAGCAACTCGCTTCTTCCCCGTCAGCTCCTCCCGTCTCAGAGCCCAAACTGCGCCTGCTCAGCAACTACCCACGAACACACAGCGGTGGCCTCCTTTCTGCCGGCTCCTTGCCATCTCCACACACCCAAGCTGCGCCTGCAGCTGCAGCTACACACAAAACACCAGGCGACCTCACTGTCTTCTTGTCAAGCATGCACACAGCGGTGGCCTCCTGCCCGTCGTCTCTGTGCCCACTTCTCTCCCCGCTGCTCCTCTCCTTTCAAATCCAGCAGCGCTGACTACTGCAGCCCACAAAACAAAACACACCAGGGGCCTCCTTTCCCCGTCGGCTCCTCTTCCAGCTCCACAGTCCCGGCTACACCCTGCGGCCTCCACACTTGGCGACCATACCAGCAGCCACGCCTGCCTCAGAACCCCCACGGTTGAACACACGGGCCTGTCACCCGTTGGCTCCCTCAAAACACCCGGGCTCCTCACCCAGTCCACGCTTGGCTTCGCCTTCCAGCTGCGCCGTCTGCAGCAGCTCACACACAACACACACACGGGGGCCTCCTCCCAGTCGGGTCCCCTTGCAGTTCCGGCTGCACCAGTTCTACACGACCCCCCGTCTCTGCAACCCGGCGGCTCCTTCTTTTATTTAGCTGCGCCGACTCCCATTTCGCCAGCTTCCAGAGCTGTGCGCTGGCAACAGCTCCAATCACCACGCCGCCTTTCCAAAAGAAGGCCACATTCACCATTTGTTTATTTTATTTTTGAAAAAAGAAAGGCCACCATGTAGTCTTTTCACACCATGTCCAAGACAAGCCCTCCATTTATTATCTTTTTCTGTCCATGCTCCACCATCTTCAAATGCGACCCTCAAAGTGCCCACTGTATTTTTACGTGCCCGCACAAACCAAACGGCCGCACACATACGAGCCATCAACACCAAAAACCTGACTGCTGCATCCACGATGCCCACACTGAGTCAATGGGTGTTCCCACGACTTCACCACAACACTGACGACACTCATGTACACATATACAAGTTGAGGTAGAGGTTCCCAAAAAACAACACACATATTTAGCAACCCCCTTTCTTCTGCTGAGACATTTATGTCCAGCAGCTGCACAATTAGAAACCACTTATCCCCCTGGATCAAACAAAAACCTCGGTGCATCTTCCCTCCAATTCTTCACGCATTCCCCTCCATCAGACAACCATTGATACACCCTGTCATAACCTTCCGCTTTCAGCAACCCCCTGGGCTCTTCATACAAGGCATCATCACCATCCACTGTCACACTTCCTCCTTCAGACCAGCTCATAACCTTGTGAGGGAAACATCCATCCCTCACCTCTACTTCCCTCTGACACATCTGACTTCCACTCATAATCAGATACCGAAATAACACACATCTGATCATCAACTCCCATCTCATGGTCACCCAATTTGCCACCCACATCACTGGCTTCCAACTCTCCCTCTTGACAACCTGCCAGACTCGAACTATAACCAAAACACTCATCCATTTGCTGAGCATCCACATGCGGTGTGTCCACCATACACTCACTTCCCTTCAGCCCATCAACATCACACACAGCAACCTCGTGCACTGTAGACTCATCATTGTCGCCTTCCTGCAGTTTCTCCAGCTTCAAGACCATTGGCGATCCTGCAAGATTCTCCACATCTTGCACAGGCATCCCTACCAAGTCCAAGCTCCCCAAACTCCCAGGCAAAGCATCTTGGTCCCCCTGACCAACAACAATAGCCTCACATGCATCCTCACAACTCACAACCACCTCATCCTCTTGGGCATGACAAGGAACACACACCTTATGTTCAGCAACCACACCTCCAGAATCTATCGCACCATCAACCAAAGGAGCATCCAGCTCACCATCAGTCACACCACTACTCTCTTCTTGCTGCACAACTGGCATGCAAGCACTCTTCTCCAAGGAAGCCATCTTCAACAGATCATCTAGTGCACTATCCAGTACACTGTCCAGCTCACCATCCACACTCTCACAGGCTGCAATATCCAACTCATCACCTAGATCATCCACATGCACTCCATCCACTGCACCTTCATTAGTGACACCTTGATCATCACACTCCACCTTGACTGGCTGAAGTACTGGCACCTGCTCACAATCCACAACATCATCAATAACCTCATCCTTCTCCTTCTCACCTTCTGAAAGCTCTTCAGGGCTGATTCCAGAAACCTCACCCTTCTCCATTCCCAACAGGCTAACCTGTCCCATACCCTGTTCTGCTAATGTGACCTTATGGACCTCACAAATACTGGGCTGAATTGCCTCCTTTACCTGCATATTAGGGCCACTCACCCTATCACTCATTCCCATAGGCAATTGATATATACCACCATTAGCTTTGGCTGGTCTCCCACATTGCGGACTCATATGACCCCACTCACCACAATTCCGGCATTGCACATCACACAGATACCCTTTCCCTCTTCCAATATCTACCGAATTTCCTCCAAAACCAGATGATGCATCAGGCTTCTTTCCCATAACACCTGTGCCTCGTCCTCTTCCTGTGGACTCTATCCAATTCACACTTAAAGACTTCATGAGCTCCACTGCATCATGAACCTCCCTCTTCAATGAGTCCTCCTGCCTAGGAACAACAGCAGCTTTTCTTCCAGGATGCATACTCTCAATCTGTGGCACCTTCACAAACCTCTTCGGCTCTTCCTGCATTCCCAACTGCCTCAGACGCTTCACCTTCCACTCCTTCTCACAAGCTACTCTGACAGCCTCCTCAAAGCTACTCAGATTCTTCAGCTCCACCTTCAAACGTATTGTTGGCTCCAGACCTGCCACAAACCGCTCCCTCCTTATCATCTGCGGGGGTACTTCAGGAATCAGAGCCTCACACCATAGACTCCACAGTCTACCAAACTCTATCAGATACTGATCCACATCCTGACCATCCTTCTGCTGAATGTTACACAACTCCTTCCACACTTCATTCGGACTCTTCACACGGACAAACTTTGCCAAAAATGCAGCCCTGACTACACGGTACTCAGGATCCTGTCGATGAACATTCCTGTGTGCAGTCACAAACATCTGCAACCATACTTTTGCATCACCCTGCAAGCAATAAGTCAAAATCCGAGAAAGGATCTCCGGGGTTGCCCTGTCTTTCATCAAAGCTATAAACTCCATCTTCTCCAGAAACCTGGTTGCATTTTCCTGCGGCAATCCCCAATACTCCGGAAAATCCTGAGCCATTTCCAAATCTCTCTTCACACAGCCCTGTTCTCTTTCACAAACCAGAGGAAATCTGCTCCTCTGTGGGGGCACCAAAAAGTGATGGCACGGAAGCGGTAGAGCTGTCTACGCCCTTATAGCATGCCACACTTCCACACATGCATGCAAACATACCAGAACACCAGACCAAAGAGCATGAACAAGACTCATATTCCAGAAAAGACCTTGACCTTTACAGAGGCGGATATCCCAAGATATCCCAGACACCAGCTGCACCAAGCACCCGCTCGCAATAGGCCCTCTCCAGCTCCTGGTCGCTCCAAATCCCTTCGCTCTTGTTTTTCTGCAGCAGCCCTTCTCGTTCTCTGCTCTGCACCTCAGTTGAAGGTTCCTCTGCTGCACCACCAGCACACTGCTGGTCCTCAAAGGATAAAACCAGTCATCATCTCATCTGGTCACCATCCCAATAACCAGCCCAAACCACACAATACCAAAGGCCCACCAAGCCCGCGCCCCTCTTGCTTGTCAACTTCACTCCACTCTGGCACCAGCCACACCAGTCTTCACAGCAACTCGCTTCTTCCCCGTCAGCTCCTCCCGTCTCAGAGCCCAAACTGCGCCTGCTCAGCAACTACCCACGAACACACAGCGGTGGCCTCCTTTCTGCCGGCTCCTTGCCATCTCCACACACCCAAGCTGCGCCTGCAGCTGCAGCTACACACAAAACACCAGGCGACCTCACTGTCTTCTTGTCAAGCATGCACACAGCGGTGGCCTCCTGCCCGTCGTCTCTGTGCCCACTTCTCTCCCCGCTGCTCCTCTCCTTTCAAATCCAGCAGCGCTGACTACTGCAGCCCACAAAACAAAACACACCAGGGGCCTCCTTTCCCCGTCGGCTCCTCTTCCAGCTCCACAGTCCCGGCTACACCCTGCGGCCTCCACACTTGGCGACCATACTAGCAGCCACGCCTGCCTCAGAACCCCCACGGTTGAACACACGGGCCTGTCACCCGTTGGCTCCCTCAAAACACCCGGGCTCCTCACCCAGTCCACGCTTGGCTTCGCCTTCCAGCTGCGCCGTCTGCAGCAGCTCACACACAACACACACACGGGGGCCTCCTCCCAGTCGGGTCCCCTTGCAGTTCCGGCTGCACCAGTTCTACACGACCCCCCGTCTCTGCAACCCGGCGGCTCCTTCTTTTATTTAGCTGCGCCGACTCCCATTTCGCCAGCTTCCAGAGCTGTGCGCTGGCAACAGCTCCAATCACCACGCCGCCTTTCCAAAAGAAGGCCACATTCACCATTTGTTTATTTTATTTTTGAAAAAAGAAAGGCCACCATGTAGTCTTTTCACACCATGTCCAAGACAAGCCCTCCATTTATTATCTTTTTCTGTCCATGCTCCACCATCTTCAAATGCGACCCTCAAAGTGCCCACTGTATTTTTACGTGCCCGCACAAACCAAACGGCCGCACACATACGAGCCATCAACACCAAAAACCCGACTGCTGCATCCACGATGCCCACACTGAGTCAATGGGTGTTCCCACGACTTCACCACAACACTGACGACACTCATGTACACATATACAAGTTGAGGTAGAGGTTCCCAAAAAACAACACACACCGCCTCTACGCTCTTCAGCTCTGCTGCACCTCCAGCTCTGCCAGCCGACCAACAGCTTCACGCCTCCTTCCCAGCCTTCACCTCTTCTACTGCACAGCTCGCCACACTGCAGCCGTGGCGCCACCAACTACCAGCCGCTTCGACGCCACCACACGCGGCCTCCTTCCACGGCTTGCAGGTGCTTGCCCGCCTTCACGTCTCCCACACGCAGACCTCCTCTTCGACGGCCTTCACACTGCCACGTTCTTCTGTTCGACGGCCTCTCCACGCAGGCCTTCTTCCACGCCTTCAGTGTATATATATATATATATATAATTTTTTTTTTCTTTGCTGCGCCTCACCGTCCCTTGGTCCCCACCTTCTTTTGCTCTCACTATTTGGCTCCGCCTCCACCTACAGCCACTCTCCATGCAGGTCGGCTTCCACCCACCTTTTGCTTCTCTTCCTACACTTTGGTGAGCCCGCCTACTCTCTTTCCACGCGGCCTTTGCGCCCCTTTCACTCCCTTCAACACCAAGATCCCAACGGTAGATTCCACAAGCTTAATATGATTGCACTAAGCAGTGGAACACTTCTCCTTTGAGAGTAAAAGGCATCAATAACATGAATAACAAAGTGTTATCTATGCTGCAAACGGCCCTGGGTGAACATTTTATTTTATTTTGGTCATGCCTACTGAGATAATGAAGAAACAAGTAATCCTTGGCCGAGCATTATTTTTTTACTAATTACATACATGTTAGCGAAAAGCATGAAAGCATGAAATGACCAAAAAAACCATGAATGTAAGCATAATGACGGTACTTGAAAAGGAATAAAAGCAATAAAACATAAAAAACAATGCGGGAGAAACCTCAACCGTTCAATGGTTTTTTTTCTTATCCTAACCTTATCCACTCACACCGGGATCGCACACCTGTACTTAACCTAATCACTCAATGGTTTTGCAACCAAAGGAGGAAATGGTGGTGGTTTCCACACACTCTCAACCGGATTTGAGTCTTCTCCCTGCCGGCAGCGGCGCCAATGGAGAGACGGAAAACTCTCTCACTTGTAGCAAGAGTAGTATGATCCACATATAGCTCAATCCAATGGGATTTACATCCCTTTCGGAGCTAGGGATTCAACCCCTACCGGTGCACAAAAGCTTATCCGTTTGATGGAGAGAATGCTAGGAATACTACTACTATTGACATAGACTTAACATACACACAAGCTCAATCTTGCTATTGCTCACTCAACTCCACATTCCACTCATCCATGCATCCAAACAAGAAGAAAGCTTAGCTATTTCATACACAAGATCAAAGCATTCTTCATTCTCAAATACTCATTTCCCTAGCATGCACAAAAAAACCTTGAAACTATCAACCATGAAACATACACACTAGAGAATAGACATGAGAAGAGAGACAAATATCAACTCATTGCATTGAATTAACAAAAAATAGAACTTACAACAATGTAGATGGGGAGAGAGAAGAGCTTGCACCTCTATGGAAGAAGAGGGAGAGCTAGTCTCAAGAGAGCTCAAACATGAGTTTGCCCAATGTGTCCCTAAGCTCTCAAATGAGCCACTTTTTATACAAAAACTCTAAAACTCCCAAAAGTTCCCATGTGGGATTATTGTCAAGCCCACTCCCACATTCATCTACAACTTGGAACTCTTTACAAGAGCCCTAAGTGTCTTTTTTGTTGCATCCTTGCATTGATCTTCACTCGTCACACAACAATTTCCCTTGATGGCATTGGATTCTATGGATTGGGACGACACAGCCACTTATTTCACCTATCTTGAATTTGTCTCCAGTTGGTGCAACAAGCCAATTGTTCCATTTGCAGATATGTGGTGGATGTAGCAACATACAAAGTTTTGGACTTAGATTATATCTACCCTCGCACATGAGAGATCAATCTAGCAAGACAAGCAAGTTAGCCTCCGAGACTACATGCGAGGATGTGTAGACTAGAGTAACAAGAGATTCGTCATGGATTTGGAGAGCCTACATATATTGACTAGAGTGAGAGTATCCTCGAGGGTAGGGTGACAACATATGAGAGGGTTGGTGGTGTACATCGTAGTGGTTCATCAGCTTCTCCACAGAGCTATCCTGATAGTGTACTCAACATCGAGGAGAAGACATGTTTTGCATGGGAGGTATGGGCTTGCTAGGACTACACTTTATGCTTACAATGCTATAAGTGACAACCAGGTTAGAGAGATGATGAGGCATGCAGGGCCATAGAGATGGTTAGGACTGGTACCTTTTCATTGAACCTTTGAAACCTTGTTGAGTCTAGGCTCACCACACGTAGTACAATGGTTGTGACTGGCATAGTCCTTCCTAAATAGAAAACAGTCATTGATGCAAGCATGAATATGATTATAGTCCATGGAAGTTGATTGTTGTTGGCAATAATTGTGTAGCAAGTAACCTACTAGAATCAATGCAAGAGGTTCCTCAATGAAACCAGTAAAATGATAGAAACTTAACATGTAAATTGAGAATGAGAAGTATGGCTATAAAAGTCGTGATAACTTTTCATTCTCAAATAGTAGAATTTTAGCCTCCATGTATAAGACACATTTGTCCAATTATGCTTGGTTTCTAAATTGAGAATGAGAAGTGTGGCTGAAAGTCATGATAGCTTTGCATTCTCAAATCATGGCATTCTGTATCTTGTTGTTGGGATGTGAAAGTCCTTCTTTGCTCTTCAAAAATGTCCTCAATCATGTCTATTGCCATGTCATCACCCCAGTCGGCTACATTCTCCTCGTCATCTTTGTCCTATAAATTTTGTCATCCATTTCATATTGATCAAGATGTCTAGCTTGCAGAAAAGCACCATACCCTTGTAGCAATTGAGAGATAAATGGTCTATCTGATAAGGGATGTGATTTCAATCCTGGATGCATTATTATGTTGAGGGTAAGTGAAACAAAACAAGATTCTCACAACTCATTTTAAATGATCAAAACTCATATTGATTGATCACAACTCATATAAATAGATCTCACCTCATATTAAATCCAAAACGTACATAATCAAAACTCATATGAATTCCCATAATTACATGATCACAACTCATATGGATTGATCACAACCAGGGATTTAATATTCACGTGATCACAAGATTTTTTGTGATAATAACACAAGTGAACAAGTTATTCACATGTTCTCATGTTACCGTTCACAAAATAACAGGTCACTTGCCATTTGGGAACCCCTTAAAAGCTTGGCTACACATGGGAATAAGCTATTCACATGTTCTCATGTTACCATCTTCACATAATAGCAGGTGAGTGGCCACCTAAGAAGATTTTTATGCCCGACAAAGATAATTTTTTTAGGCCCTTATGAAAGCTTTGTGAATATAACATGTGATCATAAGATTTTTTGTGTTTTTAACATATGTTATTAACATGTTCACATGTTCTCATTATCGTCAGTGAAATTCCTGATCGCAACTCATATAAAATGATCATACCTCATATTAAATCCAAAAAAATAAATGATCAAATCGCATAATTATATGATCACAACTCATATGGAGTGATCACAACTCATATAAAATGATCACACCTCATATTAAATCCAAAAAGTACATGATCAAAACTCATATACTTTCCCATATTTATATGGTCACAACTCATATAAAATGAGCACATCTCGCTCACATGCCATAAAGTGATTTTAAAAAAACATAGCAAATGTTTGCAAAAGCAAACAAATGCATCAGCACAAAGGAGGGCAAGGGCATTCGTATATTTTTCGTCAACATGCCAGCTTCCATTACAGGAAGCAGCACTGAGTATAAAGCATTTCATGGCTATCATCATGGAGCTTAGGACGCTCCAAGATTAACAAGAGAGAGAGAGAGAGAGAGAGTAAGCATTGTATAGAGCTAGTGGTAGCCCACATAAGTTGAGGAACAAAATGAATAAATTTGCTTAAGAAAAAAACGTGGCATCTATTCTAGGGTTTCTTTCATACCTTTCCAACCTTTTGAGTGTCTCATTTACACTTTGGCAACTTCTCACTATTTTGACCACACACGCTATTTTGAGGTTCACATGCATTATGATATTAGAGTATATGCAGTGATTGCGAGGTGTCACTACTAGCCATTGGGTGTACAGCGATGCTAGCGACTCTTTTTTCATTGTATAAGTGACGCTATTTAGAGTCGCTACTGGAGTCGTTGCGGTACGTCGTTTATACAATGCTGTTAGCGAATATTGTAGCGTCACATAAGTGTTAATTTTTAAAACAATTTCTTAACTGTCACATAAGCGATGCAAAACGTCACTTAAGCGATGACGAAAAAAAATGGCTAGCCGATAAATTTATACCAACGAGATTATATATATACATACTGTTCTTATTCGTGCCTCTCTCTCTCTTTCTCTAGCTCTATCTAGTATTGCTCTCTCTCTTTGCTGCTTGCTTCCTTGCAATTGTGATTGTACTCGGTGCTATCATTGTTTTTGCAGAGATTAGTCAGATCGATGTGTAAACGAACATGAATTATGGTAAACAGCGTTATCTAGCTCTCTTTTATTGTTAATTTTTGAAATTGAAAGTTTAAATTAAATGAAAATTAGACTATATATACCTGTCACTCACACTCTCTCTCCCCGACACACATATAGACATATTATATATATATAGATATATATCATACACACACGCACAGTGCACACTCTCTCTCTCTTCGTTATTAGGAGCTCGTGTGAGGGGAGGGACCCCCTTGGAAATTTTGAAGGTAGCCTACCATGAGCTTGAGAGTCTGTTGCCTGTTCAAATAGCGTCTAGTTCTCATGAAGCCCTTCTAGACTCAAGCAATACTATTTCCTGTTAGAGTTACAATCCTGGGCACTACCCATTGTACCACATATGCACACACTTTTTCCCTGTCACATTTTTCCTCTCCACATGACTGTCTGGCTGGTCGGCCTGCATGCATGCTTTCCTGTATATAAGGAGGGCCATTAAACTCCATAGCTGTAGCTGCTAGGTGATAACCGGCAGCAGGTAGAGCTTGAATCCCGTGGGTATCAACAACAAGGAGAGAGGGGAAGAGTTCCATGGA